>NC_057814.1:228901214-229501214 GCF_018294505.1 Triticum aestivum | reverse complement strand
GGCAAGCTCATCCGAAAGGACAAGGCCAAGTCGTTCCCCAACAAGAGCAACTTCACCAAGAAGACTCCTCCCAAGGCATTGGTGGTACAAGAAGAGTACAATGAGGATGATGACGATGATGAAGATGGTGAGTCGGTTGCCATGGCCTCCGTTGCCATTGCGATGACTCCACGGATGTCTCTCTTCGACTCACCCAATGAGAACATCACCGCCAAGTGCCTCATGGCTAAAGCCACCAACAAGGTAACCCCCAACATCAAAACTACCATCATTAATCATCCTTCTTCGACGGATAGCATTGATGAACATGAGGGGACAAATGTGGAGGAAAATGAGTTTGAGACCTTTATGGGTAAACTCAAGGGTAAATCCAAGAAGCACTTCGTTGCTCTCTTGGAACAACTTGGTGAAGCCAATGACATGATCGAGGCTCACGAAGATACCATCTCTAAGATGGAGGGGCATAGTCGTGACTATGCCGATGAGATTTCGGATCTTTCCAATGCTCTTGACGAAGAGCGTGGTCTTCGTTTGGCTCTTGAGGAGTCATACAACGATGATCATGCTAAGTTAAAGAAAGATCTTGATCATGCTCTTGTTGTGTCTCGTGTGCTAAACTCCGAGAAGGCAAAGCTTGGGGTTGATCTTGCTAGACTCAAAGAGGAGTTTGACATTCTCGACAAGGCTCACAAAGTCTTGAAGGGTGTTCATGCTAGCCTCAAGGAGTCTCATGATCAACTCCAAGTGAAGCTAACTAAGGAGAAAGCCACCTTTCCTCATATGGTGTTAATTGATAATGCAAATGCTACTAACCCTTGTTGTGAGCATGTGCATCTTGTTGAGGAGAATGCTAAGTTGAAGGAGCAACTTGAGAAAGGCCTTGTGTCATGCATACAAGGTGAGAAGAACCTCAACGACCTTTTGAGCAATCAAAAGGAAGTTGTGGCCAAGGAGGGGATTGGGTTCGCACCCAAGCCCAAGAACAAGAAGAAGAATGACAAGACCAAACGACCTCCTCCTCTCAAGCAAACTTTTGTGAAGGAGGGAGAGGGTGCTTCCAAGGAGAAGAAGAACAATGCGAAGGGTGGCGGTGTCAAGAAGGGCAATGCCACCCCTTCCAACAAAGCCGGCGACTTTAATCCTTCTTATGTGCTATGTCGTGCTAGTGATGGGCATGTTTATGCCAAATTTGTTGGTTCTCCTCATGAGTATATTGAATGGTCTATTTGGGTTCCTAAGACCCTTGTTACTAACATCAAAGGACCCATTACAAAATGGGTACCTAAAACCAAGCATTGATCTCTTGTAGGTGTTTGCTTCCGGTGGGGGATCATGGTTGCTCGATAGTGGAGCTACAAATCATATGACCGGAAGCAAGGACTTGGTGGTGGACGTGCACAAGATTCCATCTATGCCCACCAATGTCGAGTGGGGTGATGCCTCGTCTTCTAAGGTATTGGGACTCGGCAAAGTTGTCATTTCTCATGATCTCACGATCGAGAAAGTCATGCTTGTTGAGTCCCTTGCATACAATTTACTTTCCGTTCGTCAACTTGCAATCATGGGTTTTGCCACCTTCTTTGATATTGATACCGTGGCCCTCTTGTGGAGCAAGACTCTTAAAGTAGCCTTTGTTGGGCATGTCGAGAACGGTCTCTATGTGATTAACTTTTCGGAGCGACCCACTAAGACCGCGACATGCCTAATGGCTAAAGTTGACGTGGGATGGCTTTGGCATCGCCGTTTAGCCCATGTCAATATGAGATCTTTGCAAAGTCTTCTCAAGGGGGACCATGTCCGTGGACTAACGAACGTTAGTTTTGCTAAAGATCGTGCTTGCAGTGCTTGTATCGAAGGAAAGCTTCATGAGAAGGCTCACCCTCCCACGACTCTCATTTACTCGAAGAGGCCTTTGGAGCTCCTTCATTTGGATCTCTTTGGGCCTCCATCCTTTGATAGTCTTGGGGGTAGGAAGTATTGCTTGGTGATTGTGGATGACTATTCAAGATACACTTGGGTGTATTTCTTCAAGAGGAAGAGTGAGACCCAACAAACCGTCATTGACTTTGCAAATGAAGCCCAACGTCAACACAATGCAAAGATCTTGACAATAAGAAGTGACAACGGCACCGAGTTCAAGAACTACACCTTGGATGAGTTTCTTAGTGATGAGGGGATCAAGCATCAATATTCCGCACCTTACACCCCTCAACAAAACGGTGTTGCGGAGAGGAAGAACCGGACGTTGATGGATGCCGCAAGGACCATGATGGCGGAGTTCAAGTCTCCATACAACTTTTGGGCCGAAGCCATCAACACCGCGTGTCATGCATCCAATCGGCTCTACCTCCGCAAGGGCTTGAACAAGACTCCATATGAGATACTCACCGGTAACAAGCCCAACCTCAAGTACTTTCGGGTGTTCGGGTGTAAGTGTTTCATTCTCAAGAAAGGTGTTCGGTTGTCTAAATTTGAGGCTAGAGCTTATGAGGGCATATTTGTTGGTTATGCTACAAACTCTCATGCTTACCGTGTCCTCAATAAATCCACGGGACTTATTGAGGAGACGTGTAACGTGGAGTTTGATGAGAATAACGGCTCCCAAGTGGAGCAAAGTGGCACTTGTGATGTAGGTGATGAAATTCCTCCTCAAGCCATAAGAAGAATGGGTGTTGGTTTTATCCTACCCATTGAGGAACCCCTTGTGGCCGAAGGAGAAGGACAATGCTCCACTCAAGTGGAGCCATCACCAACCCAAGGCCCACACGCTTCCGAAGAACAAAGTGAAGGCCCTCAACCTCATGAACAAGACCAAGGGCAAGATCATGCTCAAGACGGTGGTGACACACCAAGTGATGCCCAAGGTCAAGTTCTCTCCTCCGAGCAAGTTCAAGATCAAGAACAAGCTCAAGACGGCGCTCAAGATGATCAAGTGACCGCTCCTCAACTCACCACCGAGGAGGAATTGGAGCGTCGTGCCGCCAAGATTGCTTCCAAGCTCTCCACCAAGGGTCATCTCATGAAGAATGTGCTTGGAAGCATTCAAAAGGGGGTAAGCACTCGTAGACAATTGGCAAACTATTGTGAACATCACGCGTTTGTCTCTTGTGTGGAACCCCAAAAGGTATATGAAGCACTCGAAGATCCGGATTGGCTTAATGCCATGCATGAAGAACTCAACAACTTCGAGTACAACAAGGTGTGGAGATTAGTGCCAAGGCCAACGGGGAACCACAATGTCATTGGAACCAAGTGGATATTCAAGAACAAGCAAGATGCTCATGGGACCATCATCCGCAACAAGGCACGATTGGTGGCACAAGGCTACTCCCAAGTCGAGGGTATCGACTACGGTGAAACCTTTGCTCCCGTTGCTCGCCTTGAATCTATTCGTTTGTTGATTGCTTATGCTTCTCATCACAACTTTAAGTTGCAACAAATGGATGTGAAGAGTGCTTTTCTTAATGGTCCTATTAATGAGTTGGTTTATGTCAAGCAACCCCCCGGGTTCGAGGATCCCTACTTTCCCGATCATGTGTATCAACTCGATAAGGCACTCTATGGCCTTAAACAAGCCCCACGTGCGTGGTATGACCACCTTACCGAGTTGTTACAAGATCGTGGGTTTGAAGTTGGGCTAATCGACCCCACTCTTTTTACTAAGAAGGTCAAAGGGGAGTTGTTTGTGTGCCAACTATATGTTGATGACATTATCTTTGGTTCCCCTAACAAAGCTTTCAATGAGGAATTTGCCGCACTCATGACCTCAAAGTTCAAGATGTCTTCCATGGGAGAGTTGAAGTTCTTTCTCGGTTTCGAAGTAAAGCAAAGAAGAGAAGGAACCTTCATCAACCAAGCCAAATACACTCAAGACATGCTCAAGAGATTCAAGCTAAGTGATGTCAAGCCGGCGTCCACTCCAATGCCCACCAAGTGCCAACTTGACATCGATCCCAATGGTAAAGCGGTGGATCAAAAGGTATATCGCTCCATGATTGGTTCCTTACTTTACCTTTGTGCATCTAGACCGGATATCATGTTGAGTGTGGGAATTTGTGCACGTTTTCAAGCCGCACCTAAGGAAAGCCACTTTGTGGCGGTCAAGCGAATCTTTCGATATTTGGCTCATACCCCAAACTTTGGCTTATGGTACCCAAGAGGAGCAAACTTCAAGCTTGTAGGGTATTCGGACTCCGATTGGGCGGGAGACAAAGTGGATAGGAAGTCCACTTCCGGAGGGTGCCAATTCCTTGGTTGCTCTTTGGTAAGTTGGTCTTCTAAAAAGCAAAGTTGTGTGTCTCTCTCGTCCACCGAAGCGGAGTATGTGGCGGCCGGCAGTTGTTGTGCACAACTCTTATGGATGAGGCAAACTTTAAAGGATTACGGTGTCATTTGTGACAAAGTGCCTCTTTGGTGTGACAATGAAAGTGCCATCAAGATTTCTCTCAACCCGGTGCAACACTTCAAGACGAAGCATATTGAGATTCGGTATCACTTCATCCGGGATCATATTACGCGAGGGGAGATCGAGCTCAACTACATCAACACTCATGATAACCTTGCAGATATTTCCACGAAGCCGTTGGATGAAGCAAGATTTCGCGAGTTAAGGCATGAGCTAAATATCATTGATTCGAGCAATGTTGCTTGAACACTTGCACTCCCCACCATACTCAACTTGTTATCTTGTTTAGGTGTAGGCATGGACATAGGGGGAGTGTTGTTCTCTCAATGAACTCTCCCTCCCCTTATTCTGCATAAATTGATCAACTCTTTCACATTAGCCATTTTTGATGGTATTTGTGCTTCAAATATGAGTTTTGGTCATGGGCCCAAGGATAATTCTTCGCGGTGCCATACCAATTGACTCAAACATAGGTGGCTCCGGCCACCGCCCTCTCCTTGGAGTGGTTGTGTCTTGTGGTTGGTTCTCGTTGTCTCTTGCCTTTCTCTCTGCCTTTTCTTAGTCTCCTCTTCTTGCCGTTTGTTTTTCGGTCCTTTTTTTGAGCCAAGCCTTCTTGTCTAGTAGTTGCATCTCGCTGGGCAGTACTACCGCTGGTGGTGCGCGGTACTACCGCTTATGTTGACAAGCAGTACTACCGCCCACCCGAGCGGTACTACCATTGGGGGGCGGGACCAGGGGGTTATGTCGGGGCAGGGGGAGGTTTCTCCTCTCCCATACCCATTCGCACCGCCCCCTCGTTCCTCTTCCTCTCTCCAGCGTCGCCTCGCCGCGGGAGGGCTCCGGCGGGCTGCCGTCTCCGGGCCATCCCTCTCCATTCCCTTTGGTGGAGTTGATCCCCACCTCGTCCTCTTGCCATGGATGTCGGTATTTCCCTCGCTCCTCTTTTTTTGTCTAGTTCTCAGATCTAGCGTCTTTGGGGCAATAGTGGTTGCATCTCTCGATTTTTGGCTAAATCTCGGCTTGAGTAGTTTGGAGAAGGCGTCTAGACTGTGTGGATTAAGTTTTGGTAGGAGTATTTTTGAATTTGGCAGCCCGGTAGTGCCGGATCTGACCACGGTAGTAGGAACCGCCGTTTCCCAGTCTTGAGCGGTACTACCGCTCCCACTGGAGCGGTACTATCGCTTGTGTGTACTGCCGCCTATGGCCAGCGGTACTACCGCTGCTTGCCAGATTCCATCATTTTCCTACCACTGTTTGATCCATGTTGTTTTGTTTGGAAGCTTATGCTCTTTCTTTCGTGTTGGCTCTTCTGTCATGTGTTTGGTTCCAGGTGATGAACATCCTGAGCAGCAAGTCCGCCGTGTCAACCCCGGACGTGCAACATCAAAGCGCTACCGCACCTCTGAGTCAGCAGGTGCTTCCTCAAGTGCGGCACCTCCGCCTCAACTCCAGAAGAAACCTGCCAACAGGAAGAAGGCAAGGGGCAAGACTGTGACTGAGTTGACTGCCAAGGAGTTCTGGGAAAGGCGTCGCCGCAACCCCTATGTGGAAGACCAAGAACCCAATTTGGTCAACCGCCCATTCTGGAACCGCTTTCAGTTTGCCATCTACTTTGATGTGATCAAGGCCAAGAAGAATCTCTATGTTGATGTTCGCTCCATCGACACGGATGCCATGGAGAAGGATCCTGAGTACTTTGGTGAAGCTCTTCAGATGTGTTCTCAGCTAAACATTCTCAAAATCATGCAGTTCAACAAGGACTTTGATGCAGATTTGGTGGCTCAATTCTATGCTACTGTCCATCTTGGAACTGATGAAGAAAGGACTCTGACCTAGATGGCAAATGGCAAGTTGCTGTCAGTCAAGTGGAAGGCCTTCATGGAGTTACTTGAGGTGGAAGATCACGGGCTTGAGACTCCTGTCGGCTTTCGCCCTCACCGCAATGTCAACTCCACTCACAAGCAAGCCCTCTGGCCCTACTGCACCGTGAAGGTTAACCCTGTGACTAAGAAGGAAACCTATGAGCTGTCTACCTTACCTGGACATCCTTCATCGTGTCTTTCGGAGACCCTCTTCCCTCGCATCGGGAATCTGGATATGGTCCACTCCTATCTCGTGGATATGCTTCTCTTCTGCCAGCATGAGAAGGAACCAAACACTGGCGAGTCCCTGGACATTTCTCATGTTATGTGGTCTGAACTTCTTACTGCCATTTCTGAGCGCAAGTGCCCGATCTATGGTCCGTTCATCATGTTGCTCATTGAGAAGGCTTGGGCACGTGTCTATCCCCAGGTGATGCTGGAAACTGGAGAATTGGTTTGTCATGAGATCAAGCGTCTGAGGAAGAAGGACAATTGGGGCACCCCAGCCCCTAAATCCGGGGGTCCATCTACTGCTGCTAACATGGAGACCGAGGATGGGGCTGAGGCCGATGATGACGATGAGGATTATGAGCCTTCTGGGACAGAGCCCTCTTGGGCAAAGAAGCTCAAGCGCAAGATGAAGAGCTCTTCTACATGGAGTCACATGGTCAGTACATGACTCATGTGGCTGAGAAGAAGGCTAGGGGCGTCACAAGGAGCTCATGCGTCAGTTGGGTGCGACCGTTGTCAATGGGTCTGAGGGCCAGATCACTGAGGAAGAGGAGTGGATTCAGCAGCACTGTCCGCGGACCGATTCCGACACCGAGCAGTTTCCGACTGAGGATGGCTGTGCAGATGACCCTGCCAGGATGTGATGAGAGAGCTCCTCAGTTTGCTTTCACCTGGAGCCGTAGCGTCGCTCTTTGCCCTTTTGGTGTCTCGATGCCAAAGGGGGAGAGAGCTTAGGGATTTGTGCTTTGGTGCTTTATGGTGTCGTCGTTTCGTCGTTTTCTTTGTAGTGTCGTTGTGTTTTCTCGCCATTTGCTTTGTTTGGTTTTGTGCCAGTGAGACCTAAGTTCCAGACATATGGTGTAAGACATATGCTACCTTATCTTTATCTATGTCTTTCTAGTACTTTGGTATCTTATGAGTTGCTTGTCTATCCTGTTATATTACCTGCTCTCATGTATCCTATGCTTAGGTTGTTGGACTATAAAATATAGGGGGAGTGTTGATCCTAATGTGTGTGTCCTACATTCCAAAGGCACTACTAACTAGGTGCACACATTCAGGGGGAGCCCGTCTATATTTTGTAGTTCTAAGTATCTTTACTTTCATGATATATCCTTGTGCAAATCCCTGGTTGTCATCAATCCACCAAAAAGGGGGAGATTGTTAAGGCATATCTCTCTAGATGTAGTTTTGGTGATTGATGACAACATGTTTGCGGACTAATCGTGTGCTTTGAGCATTTCAGAGATTCATCCTTTGGCACGAGACGATTTCTTTCCCCTCGGAGTGTCATTCAAGACGGTGCAGCTCTTTCGCTTCTTTTTGGTGGACTAGTTTCGTAGGAGTCACCGTACTATCAAGAGGGGGTCCGCTTTGGTAAGGCTAGGGTGGAATCAACACGTACACATCCTTTGTACACCCTCTGAGCCTTTCCGCTTCAATGGAGATCTCTTTCCCCTTTCTTTGGGCTGTGTCTGGTCTCAGCGGTAGTACCGCGGTACCCAGCGGTAGTACCGCTTAGGGGTCACAGGCGGCAGTACCGCTCCGCAGCGGTAGTACCGCCGGTGGGTCCTCAGCAGTAGTACCGCTGCGGTACCAGGCCCTTGCCGCGTCGACTCGAGGGGTCATTTCTTGTGTCGGATTGTGCGGTACTTTGCAGGGGCAGTGCCGCTCATGAGCGGTAGTACCGCCCTACCACCGCGGCAGTACCGCTCGGGTCCGTCTCTCTCCTGCCCTCCAAATTCACGGTAGTACCGCCCGGGGAGCGGTAGTACCGCTGTGCTCAGCGGTAGTGCCGCTGCCTCCTGCGGTAGTACCGCCCTCTGCGGGGCTGTTTTGGGGGTAACGGTTGGATTGTTCCCCCCACTATATAAGGAGGTCTTCTTCCCAAAGTTGACTCACCTCTTCCCCCAAAAGCTCCATTGTTGCTCCAAGCTCCATTTTTGCCCGATCTCTCTCCCTAGCCAATCAAACTTGTTGATTTGCTCGAGATTGGTTGAGAAGGCCCCGATCTACACTTCCACCAAGAGAAATTTGATTCCCCCCACTAATCCCTAGCGGATCTTGTTACTCTTGGGTGTTTGAGCACCCTGGACGGTTGAGGTCACCGCGGAGCCATAGTCCATTGTGGTGAAGCTTTGTGGTGTCGTTGGGAGCCTCCAATTAAGTTGTGGAGATTGCCCCAACCTTGTTTGTAAAGGTCCGGTCGCCGCCTTCAAGGGCACCAATAGTGGAATCACGGCATCTCGCACTGTGCGAGGGCGTGAGGAGAATACGGTGGCCCTAGTGGCTTCTTGGGGAGCATTGTGCCTCCACACCGCTCCAACGGAGACGTACTTCCCCTCAAAAGGAAGGAACTTCGGTAACACATCCTCGTCTTCACCGGCTCCACGCTTGGTTATCTCGTCCCTTTACTTTCGCAAGCGTACTTGTGTTAAATCCCTTGCTTGCTTGTGTGCTTGTTGTCATTGCATCATATAGGTTGCTCACTTAGTTGCATATCTAGACAACCTACTTTGATGCAAACTTTAAATTGGTAAAGAAAAGCTAAAAAAATTTGTTAGTTGCCTATTCACCCCCCCTCTAGTCAACTATATCGATCCTTTCAGCTCATGATACTTACTAGGCTCTCGCACTGGCACCACTGTCTCTTATGGTGCACCTTGAATGCACGATCACCATATGACATACCATCTCGCGTTGTCCCACCTGGCTCGTCGACTTGGTAGATCATGTCATTGGTGTTGAATACAATAATATTATGTGCCGAGGACTTAGTTTCTTATAACATCATCACTCGTCAACTTTTGGTGGATATTCCATTTTTTACCTATCCACTTCACGTTGTCCTTGGAATATATCACAAAATACTCGTTAAGCTTGAAGAAGACATATTCCACTATTGCAGTCACCGGCAATGGATGGGCACCTCTGAGCACATTGTTGAAACATTCAACCATGTTTCTCATAATTTTGCCATATATTCAACCTCCTTCCTCATGAGCCCGTGCCCACTTGTCTTTCTCGGCAAAATTCCATATTAAAAACTCGTTCCCCCCTTCATTGATAACTTTGTAGAGTCTGTCATAGCAAATGGTGAATGCATCGGTAGTGAAGGACACACAAACATGGGTTAGATCCTTGCTTAACTTCTTGCTCTTACATGCCCTGTAAAAGTTTGCCACTAAATGCATGTGCTGATCCGATATGATGCACACCTCTCTATCACCAATCACATTTTTCCTCACAGAAGATTGGAAGAGTGCGCCATTGCTACCATGATTGTGCCCTTGTATCAGCTGGTCAAGAAAGTGCTATCTATAGACAAAACCGGTCGATGATGCTTAAAGGCCATGATGCATTGTCCAAAACTATAGAAGGCACGAAGGAACATCCCATGACCATCATCCTCGGCCACATGATACATGTTGGGCCTCCTATGGGTAACCGTTCGCAACAACCATGAGAGGCGGATGTCTACTTCTTCCCAACCACCGTACAACATCCTTAGAGAGTTCTCTTTAGCCTTCCATGTATTGCCATACTTGACTTTGTATTTGAACATTTTTTCCGCAGTCACCATGAGTAACTTCACCTTCATAGTTGGATCACTTGGTACTTCTTTCATTAATTTAAACATGAGAAACTCATAAGTGAGCTGACGGTGGCTTAGGCTCTTTTTTGGACGGGGCCCTGCATATGTGAGTAGCCACACAACTTCTTGACACCCATTTCCCGGTTGGAAGTCTTCTTCCATGGATCGTCCATGGGCGTCCACCTCTCTCACAATGGATGGTGTAACATACTTTTTGGTTGAAGTGCCCAACAACATATGGTATATGGTTCTTAATGTCATTGTCACTTAGAGGATGTTTGGATCGATGCCCTACGATGCCCTTGTTGGGAAACGTAGCATGCAATTTCAAAAAAATTCCTATGCTCACGCAAGATCTATCTAGGAGATGTTGGGGAACGTGGTAATTTCAAAAAAATTCCTACGCACACGCAAGATCATGGTGATGCATAGCAACAAGAGGGGAGAGTGTTGTCCACGTACCCTCATAGATCGAAAGCGGAAGCGTTATGACAACGCGGTTGATGTAGTCGTACGTCTTCACGATCGACCGATCCTAGTACCGAACGTACGACACCTGCACGATCTGCACACGTTCAGCTCGGTGACGTCCCACGAACTCACGATCTAGTAGAGCTTCGAGGGAGAGCTTCGTCAGCACGACGGCGTGATGACGGTGATGATGAAACTACCGCCGCAGGGCTTCGCCTAAGCACTACGACGATATGACCGAGGTGGATTATGGTGGAGGGGGGCACCGCACACGGCTAAGAGATCAATGATCAACTTGTGTGTCTATGGGGTGCCCCCTCCCCCGTATATAAAGGAGTGGAGGAGGGGGAGAGCCGGCCTTCTACTATGGCGCGCCCTGGGGAGTCCTACTCCCACCGGGAGTAGGATTTCCCCCTTCCAAGTAGTAGGAGTAGGAGAGAAGGAAGGGGAAGAGAGAAGAGAAGGAAGGAGGGGGTGCCGCCCCTCCCCCTAGTCCAATTCGGACTAGGCCTTGGGGGGGGGGGCGCAGCCCCTCTCTCTCTCCCCTAAAGCCCAATAACGCCCATATACTCCCCGGCGAATTCCCGTAACTCTCCGGTACTCCGATAAATACCCGGACCACTCAGAACCTTTCCGATGTCCGAATATAGCCTTCCAATATATCGATCTTTACGTCTCGAACATTTCGAGACTCCTCGTCATGTCCCTGATCTCATCCGGGACTTCGAAAAACCTTCGGTACATCAAAACACATAAACTCATAATAATACCGATCGTCACCGAACGTTAAGCGTGCGGACCCTACGGGTTCGAGAACTATGTAGACATGACCGAGACACATATCCGGTCCATAACCAATAGCGGAACCTGGATGCTCATATTGGCTCCTAAATATTCTACGAAGATCTTTATCGGTTAAACCGCATAACAACATACATTGTTCCCTTTGTCATCGGTATGTTACTTGCCCGAGATTCGATCGTCGGTATCTCAATACCTAGTTCAATCTCGTTACCGGCAAGTCTCTTTACTTGTTCCGTAATGCATCATCCCGCAACTAACTCATTAGTTACATTGCTTGCAAGGCTTATAGTGATGTGTATTACCGAGAGGGCCCAGAGATGCCTCTCCGACAATCGGAGTGACAAATCCTAATCTTGATCTGTGCCAACTCAACAAGTACCATCGGAGACACCTGTAGAGCACCTTTATAATCACCCAGTTATGTTGTGATGTTTGGTAGCACACAAAGTGTTCCTCCGGTATTCGGGAGTTGCATAATCTCATAGTCATAGGAACATGTATAAGTCATGAAGAAAGCAATAGCAATATACTAAACGATCAAATGCTAAGCTAACGGAATGGGTCAAGTCAATCACATCATTCTCTAATGGTGTGATCCCGTTAATCAAATGACAACTCATGTCTATGGCTAGGAAACTTAACCATCTTTGATTCAACGAGCTAGTCAAGTAGAGGCATACTAGTGACACTATGTTTGTCTATGTATCCACACATGTACTAAGTTTCCGGTTAATACAATTCTAGCATGAATAATATACATTTATCATGATATAAGGAAATATAAATAACAACTTTATTATTGCCTCTAGGGCATATTTCCTTCAGTCTCCCACTTGCACTAGAGTCAATAATGTAGTTCACATCGCCATGTGATTTAACACGAATAGTTCACATCACCATGTGATTAACACCCATAGTTCACATCGCCATGTGACCAACACTCAAAGGGTTTACTAGAGTCTGTAATCTAGTTCACATCGCCATGTGATTAACACTCAAAGAGAACTAAGGTGTGATCATGTTTTGCTTGTGAGAGAAGTTTAGGCAACGCCAAATTCAGATCCGTATGTATTTTGCAAATTTCTATGTCAACAATGCTCTGCACGGGGCTACTCTAGCTAATTGCTCCCACTTTCAATATGTATCCAGATTGAGACTTAGAGTCATCTGGATTAGTGTCAAAATTTGCATCGACGTAACCCTTTACGACGAACCTTTTGTCGCCTCCATAATCGAGAAACATATCCATATTCCACTAAGGATAATTTTGACCGATGTCCAGTGATCTACTCCTAGATCACAATTGTACTCCCTTGACAAACTTAGTGTAGGGTATACAATATATCTGGTACACAGCATGGCAACTTTATAGAACCTATGGCCGAGGCATAGGGAATGACTTTCATTCTCTTTCTACCTTTTGCCGTGGTCGGGCTTTGAGTCTTACTCAATTTCACACCTTGTAACACAGGCAAGAACTCTTTCTTTGATTGTTCAATTTTGAACTACTTCAAAATCTTGTCAAGGTATGTACTCATTGAAAAAACTTATCAAGCGTCTTGATCTATCTCTGTAGATCTTGATGCTCAATATGTAAGCAGCTTCACCGAGGTCTTTCTTTGAAAAACTCCTTTCAAAAACTCCTTTATGCTTTCCAGAAAATTCTACATTATTTTCGATCAACAATATGTCATTCACATATACTTATCAGAAATGCTGTAGTGCTCCCACTGACTTTCTTGTAAATACAGGCTTCACCGCAAGTCTGTATAAAACTATATGCTTTGATCAACTCATCAAAGCGTATATTCCAACTCCGAGATGCTTGCACCAGTCCATAGATGGATCGCTGGAGCTTGCACATTTTGTTAGCACCTTTAGGATCAACAAAAGCTTCTGGTTGCATCATATACAACTCTTTTTTAAGAAATCCATTAAGGAATGTAGTTTTGACATCCATTTGCCAGATTTCATAAAATGTGGCAATTTGCTAACATGATTCGGACAGACTTAAGCCTCGCTGCGAGTGAGAAAATCTCATCGTAGTCAACACCCTGAACTTTGTCAAAACCTTTTTCGACAAGTCTAGCTTTGTAGATAGTAACACTACTATCAGCGTTCGTCTTCCTCTTGAAGATCCATTTATTTTCTATGGCTTGCCGATCATCGGGCAAGTCAACCAAAGTCCACACTTTGTTCTCATACATGGATCCCATCTCAGATTTCATGGCCTCAAGACATTTCGCGGAATCTGGGCTCATCATCGCTTCCTCATAGTTCGTAGGTTCGTCATGGTCAAGTAACATGACCTCCAGAACAGGATTACCATACCACTCTGGTGCGGATCTCACTCTGGTTGACCTACGAGGTTCGGTAGTAACTTGATCTGAAGTTACATGATCATCATCATTAGCTTCCTCACTAATTGGTGTAGGAGTCACAGGAACAGATTTCTGTGATGAACTACTTTCCAATAAGGGAGCAGGTACAGTTACCTCATCAAGTTCTACTTTCCTCCCACTCACTTCTTTCGAGAGAAACTCCTTCTCTAGAAAGGATCCATTCTTAGCAACGAATGTCTTGCCTTCGGATCTGTGATAGAAGGTGTACCCAACTGTCTCCTTTGGGTATCCTATGAAGACACATTTCTCCGATTTGGGTTTGAGCTTATCAGGATGAAACCTTTTCACATAAGCATCGCAACCCCAAACCTTTTAAGAAATGACAACTTTGGTTTCTTTCCAAACCACAGTTCATATGGTGTCGTCTCAAACGGATTTAGATGGTGCCCCTTTTTTTACGTGAATGCAGCTGTCTCTAATGCATAACCCCAAAAACTATAGTGGTAAATCGGTAAGAAACATCATAGATTGCACTATATCCAATAAAGTACGGTTATGACGTTCGGACACACCATTATGCTGTGGTGTTCCAGGTGGCACGAATTTGTGAAACTATTCCACATTGTTTTAATTGAAGACCAAACTCGTAACTCAAATATTTGTCTCCGTGATCAGATCGTAGAAACCTTATTTTCTTGTCACGATGATTTTCCACTTCACTCTGAAATTCTTTGAACCTTTCAAATGTTTGAGACTTTATGTTTCATTAAGTAGATATACCCATATCTGCTCAAATCATCTGTGAAGGTCTGAAAATAATGATACCTGCTACGAGCCTCAACACTCATCGGACTGCATACATCAGTATGTATTATTTCCAACAAGTCTGTTGCTCGCTCCATTGTTCCGGAGAACGGAGTCTTAGTCATCTTGCCCATGAGGCATGGTTCGCAAGCATCAACTGATTCATAATCAAGTGATTCCAAAAGCCCATCAGCATGGATTTTCTTCATGCGCTTTACACCAATATGACCTAAACGGCAGTGCCACAAATAAGTTGCACTATCATTATTAACTTTGCATCTTTTGGCTTCAATATTATGAATATGTGTATCACTACGATCGAGATTCAATAAACCATTCACCTTGGGTGTATGACCATTGAAGGTTTTATTCATGTAAACAGAACAACAATTATTCTCTGACTTTAAATGAATAACCGTATTGCAATAAATATGATCAAATCATATTCATGCTTAACGCAAACACCAAATAACATTTATTTAGGTTCAACACTAATCCCGAAAGTATAGGGAGTGTGCGATGATGATCATATCAATCTTGGAACCACTTCCAACACACATCGTCACTTCACCCTTAACTAGTCTCTGTTCATTCTGCAACTCCCGTTTCGAGTTACTAATCTTAGCAACTGAACTAGTATCAAATACTGAGGGGTTGCTATAAACACTAGTAAAGTACACATCAATAACATGTATATCAAATATACCTTTGTTCACTTTGCCATCCTTCTTATCCGCCAAATACTTGGGGCAGTTCCGCTTCCAGTGACCAGTCCCTTTGCAGTAGAAGCACTTAGTCTCAGGCTTAGGTCCAGACTTGGGCTTCTTCACTTGAGCAGCAACTTGCTTGCCGTTCTTCTTGAAGTTCCCCTTCTTCCCTTTGCCCTTTTCTTGAAACTAGTGGTCTTGTCAACCATCAACACTTGATGCTTTTCTTGATTTCTACCTTCATCGATTTCAGCATCACGAAGAGCTTGGGAATCGTTTCCGTTATCCCTTGCATATTATAGTTCATCACGAAGTTCTAGTAACTTGGTGATGGTGACTAGAGAATTCTGTCAATCACTATTTTATCTGGAAGATTAACTCCCACTGGATTCAAGCGATTGTAGTACCCAGAACAATCTGAGCACATGCTCACTGCTGAGCTATTCTCCTCCATCTTTTAGGCTATAGAACTTGTTGGAGACTCATATCTCTCAACTCGGGTATTTGCTTGAAATATTAACTTCAACTCCTGGAACATCATATGGTCCATGGACGTTCAAAATGTCTTTGAAGTCCCGATTCTAAGCCGTTAAGCATGGTGCACTAAACTATCAAGTAGTCATCATATTGAGCTAGCCAACGTTCATAACGTCTGCGTCTGCTCCTGCAATAGGTTTGTCACCTAGCGGTGCATCAAGGACATAATTTTCTATGCAGCAATGAGGATAATCCTCAGATCACGGATCCAATCCGCACCTTTGCTACTAACATCTTTCAACATAATTTTCTCTAGGAACATATCAAAATAAACAGGGAAGCAACAACGCGAGCTATTGATCTACAACATAGATATGCTAATACTACCAGGACTAAGTTCATGATAAATTAAAGTTCAATTAATCATACTACTTAAGAACTCCCACTTAGATAGACATCCCTCTAATCATCTAAGTGATCACGTGATCCATATCAACTAAACCATGTCCGATCATCACGTGAGATGGAGTAGTTTTCAATGGTGAACATCACTATGTTGATCATATCTACTATATGATTCACGCTCGACCTTTCGGTCTCCAGTGTTCCGAGGCCATATCTGCATATGCTAGGCTCGTCAAGTTTAACCCGAGTATTCTGCGTGTGCAAAACTGGCTTGCACCCGTTGTATGTGAACGTAGAGCTTATCACACCCGATCATCACGTGGTGTCTCGGCACGACGAACTTTCGCAACGGTGCATACTCAGGGAGAACACTTGTACCTTGAAATTTAGTGAGAGATCATCTTATAATGCTACCGTCGAACTAAGCAAAATAAGATGCATAAAGGATAAACATCACATGCAATCAATATAAGTGATATGATATGGCCATCATCATCTTGTGCCTTTGATCTCCATCTCCAAAGCACCGTCATGATCACCATCGTCACCGGCGCGACACCTTGATCTCCATCGTAGCATCGTTGTCGTCTCGCCAACTATTGCTTCTACGACTATCGCTACCGCTTAGTGATAAAGTAAAGCAATTACATGGCGATTGCATTTCATACAATAAAGTGACAACCATATAGCTCCTGCCAGTTGCCGATAACTCCGTTACAAAACATGATCATCTCATACAATAAAATTTAGCATCATGTCTTGACCATATCACATCACAACATGCCCTGCAAAAACAAGTTAGACGTCCTCTACTTTGTTGTTGCAAGTTTTACGTGGCTGCTACGGGCTGAGCAAGAACCGTTCTTACCTACGCATCAAAACCACAATGATATTTCGTCAAGTATATGTTGTTTTAACCTTCAACAAGGACCGGGCGTAGCCACACTCGATTCAACTAAAGTTGGAGAAACTAACACCCGCCAGCCACATGTGTGCGAAACACGTCGGTAGAACCAGTCTCGCGTAAGCGTACGCGTAATGTCGGTCCGGGCCACTTCATCCAACAATACCACCGAATCAATGTATGACATGCTGGTAAGCACTATGACTAGTATCGCCCACAACTCACTTGTGTTCTACTCGTGCATATAACATCTACGCATAAACCTGGCTCGGATGCCACTGTTGGGGAACGTAGTAATTTCCTACACACACGCAAGATCATGGTGATGCATAGCAACGAGAGGGGAGAGTGTTGTCCACGTACCCTCATAGACCGAAAGCGGAAGCGTTATGACAACGCGGTTGATGTAGTCGTACGTCTTCACGATCGACCGATCCTAGTACCAAACGTATGACAAGTCCGCGATCTGCACACGTTCAGCTCGGTGACGTCCCACGAACTCACGATCCAGTAGAGCTTCGAGGGAGAGCTTCGTCAGCACAACGGCATGATGACGGTGATGATGAAGCTACCGGCGCAGGGCTTCGCCTAAGCACTACGACGATATGTCCGAGGTGGATTATGGTGGAGGGGGGCACCGCACACGGCTAAGAGATCAATGATCAACTTGTGTGTCTATGGGGTGCCCCCTCCCCCGTATATAAAGGAGTGGAGGAGGGGGAGGGCCGGCCCTCTACTATGGCGCGCCCTGGGGAGTCCTACTCCCACCGGGAGTAGGATTCCCCCCTTCCAAGTAGTAGGAGTAGGAGAGAAGGAAGGGGAAGAGAGAAGAGAAGGAAGGAGGGGGTGCCGCCCCTCCCCCTAGTCCAATTCGGACTAGGCCTTGGGGGGGGGGGGGCGCGGCCTGCCCTAGGCAGCCCCTCTCTCTATCCCCTAAAGCCCAATAAGGCCCATATACTCCCCGGCGAATTCCCGTAACTCTCTGGTACTCCGATAAATACCCGAACCACTCAGAACCTTTCCAATGTCTGAATATAGCCTTCCAATATATCGATCTTTACGTCTCAAACATTTCGAGACTCCTCGTCATGTCCCTGATCTCACCCGAGACTCCGAACAACCTTCGGTACATCAAAACACATAAACGCATAATAATACCAATCGTCACCGAACGTTAAGCGTGCGAACCCTACAGGTTCGAGAACTATGTAGACATGAACGAGACACATCTCCGGTCAATAACCAATAGCGGAACCTGGATGCTCATATTGGCTCCTACATATTCTACGAAGATCTTTATCGGTTAAACCGCATAACAACATACGTTGTTCCCTTTGTCATCGGTATGTTACTTTCCTGAGATTCGATCGTCGGTATCTCAATACCTAGTTCAATCTCGTTATCAGCAAGTCTCTTTACTCGTTCCGTAATGCATCATCCCGCAACTAACTCATTAGTTACATTGCTTGCAAGGCTTATAGTGATGTGCATTACTGAGAGGGCCCAGAGATACCTCTCCGACAATCGGAGTGAAAAATTCTAATCTTGATCTATGCCAACTCAACAAGTACCATCGGAGACACCTGTAGAGCACCTTTATAATCAACCAGTTACGTTGTGACGTTTGGTAGCACACAAAGTGTTCCTCCGGTATTCGGGAGTTGCATAATCTCATAGTCATAGGAACATGTATAAGTCATGAAGAAAGCAATAGCAATATACTAAACGATCAAATGCTAAGCTAACGGAATGGGTCAAGTCAATGACATCATTCTCTAATGATGTGATACCGTTAATAAAATGACAACTCATGTCTAGGAAACTTAACCATCTTTGATTCAACGAGCTAGTCAAGTAGAGGCATACTAGTGACACTCTGTTTGTCTATGTATCCACACATGTACTAAGTTTCTGGTTAATGCAATTCTAGCATGAATAACAAACATTTATCATGATATAAGGAAATATAAATAACAACTTTATTATTGCCTCTAGGGCATATTTCCTTCAGGAGATGGATAGAAACGAGAGGGGGAGAGTGTGTCCACGTACCCTCGTAGACCGAAAGCGGAAGCGTTTGACAACGAGGTTGATGTAGTGGAACTTCTTCTCGTTTCGACCGATCAAGCACCGAACATACGGCACCTCCGAGTTCTGCATACGTTCAGCTCGATGATGTCCCTCGAACTCTTGATCCAGCAAAGGTGTAGAGGAAGATGAGTTCCATCAGCACGACGGCGTGGTGACGGTGATGGTGAAGTGACCCGCGTAGGCTTCGCCTAAGCACTACGTGAATATGACCGGAGGCGCAGACTGTGGAGGGGGGCATCGCACACGGCTAACAATTGTTGGTGTGTCTTCTTGTGTTGCCCCCCCATCATATATATAGGTTGGAGGGGAGGAGAGGCAGCAAAGGGGGCACCCCAAGTAGGAGGAATCCTACTTGGGCGCCTCCCAATTCGGCCTCCCCCTTACCATATCCACCAGAGGGGGACGGAAAGAGGAGGGAGGCACTACAAAAAAAGACACTTCCGTGATGATACGTGTTTGTCACAGTAGGTCACGTTTTCTGTCATGCATATACATCTGTGACAATTTTAAGACAGAATCAAGATAGTCATACCTGTGCTGTCGTAGAAGTGTTCCATGACATTACCAAAATTATCATCACGGAAGTGTCCACTTCCATGACGATAAATCGCGCGTCATAGAAGTGCTTTCGTAAAGGGTGACCGACACATGGCATCCACCGTAACGGGACGCCATTGAGGGAGTCCTGGATTAAGGGGTCCTCGGACGTCCAGACTATGTAACGTGGTCCGGACTGATGGGTTGTGAAGATACAAGACCGAAGACTCTCTCCCGTGTCCGGATGGGACTCTCCTTGGTGTGGAAGGCAAGCTTGGTGCCCGGATATGAAGATTCCTTTCTCTGTAACCGACTTTGTACAACCCTAGTCCCCTCCGGTGTCTATATAAATCGGAGGGCTTAGTCCGTAGAGGCAATCGCAATCATAATCATACAGGCTAGACTTCTAGGGTTTTAGCCATTACGATCTCGTGGTAGATCAACTCTTGTAATACTCATATTCATCAATATCAATCAAGCAGGAAGTAGGGTATTACCTCCATAGAGAGGGCCCAAACCTGGGTAAACATTGTGTCCCCCGACTCCTGTTACCATCAACCTTAGACGCACAGTTCGGGACCCCCTACCCGAGATCCGCCGGTTTTGACACCGACATTGGTGCTTTCATTGAGAGTTTCGTTGTGTCGTCAATCATATACAACAACGGTGTCCAGGGGGAGGTCTTCCTTCCCGGATAGATCTTCGTATTCGGCGGCTTCGCGCTGCGGGCATCTAGAGCAGATCGATAGCTACGCCCCTAGCCATCAGGTCAGATTTGGAAGCTTGAACTACGTCGCTGATATCCGCGAAGACTTGATCTTCGACGGATTCGAGACCACGGCAGCCGCTCCCTGTCACCGCGATGAACATGACTTAAATCTGTCATCGGACCATACCTAGGAGATAGCTCCTGTAACTGCTCTGGCTCTAGATCCGGAGCAGATCGCGCCATCCGAGGACGGGAAGCTCAACCCTGCCACAGAAGCCGCAGACTCAGCGGCGTCAGAGCCGCACACAGACCCAACCGCGAGTGGAATCTGTGTCACCAAAACCTTGGACCCGTTTCCAGATACAGGTTCCGAACCATGTGCGTCCGCGTACGTTGAGCTTGATCAGGCATCGATCGTCGAATTCAGCTTCGCGGACATCTTCCGGCACTCGCCTTTAGGCGATGTGCTAAACTCATTAAAAACACTCTCCTTAGCGGGAGACTCACAGCCGTATTATATCCGGTTCGAACTGAAGGCTGATGATGGAGAATTTCGCTTCCCACCCACTGCCCACTTCATCGCCACTGTCGAAGACTTAACCGACATGCTCGGTTACGGCTACGAAGACATCGACCGTATGGATGACGACGCCGAAGAGGAGCAGGGCCAAAAGCCGCCGTTTATTGGGCGCTGGACAACAACTTCTTCGTACGACGTATACATGGTGGATACACCCAAAGAAAATAGCAGTGATAACAAGGAAGATCCAGTAGAGGATGAACCTCCTGAGATACAACCAAAACACCGACGTCAGCGGCGCCGCTCTAAATCACGCTGCAGAAAGAACAGCAACACTGGCACAGGAGACGATAACACTCCGGACGGTGCCAAAGACAGAGAAGACCCCGACGAGCAAACTACCGAACAGGACGATCGGGGCGATGGGCAAGTTAGCCCTGATGAACAGGCCATAAACAAAGACTCGGAGGACAGCAATTATCTACCACCTTTCGAGGATGAGGTGAGCCTTGGTGATGAAGACTTCATCGTACCTGAGGAACCTCTCGAGCAGGAGCGCTTTAAGCGCTGGCTAATCGCCACTGCAAGGAGCCTGAAAAAGCGGCAGCACCAGCTTCAAGCTGATCAGGATTTGCTCAATGACAGGTGGACTAATGTCCTGGCAGCCGAGGAATACGGCCTCGAACGCCCAACCAAAAGTTACCCGAAGCGCAAATTGCTACCTCAGTTTGATGACGAGGCGCTGGAGCTCGTACCATCATCGCGCAATGCAGCTGACCGACCACCACGTGGCCAAGACAAAGCGGCAACTAAAGCCGAACATCAGCCCGCACTACCTCACCGTAAAGGCAGAGATAAAATAGCCCGGGACATACATATGACCTGCGGCGGAACGTGCACAGTAGCGCAGGGCAGAACAGATCGATCTACGGATCACGGGGGCGTGCCCCGACGCGCGGCAACGGTTACCTAGCCGGACGCAACAATCATGATCACGCCTGGGCCGAGAACCGCAGACGGACTCCATCCGCGCTACGTCGCGATGTGGCCCGATATAGAGGCGCCACACACCCCTTTGCTTCACTGACGAGGTATGAAGCATGAATTCCCAAAAGGGTTTAAACCCATGAATATTGAATCATACGATGGAACAACAAATCCCGCGGTATGGATTGAAGATTTTCTTCTCCATATCCACATGGCCCGCGGTGATGATCTTCACGCCATCAAATACCTCCCACTAAAACTAAAGGGACCAGCGCGACACTGGCTAAACAACCTTCCAGAGAACTCCGTTGGCAGCTGGGAAGACCTGGAAGACGCCTTTCGCGATAACTTCCAAGGTACATACAGCCGGCCACCAGATGCCGATGACTTAAGTCATATCATCCAGCAGCCCGGAGAGTCAGCCAGGAAGCTCTGGACTAGGTTCTTAATTAAAAAGAATCAAATTGTTGATTGTATGGACGCCGAAACCCTCGCGGCCTTCAGACACAACGTCTGGGATGAGTGGCTCGCCCGCCACCTCGGTAAAGAAAAACCAAAATCCATGGAAGCCCTTACCGCTCTAATGACCCTCTTTTGCGCGGGAGAAGACAGCTGGCTCGCTCGTAGAAGCAACAACGCCAGCGATCCGGGCACTTCCGAAGTCCGAGACGGCAACGGCAAGCCACTACGCAATAAACACAAGCATCGAAATAATAATGAAAGAACGCAAGACACGGCGGTCAACGCCGGATTCAGCGGCTCCAAACCCAGTCAACGGAAAAAGCCATTCAAGGCAAATAGAGACGAACCATCCAATCTAGACAAGATACTGGATCAGCCCTACCAGATTCATGGCACCCCCGATAAACTAGCCACTCATACCAACAGAAGCTGTTGGGTCTTCAAACAAGCCGGGAAGCTTAATGCCGAACACCAGGGGAAGGGGCCGCTCGGTGACAGTGATGACGAAGAGACTTGCCGGCCGAATACCGGGGGTCAGAAACAATTTCCCCCCGAAGTGAAAACCGTAAACATGGTATACGTGACGCACACCCCTACAGGGGAGCGCAATGCACTACGGGACGCACACCCCATAGAGCCGCCCCCCAAAATTTAGCTACATCCGTCCTGAAGGTTTGGTAGCTCTGATCATCGATCCAATTATCGATGGGTTCCATCTCACGAAGGTCCTTATGGACGGCGGCGGTAGCCTTAATCTACTCTACCAAGACACTGTCCGCAAAATGGGCATCGATCCTTCAAGAATCAAGCCCACCACAACTACCCTCAAGGGAGCAGTACCCGGCGTAGAAGCTCATTGCACGGGCTCCATCACATTGGAAGTCGTTTTCGGTTCACCGAACAACTTCTGAAGCGAAGGCTTGACCTTTGATATTGTCCCGTTCCGCGGTAGCTACCATGCACTTCTGGGGCATACCGCTTTTGCTCGTTTCAATGCGGTCCCACTCTACACCCGCGCACAACTTACAATGCCCGGTCCACGCGACGTCATCACAATAAATGGAGATACGGAACACTCCCTCCGTACAGAGGATCATACTACGGCTATCACAACCGGAGTACAAAGCGGCCTCATCAAGCCGCATATCTCATCGGCCATTAAGCCGCCGGTCTCTATTAAATGGAACCGATCAATCTCAGAGCTGGATTAGCAGTTCGGCCTCCGTCGTTCGCCTCATGTACCCGCAAATTTTGTACCGCACATACATAACTATGTACTTAAAGTACCCTGGTCATCGACGGAGGCACAATACGGACAGGCCTACAAGCACACCCATAGCCTCCTTTTCTTTTCTAACTATTTTTTTATATTTAACCACAGGTGGCTCAAAGACTGGACATCTCATGGACTCTTTCGGAGTTCGGCTTCGTACACTTACCCAAAGGATATTCCTGTTAAGGAGGCCTTCCACCGAGGCAAGGCGGCGCAGACGTGCAACAGGAGGTCCAAATAATTTTGTGTAGACCGCACTCTCTATTTCGAGCATGTAAAGTGCCTTCTCCCTCAGCCTTCGACCACCGGCATGTCAAATAGGCGGGGTCGTGGCGTTATTATCTGTGAGATGGCAATTGACATATCAATCAGGTTCCAGTGAACATAATCCGTATTCAGTATTCGCTTTTTCTAAAAAGAACTGAATTTTACTTCTCCGGTTGTTTCACACACGCACCTCGGCATAAATTGCCAGGGGCTCGATATGGGAACACATGAGTTGCCAACAAGTCCGAACAGCTTTATAGCACACTTCGGCGTCACGAGTTTGGCCTTATATGCACCAGCTCCGAATCATGTCTTGGGTCAATAGTTGGGTTGCCCTCCTGTGCTTACTACCTTATGTTCCGCTATATCGGCTAGGGTAGTAAAGGGAGAACTACTGCGATCGTGTCTTGGTTTATCCGGATGAGCACCTCAGTAGAAAAAGCCGAAAACTGACTGTCATGATGCGGCGAGAGCTGGTCAACGACTCGATGACTTACCAGAATCTTTCGCAATTCCTTCCGTATTACACGAAGGACCGTTTTTAAGCTCACCTATGTAACACACCATATTGGGATAACTGCGTGCATACCAGGGGCTATATCGTAGACCAACCGTCAAAATCCTATGGCTAAGTGAAAGTGTTAAAGCCCTATAGTCCGATTGCCTAGTTCGCCGCATTGACACCTCCTTCACGGACTTAGACGTTGGGTCAAGAGTGATCAGGCGCTTTTCTGAACACCCCCGTATTATATGTGAGGGGGCTGAAGCCGATGACTAGAAAACTTTCAGGTTATACAAAAATGGCCGCACAGGAGGAACCAAAACTTTCCGGCAAAAGTATAAAAACATAGCCTTAATATATCATAAATATTGTTTTTACAATTTCAATACATTTCATTTGAATATCATATCTTTTCGAGCACTGACCCTCTATCAAGAGGGCACCCTCTAAGACATCCTCGAAATAATGCTCTGGCGTGTGATGATCCTTGCCCTTGGGTGGAATTTTCGCTGCAATATCGGTGGCCTTCATCTTCGCCCAGTACGTCTTGACGCGGGCAAAGGCCATCCGTGCACCTTCAATGCATGTTGACCGCTTAACGGTGTCGATACGCAGCACCGCATCAACAAGTCGCTGCACCAAACCGAAATAACTATTCGGAATGGGCTCAGTCGGCCACAGCCGGACCACGACGTCCTTCATGGCAGAACCGGATATCATGTGGAGCTTGGCCCACTGGGCCATTTGTTCGTTCAGCAACAGCGGACGCTTTGGCGTGCCGAATTGTGACCAGAAAAGCTTCTCCGTTGCATACCCTTCCTGCGCTTGGTAAAATTGCGCCGCATCGGAGGCGCTCTTCGGCAAGTCCAAGAATGCGTCTGGAGAGCTCCACATTTGATTAAGCGGGGCATACTTCGGATCGCTGAATTTAGTCTATAATAAGAAAGGCTTACCGGCCGCTATCTCCCCAGCTTGCCGGATCTCCTCCCGAGCCGCTCTAGACTCGGATCATGCTTCTCTCGCCTCTTGTAAGGTCTTGTCGAGATCGGCCGCTTTGGCTTTGTTATCCCTCTCGAGGAACTCGCACCGGACAGTGGCTTCCTTTAGCTCGCGCGCCATAGTAGACATTCTCTCCTCGCACTAGCGCCGAGCAACCTGTTCGGCTTTTAACTCATCAGCTGCCTTCTTGGCAGCCACATTACTCATCCGGGCTTGCTCCTTGGCCCGGGCAAATTCAGCCCGAAGGGTCTCCACCGCGGCAGCACTATCTGCAGATACGCATGTCTCAGTATATAATTCTAGCTTCGCACTCATGTTATTATATATACATACACTGACCGCCCCAAAATATACCTTGCGCCTCGTCGAGCCGCCTGTTAATAAGCGTGATGTTGTCATCTGCCACATCAAGTTTTTGCTTCAGACCTGCAACCTCTATAGCGTGGGCAGTCGTCATGGAGGTAACAGCCTGTGTTCCAATTAATTCGATTATCTCCTAGGCATATCTTTTTCGATCCTCTGATTGCCTCCCTTTGGACGCCAACCAGAGTCTCAGGGGCTACTATCTATACACAGGTGCATTTTGCGTATAGAGCACAATCGAAAACATAACATTACGTACCTCGAAGCCTCTTAGCAGGCCCATGAAGGCTTCATTCAATCCGCTTTTCGCGGACAGAATCCTCTCAACCACCGTACCCATCAAGGTACGATGTTCCTCTGAGATGGTCGAATATCGCAACATGTCCATCAGTGTATCCGGCGCCTCCGGATTCTTGGAAGCAGCTGTGGGAGTATGGACTCCCTGTGAAAGGATATGTTTGTTCGACCCTAGAGTCATCACCGGCTGTAAATCGGATAGTCCGGGGCCTTTATTGTTGGTCCCCGTAGGGACCGCACACCCCGGACCCTGGGTGGCCGAAGTTTCACCTTGGGGCGTTGTCTTCATTATCCTCTGTTGATCGGTAGAGATCCTCCGGGACGACACCTCGAAGTCGTCCTCCCTATTGGGCGAGGAAGCTTGTGGAGGCGTCTCGCTTTCCATCATCTCCGGAAGAAGATTCCCCGAAGAAGAGGATTGTTGAGGAAGACTGTGTGCCGGGCTGTAAAACATATATTCTAGATGTTACCCTTGTAGAAGGAAAAGGAACGGGATATGTTTAAAACACCTTTGTTCACTTATGATTCGGCTGAAGGCTTGTCCTTACGGAGGAACTGTGCGACAACGTCACCTTCCGAGCCTGAACCGCCTGACGAGGGCGTCTTACCTCGCTTAGGAGCCTTTACCCCCAACCTTCGGAGGCGGCCCTTTTCTTACTATGGGGAGAAAGGTTGTCAGCTTCTCCTTCTCTTTTGTCTTCGGAAGAGGGAGCCTTAATCACCCCGGACACAGTGTTCGGTGTACCTTCTGAATGGAGGCTACCTTTGGCCTTCCTGCTCTCCTCATTGTCCTCTTTCACCAACACCTGGTATGGTGCCGGGACCAGCATCCTTGTTAGCACAGGACTAGCTGAATCTTTGGGAAGAGGGGCCGAACACCTAATTTGCTCCGCCTTCTTTATCCAGCCCTGGAAGAAGACGGTTCTCAGTATCTTATGACGGGGTATTTAACTAAGCTGTGTTCAGGAGTCAAGTGCTTACCGAGGTATCCGGATGGTTGCAGTCGAGGCTGTCCTCGGTGGTGTCCGACCACTATTTTCCTGTCCCAAAAAATAACTTCCACATTCCTCTGTGCGTTGCGCCGAAGAAGTGCTGAAGGGTTCGTGGTCCTTCTGGATTAAACTCCCACATACGGAGGGGCCGTCGCTGGCATGGGAGGACCCGGCGGACTAACATTACTTGAATCACGTCGATGAGATCGGTGTCCTTCTCAAGGAGACTCCGAATGTGGCTCTGTAGAGTCCGCACTTCGTCGATTGATCCCTAGTCCAACCCCTTATTGATCCATGGAGCGAGCTGAATTGGAGGGCCAGATCGGAACGCAGGTGTAGCTGTCCACTTGGTACCACGGGGTTCAGTGATGTAAAACCGCTCCCGCTGCCATAAGTTGGAAGATTCTGTGAAGGATCCTATTGGCCAAGAAGCGTTGATGAGTTTTCTCACTGTAGCACCACCGCACTCCGCTTGTTTCCCATCAACCACCTTCGGCTTCACATTAAAGGTCTTGAGCCGCAAGCCGAAGTGTGGGGGATACGAAGGAAGGCCTTGCACATGATAATGAACACCGAGACGTGAAGAAAGGAGTCCGGAGCCAGATCGTGAAAATCTAGCCCGTAATAGAACATGAGCTCTCGGATGAAGGGATGGAGAGCGAACCCTAGCCCCCGGAGGAAGTGGGAGATGAATATGACCCTCTCGCCGGATCTAGGAGTAGGAATAACCTGCCCTTGAGCAGGAAGCCTGTGGGGGATTTCCGCGGTCAGGTATCTTGCCGCCCGGAGCTTCGCAATATCCTCCTCTATGATAGAGGAAGCCACCCACCGACCTAGAGGGCTGGGTCCGGACATGACTGGGAAGCTCGAAGCAATTAAATTGAACCTTGGGTGCTGGAACTCAAGGTTGGAAAGGCTGAGGAAAGGGTCGGCGTAGAGGAGAAAGACGGCCCTTGACCCCTTTATAAAGGCAATGGATATGGAACGCCTCCCCCTAAGCCTTGAAACCTCCCTATTCCTAAGGAATCATGCCAACAGAACGGTTGGGTTACCCACGCCTGTATTGATGAGAATCCCGTAATAAGGGGACACGATCTCTGCTTCGACAAGACGTGCCAATAAAACCGCGTCTCGAAACATGGAGTGACAGGCCGAAAAAACGGTTCGAAATAATAACCGGGTAGTGACGTAATGTCACGCTGCAAAAATTGTCAGCGGATTGGACTCGTGAAATATTATACTCTCTGCGGTGGTGTGTGGTGCTTGTTTTGCAGAGTCGGACACGTTCGTTGTGCTCGAAGACTGTGTTGGAGTATTCGGAGAAGGAACCCGCCTTGCAATGCCGAAGACAATCTGCGTGCCGGACACCTCGTCATTGAAGCCTGGTTCCGGGGCTACTGAGGGAGTCCTGGATTAAGGGGTCCCCGGGCGTCCGGACTATGTAACGTGGTCCGGACTGATGGGCTGTGAAGATACAAGACCGAAGACTCTCTCCCGTGTCCGGATGGTACTCTCCTTGGCATGGAAGGCAAGCTTGGTGCCCGGATATGAAGATTCCTTTCTCTGTAACCGACTTTGTACAACCCTAGTCCCCTCCGGTGTCTATATAAACTGGAGGGCTTAGTCCGTAGAGGCAATCGCAATCATAATCATACAGGCTAGACTTCTAGGGTTTTAGCCATTACGATCTCGTGGTAGATCAACTCTTGTAATACGCATATTCATCAAGATCAATCAAGCAGGAAGTAGGGTATTACCTCCATAGAGAGGGCCCGAACCTGGGTAAACATTGTGTCCCCCGTCTCCTGTTACCATCAACCTTAGATGCACAGTTCGGGACCCCCTACCCGAGATCCGCCGGTTTTGACACCGACAGCCGTTAAGCTATCGGGTCCGGTTTTGGATCCGATAACCCTCTAACAGCAACGACCAATGCCGATTTTCCACGTGTAAAAATCTCATTGGCTGATGGAACCACGTGTCAGCTCCGCGTTGGCACAGGTGTCACTCATCCAATGGGCGAGATGCGCCTATGATATGTTGACACGTGGACCGGCCCAAAAGTTGCCCATAAAGATTAAATGGGCCGGCCCAACTAATGGCCCACAAGATTTAGCAGGCCCTAATGGGCCGGCCCAGCTAAAGGCCCACAAGATTTTGCAGACCATAATGGGCCGGCCCACCTAAAGGCCCAACATTCTTAGTTAAGGCCCGTACGGCTAGTGTTAAATCGGCCCGTCAACGGCCCATCCTAAACTTGTCATCATTGCGGCCCATTGTCATTTCTGGCCCGTTAACAGTCCGCTAAGAATTTGGGCCGAATTACGGCCCGGTGTGTTTCCGGCCTGTTAAAGGTCCTGCTTCATTTGGGCCCATTTATAGGCCATTGAAACTTTCGGCCCATAAACGACCGTGATGGATATGGGTCATATTCGGCCATGTCTGACATTCGGCCTATTAGAGGCCCCCTATAGATTTGGGCCACTTTCAGCCTGTTGTGACTTTCGGCCTGCTAACGTCGGACGAAATTCATGGGCCATATGTGGCCCAATGCCACATCGGGCCTACTAACGGCCCATATAAAAATGACAATAATCAGGCCTGACCGAACTTCCGGCCTGTTAAAGGCCCATGTAGTAGGTCGGCGCATTTACGGCCCGTCTGAATTTCGGCCTGTGGACGATCCGCATTGTAAATGGGCCACCATTTCGGCCTGCTAAGACCAGTGGGTTATTTGGCACAATCAGGGCCCAATCTTACTTTTGGCCTAGTAAAGGCCCATGTTTTTTATGGGCTCGAGATATTTACACATGTAAATGGACTATTATTACTGAGGGCCCAAATTATATTTAGGCCTGTTAAAGGCCCACTATGGGCACGGGATTACCAGAAAAATATGAAAGCTTATGCTGATTTAGGCCCAGATATTTTTAGTGGGCTACATGCAAATTTCGGCCCAGAATCGTTTTTAGCCCAATTGGAAAGGGCCCGACGAATGTTGGCATGTTGGGTTCCTACGAAGCTTTTGGCCAAATACATTACTAAGATAAACCACACTATACAAAAATAGCGTCGTAATTACTGCACCCTTTGGCAGCATCATAAATGTTGTATCACAACAAAATAAATTCCAACCATACAACAAAAGGCCTGTTGGCATAAAATTTACAGTCCTTGCAGATAAAAGCACCATCAGATGTATAGAAGCACAGATCATTTGACCTGAGTGCTTATGTTTCAGGCTGTAGAATCTGATGGAGCAGCACGATCTTCCCCTTTTTTCTGCCATTGCTCTTGAACAACAAAGCAAATGTCTGATAGTCTGGTTTCAAAACCATTCATATCTTCACGACATTTGTCAACCACTATTTTTGTTTCCGACACAACGTCCATTAGGGATTGGACTTGTGTCTGGAGCAAATATATCACTCTGTCTAACCGGAAGATTTTGTTCAGTAGGCGATTTGGATGAGGTTACCTTGACAACCAACCCAGAATTACGCAGGAAGGTGCTTTTTGCACTGTTAGTGGAGAGATACTGACGCACTGCAGCAAGAGGTGACATTGTGCCTGTGGTAGCCTCGTCGCCTTCAGGTGGTTGTGGCTGTTTAATCATTTGTTCCATAGCTTGCTGAAAGTTTGAACTTGTAGATTAGTGTACCAGATAAGTTACTTATGAGACAAAAACAAACAAAGTAGGTTTCATGTTTATACATAACTTATTTTGGTGAACTATTGTGATACATTAGCATGTATTGTAGTGCCAACTACATAATAAAATCACTTTCGGAACATATGTCCATGTAGCATGCCTACTGTATTGTCTATTTCCTCACATTCGTTGACATCTAAGGATAAAGAGACATCGTTTAAAGTAGGATAAAGAGACATCATTCATATCATGGGAAAACAGATATAAAACAAACAGGCTATTGGATCATTGTGTGCGCACGTGAACATCACAACTACTCCCTCCGTTCGGAATTACTTGTCGCAGAAATGGATGTATCTAGACGTATTTTAGTTCTAGATACATCCATTTCCGAGACAAGTAATTCCGAACGGAGGGAGTAGATTACAGATCAAGACCAAAAGAATATCCTTCATCTCTTTTAAACCATGTAAGGTGAAATGATACGTTAAGACAACTGTGTATAAAAGTGAACAAAGTAACTAACATTGGTTGCAAACGAAGCAGTTAAATGAACACATCATAGTACCAATCAGTTCAAAGGCAGGAGGAGTAAGGACTTACAACAGCGGCCTGAACTGGTGTGCTCATGCCCTTCATCTTGCTGGTGTGGCAATCCTTGAAGATTTGCACTGCATTCTGTTCAGGTTCTTTTTGGTCCGCACGGGTTTTCCTCTGTATTTGGAACAAGTCAATATAGATACGATAATATGGCACAGAAAAAAGAAGGAAGTAGCAGCTATTTACAAGAGCCTCGCAGTATGCAATATAGCTACGAGATCCTGTTGTCTGTTGGAATTTCACTTTAGAACGGTTGGTCTTGTTCTTCAAACAGTTAGCCTACAAGAAGATACACTTGTAAGGCACATACATAAATACAAGTTCAATATGTGGTCTGATCAAATACATATACCCTACCTGATACTTTGGATCAGACTAGTGTTTAACAAGGGCGGTCCTGTCTTCATCTGTAATATATTCCATTGGAGATGTTTGGGCGATTTCATTGTTAGCCTTGCCTTCAAAGTGAGATTTTCTAAGGTGGTACTGATACTGTCGCAGAGCAGACTGAAAAACATGAGTGCATGCTTGTTTGGTTGCATCATCTTTCGGATCCAACTTGAACCTCATCTGTTGAAAAAAGAATGTGAGTCTTATTAGGAGGAAGCTGGAAAGTATGTCACAGAGCAAGACAATATTACAAATTGCGATGAATAACATTGCTTACGGGTAAATGGTCAAGGAAGGTGTTAAACTGGTTATTGTCTTTCTCATTCCTGTACTGGATCCACGTTGGGAGAATACGTGCATGACACCTAACGACAATGGCTGCCTCTGATACTAACTTGGCTGACTCTGTAGCATCATGTGGCCTTTTTAAACCTGCCTCAATATGGATCTCCATTCTTCCTCCTTTATATTTTGTTAATTTGTCAAGCATTATCCCTGATGTATGTTTCCGCTTGCGCCATGGTGCTAGTTCAACAACGAATATGGAAAGTGTTAGTGCACATCAAACTGTGAGAGTACATATAAAGGAGCATGCAACTGCAACTTGACTCGGTCAGGTACCGTCTTGGTGTTGATGCTCATGAGGTTCATCTGATCTTGCCAAGTCCTGTTGTGTTAGCAGTGCTTCAGAAGTAGTGTTAGGTGTGAGTGCAGCTTGGGAACTGGACAGTTCCGGAGCAAACGAACGAGTAACTCGTTGAGATGCTGGTACAGTTGAAGCGGATGCTGCAGCCGGTGGAGCAGGTGATACTGTGTTTGTAGATTTAGCCGTGGACTTGGACCTTCTACTGCACTATAAGTACCAGCAGAATCTCGAGGGCAGATCCTTTTCCCTTTTACCCGACGAGTAACACCATTCCCTACTATATTCTTTTCCTTGCTCTTTTTTGACTTTGCCATGTCAAGGCATACCCACAACACAAAAGAATAAAATTGCTCTTCAGAACTCATTGATGCATGATACAGACAAGCAATACTTTGATGTAAGACAACCGTATGAGGATGGAATATGTAAGAAAAACAGGACGGCGTGACATATTCACAGCTACGATGTGTAAACTAAGCAGAAAGATTTTCAAGAAAATGGAAGTAATGCAAGCTAGACACCATATGAAAGATGCAACCAATATCACTCTGCCTAGTTAAAAGTGTCTTGTCATAAGTGGCATTTCGAAAAATTAGAAGCAGTACCACTATCAAATTGCCATGTTAAAAGCGTCCAATCATGAGTGACTGATGCAGAATACACAACAACAGTACTTTGATGTAATAACATGGTATGATTGATAGATGCAGTGTATTCTAGACACAGAAAGGCATGTCATATGTACATGTATAACGTATAAACTCAGCAGGTGCAATTTAATCAAAATAGAAGAAATACAGGCTAGACAACATATGCAACATGAAACCAATTATCACACTGTCAAGTTAGAGCAAGCACCTGCGATGGTGGAGTACAGGAGATGAACTCATCATGTAGACTTGGGACTTCAACTTCATTAGCAGTAGGAGTGGCAAATCTAGAGAGCCTCTGTTTGCGTCGGCCCGGAGGACCACCAACATCCCCTAACTTACTCTTTTCCTTCCTATTTTCTGATATTGCCTTATGAAGTCAAAACCAAAAGAAGATGAATAAAATTAGCTCTGCATAACTGGTTGATGCATGATATAGACGAACACTACTTTGATGTAAGGCAAGCGCAGGATAGGAGGATGGAATATATACAAAAAAAGACAACATTGCATATTCAGACATACGATAGGAGGATGGAATATGTATGAAAAACAGTAAGTAGAAGGCATTTCAATAAAATTAGAAGAAATGAAAGCTAGGCACCATATGAACATGCAACCAATATCACTATCAGGTAAAAAGTGTCTCGTCGTAAGTGCCATTTCAAGAAATTAGAAGCAGTACAAGCTAGAAGACAATGCAAGATGCAACCTACATCACACTCCCAAGTTAAATGTGTCTTATGGGTAAGTGATCGTTGCAGGTATAAGTTGTAAGCTACGCAGATGCAATTCAAGAATATCAGAAGCAATACAAACTAGACATCATATGGAACAACAACCGCATATAACAGTTCCAAGTTAGAGCAAGCACCTGTGATGGTGGAGTAGGGGAGATGTGCTCATCATCTACACGTATGTTCTAGAAACAGGAACATGTGTCATATTCACAAGCATTATGTGTAAAGTAAGCAGATGCAATTCAACAAAGTTAGAAGCAATATAAGCTAGACATCATATGCAACATGCAACCACATATAATAGTGCCAAGTTAGAGCAAGCACCTGTGATGGTGGAGTAGGGGAGATGTGCTCATCATCTACACAGCTACGTTGACTGTCCATCACTGTGTTGTCTTGCGAATCTTGTTGGTAGGATGGCGGAGTAGAATCTGTAGAGACCCTCTCTTTGAGTTGCTTCGAAGGACCACCATCATCCACTGCCGGACTAATTTCCTTCAGTTGTATTGATTTTGCATTGTGAAGTCAAACCGATAAGAAAAAGGAATAAAATTCGCTCTTCAGAACTCATTCATGCATGATACTGACGAACACTACTCGGATGAAAGGCAAACACATGATACGAGGATGGAATATGTACGAAAAACAGGACGGCGTGACATATTCACACCTATGATGTGGTAACTAAGCAGGAGGCATTTCAACAAATTAGAAGCACTACAAGCTAGCCACCATATGAAAGGTGCAACCAATATCACTCTGCCAAGTTCAAACTATCTGGCGTTTCAACAAATTAGAAGCAATACATGCTACAAATCATATGCAAGACACAACCAATATCACAGTGGCGACTTAAAGGTGCCTTATCATAAGTGACTGATGCGGGATATGCAAGAACAGTAGTCTGATGTAAGAACATGGTGCGATCAGATATAATATGTTCTAGAAACAGGAACATGTGTCATATTCACAAGCATTATATGTAAAGTAAACAGATGCAATTCAACAAAGTTAGAAGCAATACAAGCTAGACATCATACGCAACATGCTACCACATATAATAGTGCCAAGTTAGAGCAAGCACCCGTGATGGTGGAGTAGGGGAGATGTGCTCATCATCTACACAGCTACGTTGACTATCTAGCCTTGCGTTGTCTTGCGAATCTTGTTGGGAGGATGGCGGAGTAGAATCTATAGAGACCCTCCGTTTCAGTTGCTCGGAAGGACCACCATCATCCAATGCCTTACCAATTTCCTTCCGCTTTATTGATTTTGCATTGTGACGTCAAACCGACAAGAAAAAGGAATAAAATTCACTCTTCAGAACTCATTCATGCATGATACTGACGAACACTACTCTGATGAAAGGCAAAGCCATGATACGAGGATGGAATATGTACGAAAAACTGGACGGCTTGACATATTCACACCTATGATGTGGTAACTAAGCAGAAGGCACTTCAACAAATTAGAAGCACTGCAAGCTAAACACCATATGGAAGGTGCAATCAATATCACTCTGCCAAGTTAAAACTGTCTCGTCATAGGTGGCGTTCATCAAACTAGAAGCACTACATGCTAGAAATCATATTCAAGACGCAAACCAATATCACACTACCAACTTAAAGGTGTCCCAACATATGTGACTGACGCAGGATACACAAGAAGAGTAGTTTCATGTAAGAACATGGTGTGATAGATAGATATAGTATGTACCAAAAACAGGAAAGCGTGTCATATTCACATGTATCATGTGTAAGCTAAGCAGATGCAGTTTACACTAATTAGGAGCAATACAAGCTAGACACCATATGCAACATGCAACCAGATATCACACTGCCAAGTTAGAGCAAGCACCTTGGATGGTGGAGTAGGGGAGCGCAGAGTTGGAACTTGTAATGCACTAGCAGTACAAGGAGAATCCGTACAGATGCTCCGTTTACGTTGCTGCAGAGGACCACCATCATCGCCTTCCTTACTCTTTTCCTTCCTCTTTTTTGATTTTGCCTTGTCAAGTCAAACCCACAAGAAAAAGGAATAAAATTTGCTCTTCAGAACTCATTGATGCATGATATTGACGAGCACTACTTTCATGTAAGACAGACGCATGATAGGAGGATGGAATATGTATGAAAAACAGGACGGCATGACATATTGACATGTATGATGTATAAAGTGTAAACTAAGCACAAGGTGTTTGAACTAGTTAGAAGCAATGCAAGCTAGAAACCATATGAAAGATGAAACCAATATCATTCTGTCAAATTAAAAGGGTGGACTAACAAATGTATTTGACCAAATTAGAAGCAATACTCCCTCCGTTCCACAATCTAGTGCCTATAGATTTTTCTGAAAGTCAAACTTTGTGAACTTTGACCAAGTGTATAGAGAAAACTGTCTACATCAACAATACCAAACATGTACAATCTGAAAATACAACTCATTATGTATCCAATGATGTGCATTTGGTATTCTAGATGTGCCTATTTTTCTCTAGGCGTGTCATATTCACATGTATAATGTGTAAGCTAAGGAGATACAATTTAACAAATTAGGAGCAATACAAGCTAGGCACCATATACAACATGCAACCAGATATCACACTGCCATGTTAGAGCAAGCACCTGGGGTTGTGGAGTAGGGGAGATGAGATTTGGAACTTGCACTGTAGTAGGAGTAGCAAGAGAATCTGCAGAGATCATCTGTTTCGGTTGCTCCAGAGGACCACCATCATTCCGTGCCTTCGTCCTTTTAGATTTTGCCTTGTCAAGTAAACACACAAGAAAAAGGAATGAAATTTGCACTTCCAAATTCGTTGATGCATGATACTGACGAACACAACTTTTATGTATGGCAACCACATTGTAGGAGGATGGAATATGTATGAAAAATGCTAAGCAGAAGGCATTTCAACAAATTGGAAGCAATGCAATCTAGACACCATATGAAAGATCCAACCAAAATCACTCTGCCAAGTTAGATGTGTCTCATTACAAGTGGCACTTCAACAAATTAGAGGCAATACATGTTTGAAATGATATGCAAGATGCAACCAATATTACACTGTCAACTTGAAGGTGTCTCGTCAGAAGTGATTGATGAGGGATACACAAGAAAAGTAGTTTGATTAAGAACATGGTTAATAGAAAGACGTAATATGTACCAAAAATAGGAACGCATGTCATATTCACAGGTATAATGTGTTAACTAAGCAGATGCAATTTACCGTAATTAGAAGCATTACAAGGTAGACACCATATGCAACATGCAACCACATTTTACAGCGCGAAGTTAAAGCAAGCACCTAGGATGGTTGTGTGTGGCAATTGAGATCATCAACTACAGAGCTACGTTTACTGTCTCCATCTGCTGGCACTGCACCCTTTAGAGCACTGGGACGGTTAGTGCTTATCTTTGAATTACACTGGAGTGACTTCTGTCTTTTCTTTTTTGTATTCATCAACACCGTGTCAGAGTCTGAAATACCCATGCATAAAAAAACAATAGCGTGAGTATGGGTGAAGTGTGTGCACAAGTAGTACAGTGTAAAGGTAGCAGATAGCAGGTCGGTGAGAAATAAATGACGGGAGACATATGATAGATCTACAACATGCATGGCACACGAAATTACTAGATTCTAGGATTTTGAAATATGAGCACAGGGATGGCTGGGAAATGCAGATGCTCCTCCAGCACACCACAAGGTGTGTTCCTATGAAAATAACAATCGACTGAAAACAAATAGGTCAGTCCATTTTTTCTGCACCGTCCGATGTACAAAGAACGGACAGATCGCCTTCATCTACCTCCAGCCAGTCAGTGTTACGATCTTCCTCGAAACGCCAGCGACCACCGGCCCAGTCCCCTGCCTCCGCCCTCCCCTCGACCTCACCGCACCGCCGTGCTTGGCACTGCCCCGACCATCCCTTCAAGCCCCACCGACCTCCAGATCGGGCGCAAGCAGCTCCCGCGCCCCACACCCCTATGATAGACACTGATGCGCCGCTTCCCCGGTGAACAGGCGGACTAGGTGCTCCGCGCGCCTAAGCGGGTGTTGCTTCTTTTGATTGCGATTTGACTAACCCTGAATTGAAATCCAGGCGGGCTGCTGACCTCTAGCAAAGGTGAAATAGTAAATGGGAGGAAAGCTTGTGCATTTAGTATCACGAAGAAGATGCAGTACGAAGCGCTCAACTAGTTTCTTTCGTGGGATGAATACGGTGTGAGCAGAGATGTAAGATTTGCACGAATAAGGGAAGAGGAGTACCTCTTTCTGCTGGCAGTGCTGTGTCCTCCTTCTATTTTTCCAACGATCTTCTTGTGGTTCGCTGGAAATGAGAAGTCGTGGAGGACGGTGGAGCCTTGGATGAACCCATGACCAAGTTGTTGAGTGTGGTGCAGTGGCCGTCTATCGGCGGCGGGGAACCAGATCCGAGGCGGCGAACGACGGTGTATCGAGAACAGCGCCGGGGCGATGGACGGTTGCGACAGTGGAGCGGCAGCAGTAAGGCGCAGGACGGCGTGGTCGAAGTGGTTCTGGTACGGCGCACGTCGGTGTCGGCGTCGTGGAGGCAGCTCTGCCTTGGCTTCAGCTGCGAAGTCCTTGAGGGCATTGCGGTTGCGGTTGCGTTGGACGACGATGTCGGGGTACCGGCTAGGCGGCGGTGGATTGGGCGTGGTGGGGTGGAGGACGGAGGAGGCTAGGGTTACACGGCTGGTGGAGAGGGCGTTTTCGCGCCCACGGAGTATGAACGGGGAAACAGAGGGAGGGGGAACTAAGGGTGAACAATGTTTTGGTTTGGGACGCGCTTGTTTGAAATTTGGGGAAAGTTACAAACTTTGCCCCCATCTAAAATTTTGGACATATTGCGGGTTGGGGGTAGGACAGCAATCTCAGGTGTCCCAAATGGTGGGCGGGATAGATATCGGCCGAGCGCTTGGGTGTTTAGGCACCCACGGCGTATGAATGCTTCTCGGAGGCGGTTGAGACTGGCGTCTTGGTGAATTTACAAACCTACCCCGGTTTAGACCTTTGGACATCGGGCCGATAAGCTACACGTGCCAGAGTCAGGACAGTAATTTCCTACCACCAAACATTAGTCTTGCGCGGTTTCGGGTGACCAGAGGCTTATTTGGCGCTTCGTTCAATATTTTGGAGCTGAAGCATTAACGTTTTCGGTTCTCTTGAATTGAACTTTCAGGATTTGTCAAACTTCACAAATGTTTACTCTTGAAAATCCTAAAATATGGTTATTTTTGAATGGAGGGGGTACATTTGAATATACATTGTACACGAGTATATATTAAAAAATATGCAACTTACCTCAGTTCATGCATGGTTCCAGATATAATCTCCTTGGTTGCAAAAAAATAGTTAGACATACGTATGAATATATAGCATGTTCAAACGCACAACAAAGATTGATGCCCCCTATTAGATCTGATTTACAAATGCCATTATCTCGGGTTCAAATAGATGAATGCACTTCCTATGAATTCGAATCTTCGAAACCCCCTTTATGTTGAATTCAACATGTATTCTATTCCGTAGCTAGCAATTTGGAATGTATCCATGTAAGTGACAAATGTATAAAGTGCTTCACACTAACAACATGGAGTGCACTAATTAATGTTTATATATGAATTGCAAAAGCAATGCATTGCCTGTATTTCAAACCGCTCTCACTCTATGGATCGATAATATGAAATAAACACATGCACATGTTAGAATTCAATAGAGTATGGGTGTCTGATAAACCGATTTTCGTTCATAGGCAAATTGCAAAATTCATGATCTCATCCAAAAATAATAATGCCATTTATATTTTAATTTAATGCGTAGAACCGCCTTTTACACGTAGATGCACTATGCCTCGGCCCGTTCTCACAAACGTGATGTATATCTCTCTATCTAACGCATAAGTGCACACACTTTATATACATCGGCATTTCTCTTTCACACATGCTCACAATCTCTCCCGGGGTGTCTCACGCACACACTCCCTCTGTATATCTCTCTCTCCCTTTCTTTTTTCTGACTACTATGTACCACTCTTTTCACTAATCTCAGTTGGAAAACACTATTTCTCTCACGTGCATATATACACACGCACGATCTCTATTAGCCCTCTATACGCACATATATGTGCCTACGTGTCTCCCGCACGCACATTATCTTTAGGCCTCTCTCGCACACATTGCCCCCCCAGGCACACCTCTCTCTTAGTAGTTGGCAGATATGATTCCATCAGATCATTCGGTAGGATATCCCTAACTGTTAGGCTGGATGGTACTACGAGGCAAAGTTTTACCCAAGTTCGGACCCTTGCAGTTGAGGAAAAAGCCTACTCCTGGTACTGTATATTAGTGATAGGGGTGTGTACAAAGTACACGTGAATACCAGGCATTGTGCGTGTGTGTATACTATCGACGAACTAGCCCCGAGGCTTCTATAACATACTCGGGGCCTAGGGTTACAAATCATATATAGTCGGCTTATCACCAGCGGGGATAGAGTCCTCCATGACTCTGGTAGCTTCGTGTTGTACGCCGAGTCGTCCACATGGGTCTTCGTAAAATGCGTCTCGGTCCAACCTATGTGGCGCAGGATGGAACCGACCCATGAGTCCTCATGTTGACCCACCACAACTAGAAATGATTTGCCCACCCCAACTAGAAATGATGTGCCCACCACACCACACACGCAATCGGCCACTAAGAAAATAAGCATATACAATAGTACAACGTTATACATGAAAGTTAATTGCATGGTGCATCCAAAAATATTTGTTCTGCTTTGTGAATGTTTATATTTTCTCCTAAAATATTAGTCACGGGAAAGAGAAACGAAGGGCATATCTCTCCTTGTCTCCACCGGACACCCCCTCTTTCTACACCACTTTCACGTACGCACACAAACTATCTCTCGGCCCTCTAAAAGTATGCATGCCCATGACACATTCACGCGTGACGGTCACTGTATTTCAAGCGAACGCACTATACGGTCGGTGGACTTCAAAATATGCTCATTACGGTCACCATATATATTCTCGTGGTGATCATACGGTATCTAGCTCACGATACGTCTCCGTATTTTGTTGATCACACTGACGGACATTGTATTTGATGCATTGATGTCTACTACGCAACCTTCTTCTTGTAGACGTTGTTGGGCCTCCAAGTGCAGAGGTTTGTAGGACAGTAGCAAATTTCCCTCAAGTGGATGACCTAAGATTTATCAATCCGTGGGAGGCGTAGGTTGAAGATGGTCTCTCTCAAACAACCCTGCAACCAAATAACAAAGAGTCTCTTGTGTCCCCAACACACCCAATACTATGGTAAATTGTATAGGTGCACTAGTTCGGCGAAGAGATGGTGATACAAGTGCAATATGGATGGTAGATATAGGTTTTTATAATCTGAAAATATAAAAACAGCAAGGTAACTATTGATAAAAGTGAGCGTAAACGGTATTGCAATGCTAGGAAACAAGGCCTAGGGTTCATACTTTCACTAGTGCAAGTTCTCTCAACAATAATAACATAATTGGATCATATAACTATCCCTCAACATGCAACAAAGAGTCATTCCAAAGTCACTAATAGCGGAGAACAAACGAAGAGATTATTGTAGGGTACGAAACCACCTCAAAGTTATCCTTTCTGATCGATCTATTCAAGAGTCCGTAGTAAAATAACACGAAGCTATTCTTTTCGTTCGTTCTATCATAGAGTTTGTACTAGAATAATGATGTCTACTACAGAACCTTCTTCTTGTAGACGTTGTTGGGCCTCCAAGTGCACAGGTTTGTAGGACAGTAGCAAATTTCCCTCAAGTGGATGACCTAAGGTTTATCAATCCGTGGGAGGCGTAGGTTGAAGATGGTCTCTCTCAAAAAACCCTGCAACCAAATAACAAAGAGTCTCTTGTGTCCCCAACACACCCAATACAATGGTAAATTGTATAGGTGCACTAGTTCGGCGAAGAGATGGTGATACAAGTGCAATATAGATGATAGATATAGGTTTTTGTAATTTGAAAATATAAAAACAGCAAGGTAACTAATGATAAAAGTGAGCGTAAACGATATTGCAATGCTAGGAAACAAGGCCTAGGGTTCATACTTTCACTAGTGCAAGTTCTCTCAACAATAATAACATAATTGGATCATATAACTATCCCTCAACATGCAACAAAGAGTCACTCCAAAGTCACTAATAGCGGAGAACAAACGAAGAGATTATTGTAGGGTACGAAACCACCTCAAAGTTATTCTTTCGGATCGATCTATTCAAGAGTTCGTACTAGAATAACACCTTCAGACACATATCAACCAAAACCCTAATGTCACCTAGATACTCCAATGTCACCTCAAGTATCCGTGGGTATGATTATACGATATGCATCACACAATCTCAGATTCATCTATTCGAACCAACACAAAGTACTTCAAAGAGTGCCCCAAAGTTTCTACCGGAGAGTCAAGACGAAAACGTGTGCCAACCCCTATGCATAAGTTCACAATGTTACGGAACCCGCAAGTTGATCACCAAAACATACATCAAGTAGATCACGTGAATATCCCATTGTCACCACAGATAAGCACATGCGAGACATACATCAAGTTTTCTCAAATCCTTAAAGACTCAATCCGATAAGATAACTTCAAAGGGAAAACTCAATCCATTACAAGAGAGTAGAGGGGGAGAAACATCACAAGATCCAACTATAATAGCAAAGCTCGCGATACATCAAGATTGTACCACCTCAAGAACACGAGAGAGAGAGAGAGATCAAACACATAGCTACTGGTACATACCCTCAGCCCCGAGGGTGAACTACTCCCTCCTCGTCATGGAGAGCGCCGGGATGATGAAGATGGCCACCGGTGAGGGATCCCCCCTCCGGCAGGGTGCCGGAACAGGGTCCCGATTGGTTTTTGGTGGCTACAGAGGCTTGCGGCGGCGGAACTCCCGATCTATTTTGTTCCTCGATGTTTTTAGGGTATATGGACATATATAGGCGAAAGAAGTCAGTCAGGGGAGCCACGAGGGGCCCACGAGGGTGGGGGCGCGCCCAGGGGGGTAGGGCGCGCCTCCCTGCCTCGTGGCTTCCTCGAAGCTTCCCTGACGTCTACTCCAAGTCTCTTGGATTGCTTCCGTTCCAAAAATAACTCTCCCGAAGGTTTCATTCCGTTTGGACTCCGTTTGATATTCCTTTTCTTCGAAACACTGAAATAGGCAAGAAAACAACAATTTGGGCTGGGCCTCCGGTTAATAGGTTAGACCCAAAAATAATATAAAAGTGTTTAGTAAAGCCCATAAACATGCAAAACAGATAATATAATAGCATGAATACTTCATAAATTATAGATACGTTGGAGACGTATCAGCATCCCCAAGCTTAATTCCTGCTCGTCCTCGAGTAGGTAAATGATAAAAGAAATAGTTTATGAAGTGTGAATGCTAGCAAGTGCATAAGTTTGATCAATGATAGTTCCAATCACTTTTTCTAGCATCATTATATGTCATAACAGTAGCTCAACTGATAAAACTTTTCATGATCAAGTAACAATCTATTCACATGTTAAAGCATAGATCATAAACTTTCTTGAAAACTAACAAACAGTTCTCAGTCATCAAACAATTGCAATTCATCTTATTTTTAGGAAGGGTCTATGTAAGAGCTTTGATTTTGCAAATCCCACATACTCAACTATCATATAGTCTTCCATGATTGCTACCACTCAGAGCATATTTTTAGAACAAATAGCATTCATCGAACACAGAGAAAGATAGGGGCTTAATGTTTCGCCTCCCAACCTTTTACCTCAAGGGTAATGTCAACAATAATAATTCATGATCAAATATATTTGAATGACCATATATGCTTAGATCTTTCTCCACCACATGATGCTTGCCAACTAAAGAGTAGGTTGGAATGAGAAGGAATACTACTGACTCTTGCATAAAAGTAAAAGATAGACCCTTCGCAGAGGGAAGCAGGGATTTGCAGAGGTGCCAGAGCTCGAAGCTTAAAACAGAGATGAAAATAATTTTGAGAGGTATGCTTTCATTGTCAACATAACGACCAAGAGTTCCCAATATCTTCCATACTAGATACATTATAGGCAATTCCCAAACAGAAAGGTAAAGATTTTACTCCCCCTCCACCAACAATCACACTCCACGGCTTGTCCGAAACAACGGGTGCCGTCCAACTATCAACAATCCTGGGGGAGTTTTGTTTAAATTATTTGCGAATTTGTTTTTGATCTTTTGATCATAGGACTGGGCATCCCAGTTACCAGCCATTTTCTCGTGAATGATGAGCGGAGTCCACTCATCGTGAGAATAACCCACCTAGCATGGAAGATACTGACAGCCCCTAGTCGCTACATGAGCGATTCGGGCATACAAAACAGATTATTATTTGAAGGTTTAGAGTTTGGCACATGCAAATTTACTTGGAACGGCAGGTAAATACCGCATATAGGTAGATATGGTGGACACTCATGGAAGGAACTTGGTTCAAGGATTTTGGATGCACAAGCAGTATTCCCGCTTAGTACAGATATTTTGGCTAGCAAAGGATTCTAAATAGCAAGCACCACATGTTAGAGGATCCATAACAATATAACTTCTATACAAATATACCCAAGCATAACTCATTATGTTGTCTTCCTTGTCCAACTTCAACTAATTTGCTCAGGTTTGAAAATAATTAATGGGGCTCACAATCATAGAAGATGTCCAAGATAGTATATTTATATGTGAAATCTCTCTTCCTTCAATATTCTTTCATGAATTGTTCAAGTGACCAATACAATGTTTGCTAACCTTCAATAAATTTACCACCTCTACTTCTTATATGTGAAGCATTACTCCCCATGGGAAAGGCATATGAAACATATATAATTTCAGATTTATGACATTCAAATCATTCAACCATTTACTCATAGGATATAAGTGAAGCACACGAGTAAATGACAAACTACTCCAAAAAGATATAAGTGAAGATCAATGAGTAGTTAAATAATTATGTAGCTATGTGAAGACTCTCTCTCATTTAAGAATTTCAGATCTTGGGATATTATTCAAACAGCAAGCAAAACAAAATAAAATGACATTTCAAGGATAGCACTCATCATGTGAAGAAGCAAAAACTTAGGCTCAACCGATACTAACCGATAATTGTTGAAGAAGAAAGGTGGGATGCTAACCGGGGCATCCCCAAGCTTAGATGCTTGAGACTTCTTGAAATATTATCTTGGGGGTGCCTTGGGCATCCCCAAGCTTGAACTTTTGTGTCTCCTTAATTCCTTTTATATCACGGTTTCCTAAATCTCGAAAGCTTCATCCACACCAAACTCAACAAGAACTCGTGAGATAAGATAGTATAAACCAATGCAAAAACCTTATCATTTTCTACTATAACAAATCACTAAAATTATTATTCAACATTGCATACTAAATGTCTCTGCATATTTAATACTCCTATCGTCAAATAGAATCATTAAACAAGCAAACATGTGCAAACAATGCAAACATAACAGTAATCTGCCAAAACAGTACAGTCTGTAAAGAATGCAAGATTCATCATACTTCCCTAACTCCAAACATTATGAAATTCTACCAAACTGTAGAAAATTTATCAGAGGTTATTATGGAAAAAGTTTCAACATTTTATCATATTCTGGCTTTTCTAGGGAATTTTTGCAACAACGATAAACTTTCTGTTTTGAAACAGCAACATGTATACTTGCAAAATAAGCATAGTAAAAGCTATCCTTGACATTTTTATTGAACTAGAGATGCAAAACATTATTCCAAATAACAGAAAGCAAATACTAACAAAAGAAAATGACGCTCCAAGCAAAACACATATCATGTGGTGAATAAAAATATAGCTCCAAGTAAAGTTACCGATGAACGAAGACGAAAGAGGGGATGCCTTCCGGGGCATCCCCAAGCTTAGGCTCTTGGTTGTCCTTGAATATTGCCTTGGGGTGCCTTGGGAATCCCCAAGGTTAGGCTCTTGCCACTCCTTATTCCATAGTCCATCGAATCTTTACCCAAAACTTGAAAACTTCACAACACAAAACTTAACAGAAAACTCGTAAGCTCCGTTAGTATAAGAAAATAAATCACCATTTAGGTACTGTTGTGAACTCATTCTAAATTCATATTGGTGTAATATCTACTGTATTCCAACTTCTCTATGGTTCATACCCTCCGATACTACTCATAGATTCATCAAAATAAGCGAATAACCCATAGAAAACATAATCTATCTAAAACAGAACAGTCTGTAGTAATTTGCATCAAACGAAAACTTCTGGAACTCAGAAAAATATGCCAAAATAGGAAGACCTAGATAATTTGATTATTGATCTACTGCAATTGGAATCAGTATTTTATCACTTTCTGGTGATTTTAACAATTGTTTTCGTGAGCAGAAAGTTTATGTCTTTTTCAGCAAGATCAAATAATTATCATCCAAGAAGATCCTATAGGTCTTACTTGGCACAAACACTAATTAAAACATAAAACCACATATAACCAGAGGCTAGATGATTTATTTATTACTAAACAGGAACAAAAAGCAAGGAACAAAAATAAAATTGGGTTGCATCCCAACAAGCGCTAACGTTTAACGCCCCTAGCTAGGCATGATGATTTCAATGATGCTCACATAAAAGATAAGAATTGAAACACAAAGAGAGCATCATGAAGAATATGAATAGCACATTTAAGTCTAACCCACTTCCTATGCATAGGGATTTTGTGAGCAAACAACTTATGGGAACAATAATCAACTAGCATAGGAAGGCAAAACAAGCATATCTTCAAAATTTTCAACACATAGAGAGGAAACTTGATATTATTGCAATATGTAGAAGCATATGATCCTCTCTCATAATAATTTTCAGTAGCATCATGAATGAATTCAACCATATAACTAGCACATAAAGCATTCTTTTCATGAGCCACAAGCATAGAAATTTTATTACTCTCCACATAAGCAAATTTCTTCTCATGATAGTAGTAGGAGAAAACTCAACAAAATAACTATCATGTGAAGCATAATCCAATTGAAAATTAAAATCACGATGAAAAGTTTCATGGTTATGTTTATTCTTTATAGCATACGTGTCATCACAATAATCATCATAAATAGGAGGCATGCTTTCATCATAATAAATTTGCCCATCAAAACTTGGGGGACTAAACATATCATCTTCATCAAACATAGCATCCCCAAGCTTGTGGCTTTGCATATCATTAGCATCATGGGTATTCAAAGGATTCATACTAACAACATTGCTATCATGCTCATCATACAAAGATTTAGTGCCAAACATTTTATAGATTTCTTCTTCTAGTACTTGAGCACAATTTTCCTTTCCATCATTTTCACGAAAGATATTAAAAAGATGAAGCATATGAGGCACCCTTAATTCCATTTTTTTGTAGTTTTCTTTTATAGACTAAACTAGTGATAAAACACCTCAAAGTTATCCTTTCTGATCGATCTATTCAAGAGTCCGTAGTAAAATAACACGAAGCTATTCTTTCCGTTCGTTCTATCATAGAGTTCGTACTAGAATAATGATGTCTACTACACAACCTTCTTCTTGTAGATGTTGATGGGCCTCCAAGTGCAGAGGTTTGTAGGACAGTAGAAAATTTCCCTCAAGTGGATGACCTAAGGTTTATCAATCCATGGGAGGCGTAGGTTGAAGATGGTCTCTCTCAAACAACCCTGCAACCAAATAACAACGAGTCTCTTGTGTCCCCAACACACCCAATACAATGGTAAATTGTATAGGTGCACTAGTTCGGCGAAGAGATGCTGATACAAGTGCAATATGGATGATAGATATAGGTTTTTGTAATCTGAAAATATAAAAACAGCAAGTTAACTAATGATAAAAGTGAGCGTAAACGATATTGCAATGCTAGGAAACAAGGCCCAGGGTTCATACTTTCACTAGCGCAAGTTCTCTCAACAATAATAACATAATTGGATCATATAGCTATCCCTCAACATGCAACAAAGAGTCACTCCAAAGTCACTAATAGCGGAGAACAAACGAAGAGATTATTGTAGGGTATGAAACCACCTCAAAGTTATTCTTTCGGATCGATCTATTCAAGAGTTCGTACTAGAATAACACCTTAAGACACATATCAACCAAAACCCTAATGTCACCTCAAGTATCCGTTGGTATGATTATACGATATGCATCACGCAATCTCAGATTCATCTATTCAAACTAACACAAAGTACTTCAAAGAGTGCCCCAAAGTTTCTACCGGAGAGTCAAGACGAAAACGTGTGCCAACCCCTATGCATAATTCACAATGTTATGAAATCCGCAAGTTGATCACCAAAATATACATCAAGTAGATCACGTGAATATCCCATTGTCACCACAGATAAGCACATGCAAGACATACATCAAGTGTTCTCAAATCCTTAAAGACTCAATTCGATAAGATAACTTCAAAGGGAAAACTCAATCCATTACAAGAGAGTAGAGGGGGAGAAACATCATAAGATCCAACTATAATAGCAAAGCTCGCGATACATCAAGATCGTACCACCTCAAGAACACGAGAGAGAGAGATCAAACACATAGCTACTGGTACATACCCTCAGCCCCGAGGGTGAACTACTCCCTCCTCGTCATGGAGAGCGCCGGGATGACGAAGATGGCCACCGGTGAGGGATCCCCCTCCGGCAGGGTGCCGGGACAGGGCCCCGATTGGTTTTTGGTGGCTACAGAGGCTTGCGGCGGCGGAACTCCCGATCTATTTTGTTCCTCGATGTTTTTAGGGTATATGGACATATATAGGTGAAAGAAGTCGGTCAGGGGAGCCACGAGGGGCCCACGAGGGTGGGGGGCGCGCCCAGGGGGGTTAGGGCGTTCCTCCCTGCCTCGTGGCTTCCTCGAAGCTTCCCTAACGTCTACTCCAAGTCTCCTGGATTGCTTCCGTTCCAAAAATAACTCTCCCGAAGGTTTCATTCCGTTTGGACTCCGTTTGATATTCCTTTTCTTCGAAACACAGAAATAGGCAAGAAAACAACAATTTGGGCCGGGCCTCCGGTTAATAGGTTAGTCCCAAAAATAATATAGAAGTGTTTAGTAAAGACCATAAACATCCAAAACAGATACTATAATAGCATGAATAATTTATAAATTATAGATACGTTGGAGACGTATCTGATGACCCACAAGTATAGGGGATCTATCATAGTCCTTTCGATAAGTAAGAGTGTCGAACCCAACGAGGAGCAAAAGGAAATGATAAGCGGTTTTCAGCAAGGTATTCTCTGCAAGTACTGAAATAAGTGGTAACAGATAGTTTTGTGATAGGATAATTTGTAACGAGCAACAAGTAACAAAAGTAAATAAAGTGCAGCATGGTGGCCCAATCCTTTTTGTACCAAAGGACAAGCCTGGACAAACTCTTATATAGAGAAAAGCGCTCCCGAGGACACATGGGAATTATCGTCAAGCTAGTTTTCATCACGTTCATATGATTCGCGTTCGGTACTTTGATAATTTGATATGTGGGTGGACCGGAGCTTGGGTGCTGTTCTTACTTGAACAAGCATCCCACTTATGATTAACCTCTATTGGAAGCATCCGCAACTACAACAAAAGTATTAAGGTAAACCTAACCATAGCATGAAACATATGGATCCAAATCAGCCCCTTACGAAGCAACGCATAAACTAGGGTTTAAGCTTCTGTCACTCTAGCAACCCATCATCTACTTATTACTTCCCAATGCCTTCCTCTAGGCCCAAATAATGGTGAAGTGTTATGTAGTCGACGTTCACATAACACCACTACAGGATAGACAACATACATCTCATCAAAATATCGAACGAATACCAAATTCACATGACTACTAATAGCAAGACTTCTCCCATGTCCTCGGGAACAAACGTAACTACTCACAAAGCATATTCATGTTCATAATCAGAGGGGTATTAATATGCATATAGGATCTGAACATATGATCTTCCACCAAATAAACCAACTAGCATCAACCACAAGGAGTAATCAACACTACTAGCAACCTACTAGTACCAATCCCAGACTATGAGACAAGAATTGGATACAAGAGATGAACTAGGGTTTTGAGAGGAGATGGTGCTGGTGAAGATGTTGATGGAGATTGCCCTCTCCCGATGAGAGGAGCGTTGGTGATGACGATGGTGATGATTTCCCCCTCCCGGAGGGAAGTGTCCCTGGCAGAACAGCTCTGCCGGAGCCCTAGATTGGTTCCGCCAAGGTTCCGCCTCGTGGCGGCGGAGTCTCGTCCCGAAAGGTTGCTTATGATTTTTCTTTGGACGAAAGACTTCATATAGCAGAAGATGGCCACCGGAGGGCCAACAGGGGGCCCACGAGGCAGGGGCGCGCCCTGGGGTGTAGGGCACGCCCCCACCCTCGTGGCCAGGTGGGGCCCCCTGACGTACTTCTTCCGCTCAATATTTTTTATTATTTCCAAAAATAACTTTCGTGGAGTTTCAGGACTTTTGGAGTTGTGCAGAATAGGTCTCTAATATTTGCTCCTTTTCCAGCCCAGAATTCCAGCTGCCGACATTCTCCCTCCTTATGTAAACCTTGTAAAATAAGAGAGAATAGGCATAAGTATTGTGACATAATGTGTAATAACAGCCCATAATGCAATAAATATCGATATAAAAGCATGATGCAAAATGGACGTATGAACTCCCCCAAGCTTAGACCTCGCTTGTCCTCAAGCGGAAGCCGATAACGATAAATATGTCCACATGTTTAGAGGTAGAGGTGTCGATAAAATAAAATACGGACATGAGGGCATCATGATTATTCTCATAACAGCAACATATATGGATATTGTCATATGATTTCTTATGCTCAAGTAATAATCTATTCACAATGTAAAGTATGAATCCGAAACTTTATTCAGAACTAACAAACTATAATCTCAGTCATTGAGGCAATTGCAATTTATCATAATATCAGAAAGAGTCTATGTCAGAGCTTTCTAGCAAGTCCACATACTCAACTATCATTTAGTCTTTCATAATTGCTAACACTCACGCAATACTTGTGGTTACGGAGTTTTAATCGGACACAGAGAAAGATAGGGGCTTATAGTTTCGCCTCCCAACCTTTTACCTCAAGGGTAATGTCAACAATAATAACTCATGCTGACTTACATCCAATTAGATATATCTATTAGGATATTTCCAACACCCTGTGCTTGCCAAAGGATAAAATATAAAAAGGAAAGGTGAAGATCACCATGACTCTTGCATAAGGTAGAAGATAATAATAAAAGATAGGCCCTTCGCAGAGGGAAGCAGAGGTTGCCATGCGCTTTTATGGTTGGATGCACAAAATCTTAATGCGAAAGAATGTCACTTTATATTGCCACTTGTGATATGAACCTTTATTATGCAGTCCGTCGCTTTTATTCCTTCCACATCACAAGATCGTATAAAGCTTATTTCCTCCACACCAATCAATCATATATATTTAGAGAGCAATTTTTATTGCTTGCACCGATGACAACTTACTTGAAGGATCTTACTCAATCCATAGGTAGATATGGTGGACTCTCATGGCAAAACTGGTTTAAGGATATTTGGAAGCACAAGTAGTATCTCTACTTGGTGCAAAGAATTTGGCTAGCATGAGGGGGAAAGGCAAGCTCAACATGTTGGATGATCCATGACAACATACTTTATCTCAGATATAAGAAAACATAACCCATTACGTTGTCTTCCTTGTCCAACATCAACTCTTTAGCATGTCATACTTTAATGAGTGCTCCCAATCATAAAAGATGTCCATGATAGTATATTTATATGTGAAACCTCTCTTTCTTTATTACTTCCTATTAATTGAAACGATGACCAAAACTATGTTTGCCAACTCTCAATAATTTTTAATCATCATACTCTTTCTATGTGAAGTCATTACTCTCAATAAGATCAATATGATCTCTTTGTTTCTTTTTATTCCTTTCTCTTTTCTTTTATTCACTCAAGATCATGGCAAAATAATCAACCCCTTGACTCAAAACTAATCTTTATTATATATAGCTCACGGACTCGATTACATAGAGAGATCATAAAGCAAAACTCAAAACTAGATCAAGATACTACTAATAGGATCGAACTAAGAAAAACGGTAAAGATAGGAGATGTGGTCGCGATACGATACTGGGGCATCTCCCCCAAGCTTGGCAGTTGCCAAGGGGAGTGCCCATACCCATGTGATTATGTCTCCTTCTTCGGGGATGGTGTAATATTCTTGGCGATGATGCCTCTCAGGATACGATTCTCGCTTATTGACTTGCTGCTTGAGATCCATTACTTCCTTATGAAGCTTTCCTATAACGGCTAAAGCTCCTTGCACCCAAGGGTGTTGCATAGCTGCGGGAGAACAAGTGACACTCTTCTTCATATTTTCATAAGAACGAAATCTAACATTGGAAGGGATAACCGAGTTTGGAATGGCTGAGCTCTGTAGTTCTCCCATCGTGAACCCAGCTCGGAAGCGAGAAGTGACTTCTTGATCCTCCATGGCATCTATCCTCATCAAATCGGCCTCCATCTCTTCCTCCGTTGCTGGCCCAAAGTGATCAGCATCGCTGTTTGTCCTTGGTTCCGATGCCAGATGAGACACCCAGCTCTCCCCGACTGACTCTTGAGACGACATCTTGCTCTAATCTGCAGCAGCAATAGCTCAAAACAAGAACATAGGATATTTGCGTGATACAGGAGTCAAAACCTTCGGGAGATTATATAATGAACTTTTACCGACCAAAATATGTATCGTGCAAGAAAACGGAGTCCGGAGAGCACACGAGGTGCCCACGAGGTAGGGGGCGCGCCCAGTAGGGTAGGGCGCGCCCTCCACCCTCCTGGAGCCCTCGTGTCCTTCCCGGACTGCTTCTTATTTTTCTATTTTTCTAAATATTCCAAAACAGAGAAATATTGCCATAAAAACTGTTTTGGAGTCGGTTTACTTACCGTACCACATACCTATTCCTTTTCGGAGTCTGAAACATTCCGGAAAGTGTCCCTTATGTATTCCTCCGGGGTTATAGTTTCAATAACATTGGTTTCAACATTTATGGGATTACCTAAGATATAATGTTTGATTCTTTGACCGTTCACCACCTTCGGATTTGTGCCTTCGAAGTTGTTGATTTTTATGGCACCGGAACGACAGACCTCCTCGATAACGTAAGGACCTTCCCATTTAGAGAGAAGTTTTCCTGCAAAAAATCTTAAACGAGAGTTGTATAGCAATACATAATCACCTACATTGAACTCATGCTTTTGTATTCTTTTGTCATGCCATCTTTTAACTTTTTCTTTAAACAACTTGGCATTTTCATAGGCTTGGGTTCTCCATTCATCAAATGAGCTAATATCAAATAACCTCTTCTCACCGGGAAGATTGAAATCATAGTTGAGTTCTTTAATAGCCCAATAAGCCTTATGTTCTAGTTTGAGAGGTAAGTGACATGCTTTTCCATAAACCATTTTATATGGAGACATACCCATAGGATTTTTATATGCAGTTCTATAGGCCCATAATGCATCATCAAGTTTCTTGGACCAATTCTTTCTAGATCTATTAACAGTCTTTTGCAAAATTAATTTGAGCTCTCTATTACTCAATTCTACTTGACCACTAGACTGTGGGTGATAAGGAGATGCAATTCTATGATTAACATCATACTTAGCAAGCATTTTACGGAAAGCACCATGAATAAAATGTGAACCACCATCAGTCATTAAATATCTAGGGACTCCAAACCTCGGAAAAATAACTTCTTTAAGCATTTTAATAGAAGTGTTATGATCAGCACTACTAGTTGGAATAGCTTCTACCCACTTAGTAACGTAATCAACAGCAACTAAAATATGTGTGTATCCATTAGAGGCAGGAAAAGGTCCCATATAATCAAAGCCCCAAACATCAAATGGTTCAATAACAAGTGAATAATTCATAGGCATTTCTTGACGTCTACTAATGTTACCAATTCTTTGACATTCATCACAAGATAAGACAAACTTACGGGCATCCTTGAAGAGAGTAGGCCAATAGAAACCGGATTGCAATACCTTATGTGCAGTTCTATCTCCAGCGTGGTGTCCTCCATAAGCTTCGGAGTGACACTTGCGTAGGATCTGTTCCTGTTCATGCTCAGGTACACAACGTCTAATAACACCATCTACTCCTTCTTTATAAAGATGTGGGTCATCCCAAAAGTAATGTCTCAAATCATAGAAAAACCTTTTCTTTTGCTGGTATGTGAAACTAGGTGGTATAAATTTAGCCACAATATAATTAGCATAATCAGCATACCATGGAGTAGTACGAGAAGCATTTATGACATTTAATTGCTCATCAGGAAAGCTATCATCAATAGGTAGTGGGTCATCAAGAACATTTTCTAACCTAGACAAGTTGTCTGCAACGGGGTTCTCAGCTCCCTTTCTATCAACAATATGCAAATCAAATTCTTGTAGCAAGAGAACCCATCTAATAAGTCTAGGTTTAGCATCTTTCTTTTCCATAAGGTATTTAATAGCAGCATGATCAGTGTGAATAGTTACTTCAGAATCGACAATATAAAGTCTAAACTTATCACAAGCAAATACGACTGCTAAGAATTCCTTTTCAGTAGTAGCATAATTTCTCTGAGCATTATCTAGAGTCTTACTAGCATATTGAATAACATTTAATTTCTTATCAACCCTTTGCCCTAGAACAGCACCTACAGCATAATCACTAGCATCACACATAATTTGAAAGGGTAAATTCCAATCAGGTGGCTGAACAATAGGTGCAGAGATCAATGCTTTCTTAAGTATTTCAAATGCTTCTACACAATCATCATCAAAGACAAATGGTATATCTTTTTGTAATAAATTAGTCAGAGGCCGAGAAATTTTTGAGAAGTCCTTAATGAACCTCCTATAAAACCGGCGTGACCAAGGAAACTTCTTATACCTTTGATGTCCTTGGGACATGGCATCTTTTCAATAGCATCAACCTTGGCTTTATCAACCTCAATACCTCTTTCAGAAACTTTATGCCCCAAGACAATACCTTCATTAACCATAAAGTGGCACTTTTCCCAATTCAAGACAAGATTAGTTTCTTCACATCTCTGCAAAACTCGATCAAGGTTGCTCAAGCAATCATCAAAAGAGGATCCATAGACGGAGAAGTCGTCCATGAAAACCTCACAAATCTTTTCACAAAAGTCAGAGAATATAGCCATCATGCATCTTTGAAAGGTAGCAGGTGCATTACATAAACCAAAAGGCATACGTCTATAAGCAAAAGTACCAAAAGGGCAAGTAAAAGTAGTCTTTGATTGATCATTGGCTGACACAGGTATTTGAGAGAAACCAGAATAACCATCTAGAAAGCAAAAATGTGTATGTTTGGATAATCTTTCTAGCATTTGATCGATAAAAGGTAAGGGGTAATGATCTTTCTTAGTAGCCTTATTTAATTTGCGGAAATCAATTACCATCCTATAACCTGTAATAATTCTTTGCGGAATCAATTCATCTTTATCATTAGGAATGACGGTAATACCTCCCTTCTTAGGGACACAATGGACAAGACTTACCCACTGACTATCAGCAACGGGATAAATTATACCTGCCTCAAGGAGCTTTAGTGTTTCTTTTCTTACCACTTCTTTCATTTTAGGATTCAGCCGTCGTTGATGATCACGAGCTGGTTTGGCATCTTCTTCCAAATTTATTTTATGTTGACATAGAGTGGGACTAATGCCCTTAAGATCATCAATAGTATATCCAATAGCAGCACGGTGCTTCTTCAGACTTTTCAATAATCTCTCTTCTTCATATTCTGAAAGGTTAGCACTAATAATAACATGATATATCTTTTTCTCATCAAGGTAAGCATATTTAAGAGTATCAGGTAACGGTTTGAGCTCAAACACGGGATCACCCTTGGGTGGAGGAGGATCCCCTAGGATTTCAACTGGCAAATTGTGTTTCAAAATGGGTTCCTGTTTAAAGAATACTTCATCTATTTCCCTTCTTTCGTTCATAAACATATCATTTTCATGGTCTAGCAAATATTGTTCTAAAGGATCACTAGGAGGTACGGCAATAGAAGCAAGACCAATAATTTCATCCTTACTAGGTAATTCCTCTTCACGGTGTCGTCTACGAAATTTAGAAAAGTTAAACTCATGAGACATATCACCCAAACCAATAGTAACAACATCCTTTTCGCAGTCTATCCTAGCATTGACAGTGTCTACCAAATATAATGGGACAAAAGCTATCTTGTGGGGAACCAAGAACAAGAAAATCAGCAGGATATGTAGTTTTCCCGCACAAGACTTCAACATCTCTAACAATTCCCATTGGTGAAATAGTATCTCTATTGGCAAGTTTAATTGTGACATCTATATCTTCTAACTCAGCAGGTGCAATATCATGCTTAATTTCTTTGTATAAGTCAATAGGTATGGCACTAGCACTAGCACCCATATCACATAAGCCATGATAACAATGATCTCCTATTTTAACAGAAATAACAGGCATGCCTACCACAGGTCTATGTTTATCTTTAGCACAAGGTTTAGCAATTCTAGCAGTTTCATCACAGAAATAAATAACATGCCCATCAATATTATCAGACAAGAGATCTTTAACAATAGCAATATTAGGTTCAAATTTAATTTGCTCAGGAGGTGTATAAGTTCTAATATTGCTTTTACGAACCACAGTTGAAGCTTTAGCATGATCCTTTATTCTAACAGGGAAAGGTGGTTTCTCAACATAAGCAGTAGGAACAACAGGATCATTATAAGTGATAGTCTTTTCTTCAACTTTAATAGGTGCAGCTACTTTTACTTCTATGGGAGGATGATATTTAAACCACTTCTCCTTGGGGAGATCAACATAAGTAGCAAAAGATTCACAGAAAGAAGCTACTATCTCAGAGTCAAGTCCATATTTAGTGTTAAATTTACGGAAAACATCGGTATCCATAAAAGATTTAACATAATCAAACTTAGGTGTCATACCTGACTCCTTACCTTCGTCGAGATCCCAATCTTCAGAGTTGCGTTTAATTCTATCCAGTAAATTCCATTTGAATTCAATAGTCTTCATCATAAAAGAGCTAGCACAAGAAGTATCGAGCATGGTGCGATTGTTACCAGAAAGCCGAGCATAAAAACTTTTTATAATTATTTCTCTTGAGAGCTCATGATTGGGGCATGAATATAACATTGATTTAAGCCTCCCCCAAGCTTGAGCGATGCTTTCTCCTTCACGAGGCCAAAAATTATATATATAATTGCGATCACGATGAACAAGATGCATAGGATAAAATTTCTGATGAAATTCCAATTTCAATCGTTTGTAGTTCCATGATCCCGTATCATCACATAGCCTATACCATGTCGATGCATCTCCCTTCAAAGATAAAGGGAAGACCTTCCTCTTAATAACATCACCGGGTACACCTGCAAGCTTAAATAATCCACAAACTTCATCCACATATATTAGGTGCTCATCAGGATGCTTTGTTCCATCTCCTGCAAAAGGATTAGCTAGCAGTTTTTCTAGCATACCCGAAGGAATCTCAAAGTGAACATTTTCATTCTCATTTTCATTTTCAGTAGGTTCAGTAGGTTGAGGAGCAACTCTTTGCTCTACTGGTCGGGGTGAAGATACCCCAAACAAGCCCCTCAGAGGATTACTTTCCATAGTAACAAGTGACAGTAAATTTCAGCACACTATATAAATTTTTCCTTAGCAAATTCCACCTACCAAAGGCGCTTCACTCCCCGGCAACGGCGCCAGAAAAGAGTCTTGATGACCCACAAGTATAGGGGATCTATCGTAGTCCTTTCGATAAGTAAGAGTGTCGAACCCAACGAGGAGCAGAAGGAAATGATAAGCGGTTTTCAGCAAGGTATTCTCTGCAAGTACTAAAATAAGTGATAACAGATAGTTTTGTGATAGGATAATTTGTAACGAGCAACAAGTAACAAAAGTAAATAAAGTGCAGAAAGGTGGCCCAATCCTTTTTGTAGCAAAGGACAAGCCTGGACAAACTCTTATATAGAGAAAAGAGCTCCCGAGGACAAATGGGAATTATCGTCAAGCTAGTTTTCATCACGTTCATATGATTCGCGTTCGGTACTTTGATAATTTGATATGTGGGCGGACCGGAGCTTGGGTGCTGTTCATACTTGAACAAGCATCCCACTTATGATTAACCTCTATTGCAAGCATCCGCAACTACAACAAAAGTATTAAGGTAAACCTAACCATAGCATGAAACATATGGATCCAAATCAGCCCCTTACGAAGCAACGCATAAACTAGGGTTTAAGCTTCTGTCACTCTAGCAACCCATCATCTACTTATTACTTCCCAATGCCTTCCTCTAGGCCCAAATAATGGTGAAGTGTTATGTAGTCGACGTTCACATAACACCACTAGAGGATAGACAACATACATGTCATCAAAATATCGAACGAATACCAAATTCACATGACTACTAATAGCAATACTTCTCCCATGTCCTCAGGAACAAACGTAACTACTCACAAAGCATATTCATGTTCATAATCAAAGGGGTATTAATATGCATATAGGATCTGAACATATGATCTTCCACCAAATAAACCAACTAGCATCAACTACAACGAGTAATCAACACTACTAGCAACCTACTAGTACCAATCCCAGACTATGAGACAAGAATTGGATACAAGATATGAACTAGGGTTTTGAGAGGAGATGGTGCTGGTGAAGATGTAGATGGAGATTGCCCTATCCCGATGAGAGGAACGTTGGTGATGACGATGGTGATGATTTCCCCCTCCCGGAGGGAAGTGTCCCCGGCAGAACAGCTCTGCCGGAGCCCTAGATTGGTTCTGCCAAGGTTCCGCCTCGTGGCGGCAGAGTCTCGTCCCGAAAGGTTGCTTATGATTTTTCTTCGGCCGAAAGACTTCATATAGCAGAAGATGGCCACCGGAGGGCCAACAGGGGGCCCACGAGGCAGGGGGCGCGGCCTGGGGGGTAGGGCGCGCCCCCACCCTCGTGGCCAGGTGGGCCCCCCTGACGTACTTCTTCTGCTCAATATTTTTTATTATTTCCAAAAATAACTTTCGTGGAGTTTCAGGACTTTTGGAGTTGTGCAGAATAGGTCTCTAATATTTTCTCCTTTTCCAGCCCAGAATTCCAGCTGCCGGCATTCTCCCTCCTTATGTAAACCTTGTAAAATAAGAGAGAATAGGCATAAGTATTGTGACATAATGTGTAATAACAGCCCATAATGCAATAAATATCGATATAAAAGCATGATGCAAAATGGACGTATCAGTATCAAATAACATCTTAAGACACAAATCAACCAAAACCCTAATGTCACCTAGATACTCCAATATCACCTCAAGTATCTATGGGTATGATTATATGATATGCATCACACAATCTCAGATTCATCTGTTCAACCAACACAAAGAACTTCAAAGAGTGCCCCAAAGTTTCTACCGGAGAGTCAAGACGAAAACGTGTGCCAACCCCTATGCATAGATTCCCAAGGTCACGGAACCCGCAAGTTGATCACCAAAACATACATCAAGTGTATCAATAGAATACCCCATTGTCACCACGGGTATCCCACGCAAGACATACATCAAGTGTTCTCAAATCCTGAAAGACTCAATGCCATAAGATAACTTCAAAGGGAAAACTCAATCCATTACAAGAGAGTAGAGGGGGAGAAACATCATAAGATCCAACTATAATAGCAAAGCTCGCGATACATCAAGATCGTGCCAAATCAAGAACACGAGAGAGAGAGATCAAACACATAGCTACTGGTACATACCCTCAGCCCTGAGGGTGAACTACTCCCTCCTCGTCATGGAGAGCGTCGGGATGATGAAGATGGCCACCGGTGAGGGATCCCCCCTCCGGCAGGGTGCTGGAACAGGGTCCCGATTGGTTTTGGGTGGCTACAGAGGCTTGCGGCGGCGGAACTCCCGATCTAGGTTTCTTTTCGGGGGTTTCTATATTTATAGGGATTTTTGGCGTCGGGAACAAGTTAGGGGGGTCTCCGAGGTGGCCACGAGGTAGGGGGGCGCGCCCAGGGGGTAGGGCGCGCCCCCCACCCTCGTGGGTGCCTCGGGACTCTTCTGGCCCAACTCTTATACTCCGGGGGCTTCTTTTGGTCCATAAAAAATCATCAAAAATTGGCACGTCAATTGGACTCTGTTTGGAATTCCTTTTCTGTAAAACTCAAAAACAAGAAAAAAAACTGGCACTGGGCCCTTGGTTAATAGGTTAGTCCCAAAAATCATATAAAATAGCATATAAATGCATATAAAACATCCTAGATGGATAATATAATAGCATGGAACAATCAAAAATAATAGATACGTTGGAGACGTATAAGCATCCCCAAGCTTAATTCCAGCTTGTCCTCGAGTAGGTAAATGATAAAAACAGAATTTTTGATGTGGAATGCTACCTAGCATATTTATCAATGTAATATTCTTTATTGTGGCAAGAATATTCTGATCCATAAGATTCAAGACAAAAGTTTAATATTGACATGAAAACAATAATGCTTCAAGCATACTAACAAAGCAATCATGTCTTCTCAAAATAACATGGCCAAATAAAGCTATCCCTACAAAATCATATAGTCTGGCTATGCTCTATCTTCATCACACAAAATATTTAAATCATGCACAACCCCGATGACAAGCCAAGCAATTGTTTCATACTTTTGATGTTCTCAAAATTTTTCAATCCTCATGCAATACATGAGCATGAGCCATGGACATAGCACTATAGGTGGAATAGAATGGTTGTTGTGGAGAAGACAAAAGGGAGAAGATAGTCTCACATCAACTAGGCGTATCAACGGGCTATGAAGTTGCCCATCAATAGATAAGAATGTGAGTGAGAAGGGATTGCCATGCAACGGATGCACTAGAGCTATAAGTGTATGATAGCTCAAAAAGAAACTAAGTGGGTGTGCATCCAACTCGCTTGCTCACGAAGACCTAGGGCATTTTGAGGAAGCCCATCATTGGAATATACAAGCCAAGTTCTATAATGAAAGATTCCCACTAGTATATGAAAGTGACAACATAGGAGACTCTCTATCATGAAGACATGGTGCTATTTTGAAGCACAAGTGTGGTAAAAGGATAGTAGCATTGCCCCTTCTCTCTTTTTCTCTCATTTTTTTTGTTTTTTTGGGCCTTCTCTTTTTTTCTTTTTTTGCCTCTTTTTATTTTTTATTTTTTATTTTTCGTCCGAAGTCTCATCCCCACTTGTGGGGGAATCATAGTCTCCATCATCCTTTCCTCACTGGGACAATGCTCTAATAATGATGATCATCACACTTTTATTTACTTACAACTCATGAATTACAACTCGATACTTAGAACAAAATATAACTCTATATGAATGCCTCCGGCGGTGTACCGGGATGTGCAATGAATCAAGGGTGACATGTATGAAAGAATTATGAAGGTGGCTTTGCCACAAATATGATGTCAACTACATGATCATGCAAAGCAATATGACAATGATGGAGCGTGTCATAATAAACGGAACGGTGGAAAGTTGCATGGCAATATATCTCGGAATGGCCATGGAAATGCCATAATAGGTAGGTATGGTGGCTGTTTTGAGGAAGGTATATGGTGGGTGTATGGTACCGGCGAAAGTTGCACGGCACAAGAGAGGCTAGCAATGGTGGAAGGGTGAGAGTGCGTATAATCCATGGACTCAACATTAGTCATAAAGAACTCATATACTTATTGCAAAAATCTATTAGTCATCGAAACGAAGTACTACGCGCATGCTCCTAGGGGGATAGATTGGTAGTAAAAGACCATCGCGCGTCCCCGACCGGCACTCATAAGGAAGACAATCAAAAAATAAATCATGCTCCGACTTCATCACATAACGGTTCACCATACGTACATGCTACGGGAGTCACAAACTTTAACACAAGTATCTCTCAAATTCACAACTACTCCACTAGCATGACTCTAATATCACCATCTTCATATCTCAAAACAATCATAAGGAATCAAACTTCTCATAGTATTCAATGCACTCTATATGAAAGTTTTTATTATACCCATCTTGGATGCCCCTCATATTAGGACTAAATTCATAACCAAAGCAAATTACCATGTTGTTCTAAGAATCTCAAAATAATATAAGTGAAGCATGAGAGTTCATCTATTTCTTCAAAATAAAACCATCGTCGTTCTCTAAAAGATATAAGTGAAGCACTAGAGCAAACGACAAACTACTCCAAAAGATATAAGTGAAGATCAATGAGTAGTCGAATAATTGTGCAACTATGTGAAGAATCTCTAACATTTAAGAATTTGTGATCTTGTTATTTTATTCAAACAGCAATAAAAACAAAATAAAATAAAATGCTCCAAGCAAAACACATATCATGTGGTGAATAAAAATATAGCTCCAAGTAAAGTTACCGATGAACGAAGACGAAAGAGGGGATGCCTTCCGGGGCATCCCCAAGCTTAGGCTCTTGGTTGTCCTTGAATATTGCCTTGGTGTGCCTTGGGCATCCCCAAGCTGAGGCTGTTGCCACTCCTTATTCCATAGTCCATCGAATCTTTACCCAAAACTTGAAAACTTCACAACACAAAACTTAACAGAAAACTCGTAAGCTCCGTTAGTATAAGAAAATAAATCACCACTTAGGTACTGTTGTGAACTCATTCTAAATTCATATTGGTGTAATATCTACTGTATTCCAACTTCTCTATGGTTCATACCCTCCGATACTACTCATAGATTCATCAAAATAAGCAAACAACACAATGAAAACATAATCTATCTAAAACAGAACAGTCTGTAGTAATCTGTATCATTCGAATACTTCTGTAACTCCAAAAAAATTCTGAAATAAATTGGTGGACCTGAGTAATTTGTCTATTAATCATCTGCAAAAAGAATCAACCTAAAAGCACTCTCCAGTAAAAAATGGCATCTAATCTCGTGAGCGCAAAAGTTTCTGTTTTTTACAGCAAGATCGCAAAGACTTCACCCAAGTCTTCCCAAAGGTTCTACTTGGCACAAACACTAATTAAAACATAAAACCACATCTAAACAGAGGCTAGATGAATTATTTATTACTAAACAGGAGCAAAAGCACAGAACAAAAATAAAATTGGGTTGCCTCCCAACAAGCGCTATTGTTTAATGCCCCTAGCTAGGCATGATTTCAATGATGCTCACATAAAAGATAAGAATTGAAACATGAAGAGAGAATCATGAAAAATATGACTAGAACATTTAAGTCCAACCCACTTCCTATGCATAGGGATTTTGTGAACAAACAATTTATGGGAACAATAGTCAACTAGCATAGGAAGGCAAAACAAGCATAACTTTAAAACTTTAAGCACATAGAGAGGAAACTTTATATTATTGCAATTCCTACAAGCATATGTTCCTCCCTCATAATAATTTTCAGTAGAATCATGAATGAATTCAACAATATAACTATCATGTGAGGCATAATCCAATTGAAAATTAAAATCAAGATGACAAGTTTCATGGTTACCATTATTCTTAATAGCATACAAGTCATCACAATAATCATCATAGATAGCAACTTTGTTCTCAAAATCAATTGGAACCTCTTCCGAAATAGTGGATTCATCACTAAATAAAGTCATGACCTCGCCAAATCCACTTTCATCAATATAACCATCATAAATAGGAGGCATGCTTTCATCATAATAAATTTGCTCGTCAAAACTTGGGGGACAAAAAATATCATCTTCATCAAACATAGCTTCCCCAAGCTTGTGGCTTTGCATATCGTTAGCATCAGGGGTATTCAAGGAATTCATAGTAACAACATTGCAATCATGCTCGTCATTCAAATATTTAGTGCCAAACATTCTAATGCATTCTTCTTCTAGCACTTGAGCACAATTATCGGAATCCTTATTTTCACGAAAGACATTAAAGAGATGAAGCATATGAGGCATCCTCAACTCCATTTTTTTGTAGTTTTCTTTTATAAACTAAACTAGTGATAAAACAAGAAACTAAAAGATTCAGTTGCAAGATCTAAAGATATACCTACAAGCACTAACTTCCCCGGAAACGGCGCTAGAAAATAGCTTGATGTCTACTACGCAACCTTCTTATTGTAGACGTTGTTGGGCCTCCAAGTGCAGAGGTTTGTAGGACAGTAGCAAATTTCCCTCAAGTGGATGACCTAAGGTTTATCAATCCATGGGAGGCGTAGGTTGAAGATGGTCTCTCTCAAACAACCCTGCAACCAAATAACAAAGAGTCTCTTGTGTCCCCAACACACCTGTCGGATCACGGGTTCCGGCAAAACCCTTAAGGTTCAAACTCTGGGGTGCGCGCGAAGTTCTCCCCCTACCGATCCACGTCCTAGCTTGCTAAGATCTCAAGGGCAAGCTCAACAAACTCACAACACGAGGGATGCAAGATTTATACTGGTTCGGGCCACCATTGTGGTGTAATACCCTACTCCAGTGTGGTGGTGGTGGATTGCCTCTTGGGCTATGGATGAACAGTTACAAGGGGAAGAACAACCTCCTGAGGTTGAGGTGTTCTTGCGCTCTGTGTGTGGGTGAGGATTACTCTTGATCCCATTTCTTGTCCCCCCTATCGTGGTGGCTGGTCCTATTTATAGAGGCCCTGGTCCTCTCCCCAAATATTGAGCAGGAAGGGAGCCAACAACGGCCAATTTGAAAGGGGACAACTAGTACAGCTTATCCTGACAAAAGCGGTCTTCGCCTGCAAAAGGCTCTGGTGGTGACGCTGCTTCGGGCTCCATGGTGACCTCCATCTTGCCGTACTGCTGGTCTTGGTCTCGTTGCACCGATAAGGAAACCTTTGCTTGACGCCTCGGTACTCCGCGCCTGTGCTTGCTTCCTTAGCACCAAAGGGGAAACAAGGACACTGCGCGCGCTGGCGCCCACCTGATCTTGATCGTCATGGCTCACGTCACGAGAACGTCGCGAGGTTTGCCTTGCCTTGATCTCTCCGCCCCTCGCGAGCCAACCTGGTGAGGCTGCTCCTGAGGAGGTCTTGTGTCGTCCGCCTCGCGAGGCTTGGCCCCACGCGAGGGTCTTGAACGCCTTGTTGATGAAGATGGGCCGTACGGGCCCACGCGCAGAGCCACGCCGTGGGCCGCATGCAGGCAAGTCTAGGGACCCCCATTCCTAGAACGCCGACAGTAGCCCCGGGCCCAAGGCGCGCTCGGGCTTGGCTTCGAGGTGAAGCCAAAGGTCAAGTGCGGAATGCCGCGGGCCCCAAAAGCATGCGGCCTTAGTCGACGCGTGGCGGTTGATTGAGCGTGGGCATCTCCGCTTCCCCACGCTGCCTCTGCAACTGCCCGACTTGACAAGTCCCTGCGACATGCAAAGGAAAACCATCATTACCTGTGATCGTGGGGGGCGCTGGTTGGCCTTCTCTTGCTATAAATGGGGAGGGGGCAGAGCCCCCGTCACCCATCTCTTTCCAGTCCGCTTGCTTCTTCCTCCTTGATCCACTGCTAGTAGCAATTCCCACGGCGCCGATCCGAAGGTTCTCCACCGAGGAGAAAGGAAAGGCTCCCCGCAACGAGCCAGGGACGCTTCCACCGAAGAAGAGGCGAGTCCACCATCGCGACATTGTCGTGAGGGCGGAAGTGACGAGGGTATCCGCTGCCCTTATACGCCCAAGCCGAGGGCTCAGGAGGAAGGAGCGAGGAGCGGCGGCGCCCGCGCTGCGACCGCGGCCGCCACGCCATGGCGACACGTGTCGTTGCCCCTAGAATCCACGATGTGGACTCCTCTCGCGAGCTCGTGCTGTGGGCGGCGATGCCCCCAAGCACTTGGATCCGCTTCCCACGATTCTTCTCCAGCGTGATGCCGCCGAGGGGACCCCTTGAGCTCTGGTTGCAGCATGCTGACTGCGACGCCCCAGTGACCGGAGCAGAGGTTGAAGTGGTCTCCTCCGGCAAGATCTTCATGACCCGCGACTGGGGTGAGGTCGCGTGGGTTTGCCATGCTGAGGGCGCCCTCGCGATCCACTTCGATTATGACGGCGCCTCCACGCTGTCCTTCAAGGTCTTCGATGCGGAGGGCCGCCGCCTGGAGTGCTGCCCTGGAGGGGAGCGCCAGAACGATGCGCGCCCGGCCTGCGGCTCCTCCAGCAGCATCGACTCTTGGGCGTCCAGCGGTTCTCCTGAGCTCTACGAGACTCCGGAGACGAGCGACGACAGCTATGTGCCCCCGAGTTCTCACCGTGCCCGGAGCAGGGCTGCAGCGTCCAGCCACCGGCGTCGCTGATCTAGATGGGGTTGGCGCCGGCCTCCCGTGGCCCACTGTTGATGACGGGGTCAACCACGGGAGGGTGTAGATAGGATTCCCCTAAGTTCTCATCTTTTGTTCCCTGCGAGGAATCAAGAAGTACCCCATGGGGGTGTGTAAAGGGTCTGTAATGTCTCTTGTTGATACCATCCTTGTTATGAAAATTTGCGAATGCATGTTCTGTTTAGGCTTGGTCTCCCCTTTCCAACCTCGCGACGGCTCGTTCCTCTACGCTGATAGGTCCCGGTCCCCAGGCAAGCTGCAACCGCCGCTGGTATGCCAGGTCGCGTGCCGTGGTCAAAGCCAGGAGGTGAGCGGCCCGAGGTCCAGTAAGAGCCCCTGAGGCGCGATGCTCAGGAGGTCCCCTTTAGCGCTCAAGCAGCCGTGGTAAGGTAAGAAAGGGAGGTGATGTTGCCGCAACAGGGCTGCGGCGAGCGTGACCCCTAGGCTCCAACGATTAGCCGAAGTGAGCGCGAGACTTATCTTGGCGGTCTGGGGTCGATTCCTTGCGATGCACCGTGTTAATGCGTAGCTCGGACAGGTCCATGCGAGCCTCCCCCTCTTCTCCATGATCTCCTTCATGCTCTGCGTCCTCAGGTCCCGGACCTGGAGCGAGCTCAGCCGCCGCTGGTATGCCAGGTCGCGTGCCGTGGTCAAGGCCAGGGGGTGAGGGCTAGAGAGCCAGTAGGAGCTCCTGAGTCGCGATGCTCAGGAGCCCCCCTTTTAATGCGCAAGCGGATTGCATGGGAGAAGAGGGAGCTCGCGGTGCCGCCTGCTGTCATTCTCATGAGATTCCTGCAAGCCAGCACAAGGAGAAACACAGTTTGCCATTATGGTTGCCAGTCCGCCGCCGGTTGCTTCGCGAGGAGACGAAGGCACTGAGGGCCTGGTGAGGTGACGTGCGCGGGGCGTGCCATGAGCCAGAGCTCGACCGCTCAGATTTGTCGATGTTGCAGGGACGGACCCGTGCACAAGCATTGTCCCAGCGTGAGTAGCCCCCGTGGGAGGTGAGAGTCAAACAGGTGATAGTCATAGATAGACTAAGCATGGGAAGCATACTGGCTTAAGTAAATGCAGGGAAGATACACGCCACCGGGTCAGGCCCGAGCGGCTTGGGGATGATGCAGCCCAAGGGGCGCCCCCAGCAAGGTAAGCTAAAGACATAAGAAAAGGGGTACATGCCACAGGGACGAACCCACGCGGCCTGGGAATGATGCAGCCCAAGGGGCGCTCCCAGCTAAATAAACTTGGAAAATGTCACCTGGTTCTGTCGACGAAGGGATGTCGGAGCAGCTGGAGGTATGCGGTGAAGGAGTCGCTCCTCACGAGCCACCGGGGCCCTGAGCCTCGGGAGGCTCTGGCGGTCCAGGCGGTTCCTTGAGGACCGTCTCCATCTCCGTCAGGACGGCGTGATGCCTGGCCTCCTGAGTCGCCAGGACGTGCCGCAAGTTGCGCTGATGGGCGGACGACACGCTCGGCAGGCCAAAAGGCATGCGAACGTAGCTGTGCGGTGGACCCTCGCAGCGGCCCACGCGTGAAGGCCAGAAGGGCTCCTGAGATGCGGCCCTGTTGAGCCCTGGGACGTCGATGCAGACGTGCAGCCCAACATCCTCGCCTGCGCCTCGCGAGCGGCGGTCGCCGCGCATGGCCCATGAGTCTTGCAGTTCCTGAGTGGTCCTGGTGATGAACTCCTGAGCGGTGGGCGCTCCTCGCCCTGTGTTCTCCTGAGGGAAACGTGCCGTGAAGCACGCCTCCAGGTGGTGCCCGAGCGCCTCCCTCGTGATGTTGGCAAGGTCTGAGGCCCTCCACAAGAGAGCCCCCGAGCCCTGCCCAAGAAGGGCGCCGGGCGTGCCTTCCTATGTGCTGGAGGGAGGCGCCCCTGGCGCGGGTGCTGATCCTGACGAGGTTCCAGTCGCGATGCCACCCTCCTGAGGTCCTGCACGGCGCAGCTGCTTCTTCTTCTTGGGGGTGGCCTCAGGAGAGCACTCGCCCTTGCTGTCAGGGTCGTCGATTGCTGTAGCTTGGAAGGCACGCTCAAGGGAGCACACCACATCTCTTTCTTCGCATGGGACCGTGATGATTCCGCCGCTTCCCGACATCTTGAGGACATTGTAGCTGTGATGGGTCACCGCCATGAACTTGGCCAGGGCTGGATACCCGAGGATGGCATTGTACGGCAGACGGATGTGCGCGACATCGAAATCGATGAGTTCGGTGCGGTAGTTTTTGTGTTCTCCGAAGGTGACGGGAAGGCGGACCTGCCCGGTTGGGGTAGTGGAGCCGTTGGTCACTCCTGAGAAAGGCTTGGTGGGCTGAAGCTGGTCATACGGCACTTGGAGGTTGTTGAACATGTCGACGGACAGGACGTTGAGCCATGCGCCGCCGTCGATGAGGGTCTTGGTGACTTGCACGTTGCTAATGACCGGGGAGCAAAGCATCGGGAGGGCGCCTGCGGTAGCCGCGCACTTGAGTTGATCTACCGAACTGAAGGTGATGGCGCACTTGGACCACCTGAGCGGGCATGTGGCCTCGAGCTTGGGGAGGACTGCATTCACTTCAAGAGCAGACTGTTTGAAGATATGCTGCGAGGCTGGGGCCTGAGCTCCGCCCAAAATGCAGGCGATAGCACGCGGCTCTTGGAAGCCCCCAGCCTCCTCGTCTTGATGGTGGTCGTCGTTCCTTCTTGGCGGCGGCGGTAGTGGGGGAAGACCGGCGTTGCCCTAAGGACGATCCTCACGAGGCTGGTCCCTACAGGCACCCTCGCGAGGCTGATCCTGCCAGCGGTCCTCACGACGCCGGTCGTGCCACTCCTGGCGCGGGCCACGGTCGTCCCAGCGTCCACCACCACGTCCTCCTCCTCGGTCATAGCCCCGGTCGTTGCGCTCGGGGCATCGACTGAAGCGTCCTTCTCAAATGGCTCTGAGCTCTTGACAGTCGCTGGTGTTGTGGGTATGCAGGTTATGGAAGGCGCAGAACGGTCGGCTGCTCTTGGATGACTCGGGCTGGTCTCTGCCGCGCTTGGTGTCCGGCTCCGCCGCGAGCACGGCTGCTCCCTTGCGCTTCACGTCCTTGGCCTTGGCTTTCTTCTCCACCGGGTCCGCAGTCGGGAGCTCAAGGAGGGAGAGGCGCCCCTCCTCAGCTCTCGCGCACTTGGTCGCTATGTTGAACAGCTCCAGGGACGTGCATAGCTCCTCGTGGATGGCGAGCTCCTCCTTCATCTTGATGTCACGGACGCCATCAGAGAACGCGGAGATGATGGCCTCGTCCGTCACCCTGGGGATCTTGAGACGAACATTGTTGAAGTGCTGGATGTACTTCTGGAGGGTCTCTCCTGGTTGTTGCTTGGCGCGACGCAGGTCACCCGCGGCCTGTGGGCGGTCGCGAGTGCCCTGGAAGTTGGCGACGAAGCGGTCAAGCATCTCGTCCCAGGAGGAGATCGAGCCTGGAGGTAGGTTCAGGAGCCACGAACGAGCGCCGTCTTTGAGCGCCATAGGGAACCAGTTCGCCATGACATTCTCGTCGCCGTTGGCCGTCTCGATGCTCAGCCCGTAGAGCTGCAGGAACTCTGCGGGGTCGGGGGTGCCGTCGTAGCGAGGAGGCAGATCCGGCTTGAACTTGCCCAGCCAGGCGACGCTACGCAGCTCGGGGGTGAAGGCGCGGCAGCCGGCCATGGTCACCGGGGCCCATCTTGGAGGTGGAGCTTGGTCTTGGCGCCCGCGTGCCGCTACAACAAGCGGCGCGGGGCCTTGCCGCAGCAAACGATCCTGGCGCAGCGGTGCGAGGAGTGGCGGAGCGTTCTCTTGCGGTCGAGGGACTTCTTGACAGCTTCTTTCTTCACGTGCGGGCGCTGGACGCGGCGGGTCGCGCCGTGGAGCCATGCGCCTTGGCGCCAGGGCGCCATCTTGGTGCAGAGGTGGTGGAGGTGCTCCGTGAGCTACGTCGCCCGTAGCTGGTGGAGGGCGAGGCAGTGAGAGGGACGGCGCAGGGGAGCCCCCTGCGGCGCTGACAAGCTCGGCGATGCGGTCGAGCCAGTCCTTGTAGAGGACGTCAGCCGGGAGGTAGCGCAGGAGCTCGTGCGCCATGAGGAGCGTGGCCCGTGCGTCCGTGGGAGCGCGACGAGTGTGAGACGACGAACCAGCGGGAGTCAGCGATGGAGTGGCGGTGCGGCCGTCCTGTCGCACCGAGGGGTGCAACGAGGACGCTTGCTGCTCGTTCCCCACTGGGCCAGTGGCGGTGTTGGCGACAGGCGACGGAGAGCGACGGGGTGGCCCGACGACAGGGGCCGTCTGAGCAACGCGGGTGGCGAGGGCAGCCCGGCGCTCGGCGCGGGCGCGGCATGCGTCCGCCATGGAGATGATGAAGCGACGTGATGCGCAGCGACGGAAGGGAAGCTTCAGCGCACCCTTACCTGGCGTGCCAAATGTCGAATCACGGGTTCTGGCAAAACCCTTAAGGTTGGAATTCTGGGGTGCGCGCGAAGTTCTCCCCCTACCGATCCACGTCCTAGCTTGCTAAGATCTTAAGGGCAAACTCAACGAACTCACAACACGAGGGACGCAAGATTTATACTGGTTCGGGCCACCGTTGTGGTGTAATACCCTACTCCAGTGTGGTGGTGGTGGATTGCCTCTTGGGCTATGGATGAACAGTTACAAGGGGAAGAACAGCCTCTTGAGGTAGAGGTGTTCTTGCGCTCTGTGTGTGGGTGAGGATTACTCTTGATCCCATTTCTTGTCCCCCCTATTGTGGTGGTTGGTCCTATTTATAGAGGCCCTGGTCCTCTCCCCAAGTATTGAGCGGGAAGGGAGCAAACAATGGCCAATTTGAAAGGGGACAACTAGTACAGCTTATCCTGACAAAAGCAGTCTTTGCCTGCAAAAGGTTCTGGTGGTGACGCCGCTTCGGGCTCCATGGTGACCTCTGTCTTGCCGTCCTGCTGGTCTTGGTCTCGTTGCACCGATAAGGAAACATTTGCTTGACGCCTCGGTACTCCGTGCCTGCGCTTTCTTCCTTAGCACCAAAGGGGAAACAAGGACACTGCGCGCGCTGGCGCCCGCCTGATCTTGATCATCATGGCACACGTCGCGAGAACCTCGCGAGGTTTGCCTTACCTTGATCTCTCCGCCCCTCGCGAGCCAACCTGGTGAGGCCGCTCCTGAGGAGGTCTTGTGTCGTCCGCCTCGCAAGGCTTGGCCCCTCGCGAGGGTCTTGAACGCCTTGTTGATGAAGATGGGCCGTATGGGCCCACGCACAAAGCCACGCCGTGGGCCGCAGGCAGGCAAGTCTGGGGACCCCCCGTTCCCAGAACGCCGACAACACCCAATACAATGGTAAATTGTATAGGTGCACTAGTTTGGCAAAGAGATGGTGATACAAGTGCAATATGGATGGTAGATATAGGTTTTTGTAATCTGAAAATATAAAAACAACAAGGTAACTAATGATAAAAGTGAGCGTAAATGGTATTGCAATGCTAGGGTTCACACTTTCACTAGTGCAAGTTCTCTCAACAATAATAACATAATTGGATCATATAACTATCCCTCAACATGCAACAAAGAGTCACTCCAAAGTCACTAATAGCGGAGAACAAACGAAGAGATTATTGTAGGGTACGAAACCACCTCAAAGTTATCCTTTCTGATCGATCTATTCAAGAGTCCGTAGTAAAATAACACGAAGCTATTCTTTCCGTTCGATCTATCATAGAGTTCATACTAGAATAACACCTTAAGACAAAATTCAACCAAAACCCTAATGTCACCTAGATACTCCAATGTCACCTCAAGTATCCGTGGGTATGATTATACGATATGCATCTCACAATCTCAGATTCATCTATTCAACCAACACAAAGAACTTCAAAGAGTGCCCCAAACTTTCTACCGGAGAGTTAAGACGAAAACGTGTGCCAACCCCTATGCATAGATTCCCAAGGTCACGGAACCCACAAGTTGATCACCAAAACATACATCAAGTGAATCAATAGAATACCCCATTGTCACCACGGGTATCCCACGCAAGACATACATCAAGTGTTCTCAAATCATTAAAGACTCAATCCGATAAGATAACTTCAAAGGGAAAACTCAATCCATTACAAGAGAGTAGAGGGGGAGAAACATCATAAGATCCAACTATAATAGCAAAGCTCGTGATACATCCCGATCTAGGTTTCTTTTCGGGGGTTTCTATATTTATAGAGATTTTTGGCGTCGGGAACAATTCAGGGGGTCTCCGAGGCGGCCACAAGGTAGGGGACGCGCCCAGGGGGGTAGGGCGCGGCCCCCACCCTCGTGGGTGCCTCGGGACTCTTCTGACCCAACTCTTTTACTCCGGGGGCTTCTTTTGGTCCATAAAAAATCATCAAAAATTGGCATGTCAATTGGACTCCGTTTGGTATTCCTTTTCTATAAAACTCAAAAGGAAGAAAAAACAGAAACTGGCACTGGGCTCTAGGTTAATAGGTTAGTCCCAAAAATCATATAAAATAGCATATAAAACATCCTAGATGGATATTATAATAGCATGGAACAATAAAAAAATTATAGATACGTTGGAGACATATCATGCGTGCTCTGTATTTTGTTGACGACGCTTACGGTCATTGTATTTGAAGCGAAAGCACGATATGGTCACTGGACTTCAGAATAAGCTCATTACGGTCAGCACATACATTTCATGGTGCTAACCAACCAGTGGTTGGATGGTTAGGAGGACAGTGGTTTCTCGACCCCACCAGGGTTAAAGTCCTGGTGCTCGCATTTATCCTGGGTTAATTTCAGTATTTTTCTGGCGATGTGCGTTCAGTGGGAGGAGACGTTCCACTCGACTACGAGGAAACTATGGTGACTTCGTAAAATCTCAAGATCATATGTTGGCTCACTCTCTCGAAGGTGCTCATAGGGGTAGGGTCTACGTGTGTGCGCTTATAGCGGTGAGTGCTTGCGTCTATATATGGGCGCTTGCGTCTGTACCATGTTAAAAAAATACATGTCGTAATTATACGGTCACTGGCTCACCCATACAACTCCGTATATTGTTGGTGACACAATCAATTGACCAGTCAAACGTTCCATGTGGTGCAACTAGTGTTGCACCATCGGGGCACGTAACCGTGGGGCTCACCTGTCAGCGCGTATATGAAAGAAAGAAATGGTAGTTTGAGTTTGTACTGTGTTAATAAAATACATTTTAGGGTGATCATACGGTCACTGGCTCACCATACAGCTCCGTAATTTGTTAATGACACGATCAATTGACCAGTCAAACGGTCCACATTCAGCAGCGCACATCACCATACGGCCCACCCGTCAGCGCGTATATGAAGGACAGAAATGGTAATAAATTAGTGGTCGGTGGGATTCGAAGTCGTGACCTCTGGTTGGTAGTCGCCGGTGGTGGGGGCGCGGTGATTGGCGGTGGCGTGGGGATCGCCGGAGAAAAAGCTCAGCGTGGGGGGGCCTAGAGGGATGGCCGGGGCGGCGGCGGACCGGCGATGGGGAGCGGTTTCGGGGCGGGCGGGGCGGCGTGGCCGTGCGGGCCGGCCGTGGGCGGCGGCGGCCGTCGGCTCGGCCGGCGGTGGCTGGCGGCTCAGGGGGTGGAGGTTGAAGATAAACTGCAGGCCCTTGATTTCGTATCCATCGGCTGGAAAATCTACTGACCAGAGATGAAAAAGTCAGTCGACTAACATGTAGCCTCACCCCGCACGTACACATGCACGCACGCAACACTCGCACGAACACACGCACGCATGCATGCAGGCGTGCAACACAGACACGTACACATAACGAACATACGCACACATGCAGGCGTGCAACACTGACACGTACACATGCAGTCACGAACACACGCACGTATGCACACATGCATGCAACACTGAAACTTACACATGCACGCACGCAACACTCGCACGCCTGCATGCACACCGCACACGACGCAATACACACGCTCAACCTATACGTCCGTGCACCCTTTGTTAAGGACATGGATTGTTACGGGTATTAATCAATCTAATCCTTTTTTTGCAAGGTTTAATCAATCTTATCTGTGATAAGAAGAACATTGATGTTTGCAGCGGTCTTTGTGAATCACAACGTATCAAACGGGCTATCAACGTATATATGAAAATTTTAAAATTCTCTTACATTATATAGTAGGCTTATCTAGAAGAAATAGATGACGTCACACTCAATGAACAATCATCGGTTTATGAAATGCTCGCTTTTGACCGCCCTGGCCCACCAAAATTTCCTCTGCTGTGCGCTGCCTGCTTTGGGTCACTAACATGCAGAACCCAGGTCACTACCCAAAGAGCCCACACATCAGTGGAAGAACGGCGCGGTGTCGTATGTCAGAGTCGAGGGCGCCACTCGATGCACGCCCGGCTGAACACGCCTCCTTGCCGCATTCAAACGCCTCCATGAAACCCGTGTGGAAGCCGAGAAACCCACTCTGGACACACGTCCGTTCATGACCGGGCCGGCAATAAACGCAACACTGGCCGAGCTCCTCCCGTCCTCCATCTATTTAATCTCCTATTTAAACGAGGCCAAACGCTGGCCAAGAATTGCACCCCTCCGCCGCTCCCCTATCTCCTCCTTCACCATTTTGGCCACTCTTACAATGGCTTACGGAGAGTAGTTATCCCGCATCCAAGCCGGCTGGATGGCCCGCCGAGCCCGCCGGATACGAGCTATGCAGCTCGCTGATCCACCTTCCTCCCCTCGCCCGACGGAGCCAGTTGCTGCCCCAAGCCGGCGCACGGTTCAGCAACTCGCCGCTCCAGGCCAGCTCGACGAGGAGCGCCGCACGGGCATCATCGCTGCCGTCCACGCCGCCGCCTCGTATCGCGCCTCCCGTGTCTTCGACTGCGTCTCCCATTTCTATGGCCGAGACTCCCATGCCGGCGGCCGCGCCATGCAAGCAGAGACAGAAGCCGGGTGCGCGAAGAGCAACGAGTCGGTGGCCAGCGCCTCCGCGTCCGCCGCCATCATCGAGGAGAAGTAGAACACGGGAGGCCGCTGCCGCTTGGGTCCCATGAAGGCCACCGCAGAGGCGACGCCGGCGTACAAAGTAGGTGTCTTGCCGGATTCTTTTGTTGCGAGGACCTTCGTCGACCCCGCATGGGCTCCACGGAAGCGGAGAAGCCCCCTTCCGACATCATCTTGGGCATCAGCCAACCATATCAGTTGGGCAGCGAGGAAGCGAGCCGTCCTTTGCGCTGAAGCATATACCTCCGGGGCTCCCGGCAGTCCGATGATCGTGCTGCCGGACATGAGGAACACAAATGGATCAGCGGGCGACCATTTAGGCCAGGTATTATATACCTGTGCTGTCCAGAACTAGCACCGCTTAGCTGATTTGAATGTAATGAAATCCGTCATGTTTGTATGAAAATCCGGTATTTTATATGAATTCCGTCATTGTTTATCAGAAATATCGCCGTGTTTGCATGAATTTCATCCGGTTGGTTGAGTTGCTGTCAGAATGTGTGCGGGTATGGTTGGATGGCGTAATATGCGGGTCGCCGGTCGGTCTGCGGTCGGCTCGGGCGGCGTGGTGGGACAAAAAACACAGCTCATGCGAGGTCCTCTCCAACATGCGCTCTGGAGGATGCATGAGCACCCGATCCATTCCTCGTTCATCGGTGGCAAAGGTACCGGTGGACAAAAGGGTCGCAAATATTTTGGCTACCCTGGGAAAAATCCAAACAGCCCCTCCTAGCAGATTCAAATCCCTCGTTCGCCGTGAAATTTTGCCATGTGTTGTTTTCATGGACTAGCAAGATGCCCGTGCATTGCACGGAACATCAAGATGCATTTTTTTTATAAAACACCTGTTGTGATTGACCCATGCAGGAGTAATCCCATGTGTAAAAACTAATGATATCTTGAGAATTTTATCGGAAAAATGGTATCTCAAGAATTTCATCGAAAAAATGATATCTCGAGAAAGATGAGAGATAAGGTGAGGAGGAGTGGGGCGTGGTGGTGACTGGTGGTCGGACTGGGCGGAGGCATGGGGATGGACGGCGCATTATGTCTAGGTTTGTATCTCTCTCACACACACCCACGTAGGTGGGGGACGTGCACGAAGAGAAGAGGTGCACGCACGGCGCACGTACTCCCGTCTCTTTCCCAACCACACCCGCGCGGGTACACGATGGAGCTCATTTCTGTACGAAAAGGCAGCCCACGTGGTAATTTGACACGTGTACCGGTTGTCCACTTGATGGAGGATCGTCTACCACGGGTGAGCAAACAAATTGCGACTTGACGCGTCATATGGGGCCTACCTTAGAGGCAAGGTTCTGTACACTCGAGATGCTCTGTACGTAAGTATTACTTATGATGTGTCCCGTCAACTCGCAGAAGGAGAAGAAGCTTGCTTACTACACCGTCTCCCCCACCCACGGGCGCGGTGGCTCGCAGGACGAGGTGAAGCTTGCTTACTACGCCGACGCCCGCTCCCTCGCCCACGCGCGCGGTGGCTCGCAGGACGAGGAGAAAATTTTACTACTCCCTCCATTTACTCCTCATCCCTACCTTGGTTAGAGAGATTATCATATTGTTTGGAATATATGTCTTTTAGTAGTACTACCTCCTTTCCAGTTTACGGCTCAATTTGCCTTGGAGTAGTATATAGGAGAAGTAATACTACAGCAATTTCCTTGGAGTCCGTGGTGCAGCAAGCTACCCTAGGCTATGTTACTACTCCCTCCTTTCCAGTTTATGGCTCAATTTCAAAATCTCTCCAACCAAGGTAGACGTGAGTGGTGGAATTAATTTCGTAGTTTGCACAAGTAATGTACGCTCTTTTTCTCAAGAAGTTATGTTTACCGAGGCGTTTACCGAGGCATTAATTAGAACGAATGCATGCATGACCACTAAATTTCCATGAACTTCTACATGCATTGGTGAGTTTTCTCTTGACAATGCTTGCATCGGGTGATTTAACGCACCTCGAAATCCAACATGTGATGGTACTACTACTACTACTAGTAGAATTGAGACTTATAAAACGGAAAAACGAATTTTTTTAGACGAGCCCTATAAACCGGAAAGGAGGGACTAGTAAGTAGTATACTACCTCCATTGTGGGTACGTACTCCGTAAAATCAGATTTTCCCAAAACTAAGTCGCTCAACCTTTATTTGCTTGTTTCCCTTCCTGCCTCGTTGCCTCGAACAGACTATGCCAAACTCCCCTGCCTGCCGCGCGGGAAAAGACCCGCCCTCGCCTTTTTTTAGTCCGGGTTTGTATCGATGGATCGCGCGAAGCAGCAAAAACCAAGCCGTGTCTTGTACTCCTCCGTCGACGCTCGCTTTCATGAATTCTGTACTTCCTCTCGCCGACATGTGGGACATATAGCAACCGGGTCGACGTGTCATGCACCAAATAACAGTGCAGAACAGCAGGGGGACGCACCCCAGTCGTACCGCCCCAGTAGTAGTAATGATCAATGAGACGTCAAATCACAATGCCGCACCTTCCCAGACGGACGAAGCAACCATTATTTCACACTTCGCTTCGCCATCATCTCCTTCAAGAAAACCACGTAGTATTGCTTCTGCCATTGTTCTGCCTCAAGAGGGACACGCGCATCGCCTTGGTACATCATGACACATGGGACCGCATGACAGGCCATGCTCCCCCGCCCATCGCTCGGTAAAATCACCTCATTTTTACTACTTCCTCAGTATCGGCTTACAGGGCATGCACGTCATTCTAGGTTGAGAATTTAACTGGCTATATATGTGATGAACAGTATATGTTTAGAAACTACATCCGCTTAAGAATCGAATGATATACTTTTTGTGACATAGTAACTCATATTTAGTTAGTCAAATGGATGACCGAGAACTACGTGCGCGCCCTATAAACCGAGACGGAGAGGGTAGTACAGTACGTATCTTTTCTCTACTCCTATAAAAGACTCAGTTGGTGATGATGGTGTGTCTGCCATCCGTCATTTCTGACCATCAGATCTGCATCTAACGACTATGATGTAAGTCGTGGCATTTTTGCAACAAGACCCCACTCCTCTGCTCCAATTTGCAGAAACCCCTTAGTATCTTGAAACCAACCACATCCCTCCCCCACCTCATCAAAACAGCCACAAGCAATATATTTTGAGTGAAACCTAATACGAGTATATTTTTGTGATATATACACCAAACTATAGTATTTTTCTTTCAAGTTTGTGAACATGTATTATTCTATTTTGGATCCGTTGCAACGCACGGGCACATTGCTAGTTAGATCAATATAGTCGGGATTCACCAAGGAGCAAAACCAAGTGGTAGGCTGCTCCTGTCGTGTTGGCGTAGCAACTCAGGGTCATTCGGTTTGGAGGAAATCAAAACGTAGGAATTAGGAGTAGTATAGGAATTTGATAGGATGGCACTTGCCATCCTAAGGAATTGACTTGCCTCGTTCCTATGCGCAAAATGAGCTTTGAGTGGATGTGTAGTTTCCTCCAAAAACACAGGAAATGAGTAGTATTCCTACGAAATTCCTATACGCATTTCCTATAAACCGAATGCATATATAGGAAATTTTCCTCCGGAATCCTTGTTCCTATGTTATTCCTACGAAAATCCTCCAAACCGGATGAGGCCTCAAGCAGGGTCAGTCCGCACACGAAATGGTGACACACTTAACAGGACCCCTTTGGCCGACATGTGGCTCATCCACCGTCTTGTTCCACGTGCGATGCACCAAATTACAGTTCGGAGCAGCGGTTGGACTTGGAGGCACCCCGGTCGTAGCGCCGCAGTAGTAGTAAATGAGCGATGAGGGGTCAAATCACAAAGCCCCACCTTTCCCGCATTAAGCTGGACGGACGAAGCAACCATCATTTCACTCTAGGGCGCAAGAGCATAAAGAAAAGAGCAAACCAATGATGCGTGTGGCAGCTACCTAGGGCACCCTAGGGTAGGGGCCTCCACTACAAATCCATTTTTTAAAGCGCCTCCACTACAAATCCGCTTCTCCCTCGTCCTCTTGAAGAAAACCGATGATGCGTGTGGCGGTAGGGTTTGTAGGAGTACTACGGCGTGCGGGGCCACGTCGTAGTAAACGGGAGAGGGATTGAGTTCGAGTCGACGCCTTAATATGTGTGGGCCGCTTGGTTTTACGGGAACGAGGCAACATTTTGGGTTCGGGGACCAGTGGAGATATACGTACAAAAAATTGTGGGCGTAGGTTCGACCGAAAGGCAATGATGCATGGGCCCTGCATTTTGATATACCCGCGGCCGCGTGAAATTTGCTACTCTACCTAAAACTAGTAAGGTACACATGCATTGAACGCATGAGATTTGGAAACCAAATTATGAATAAATACACACTATAGCATGTAAAGCTTTGAGTCATATATGCATGATGTAGATGTTCGTTTAGTTCTTATAGTTAATCTCATTCAAAATCAATTAGTTTTATAAAAAGGTTAAGATTCATGGGATTGTGCATTGTAAAGCATAAAGTCAAAAACAAATAATGGCAATTCATTTAGAAAAAAAGTTTGAGCAATTACGATACGGAAGATTCTAGAACAAAGGAGAAGTGCTTGTGTTTTGGGAAAGCATGCATGGCCCACATCTCTTATTGGTTGATATGTCACGAAACAAGAAACGAGGCGGGAGTTAATGTACCATGCCAAAGCGTTTTGGGATTATTTGTTTTTCGGAAGATGACTTACACACCTAGACGGAGGGAGTACAAAGAGAAAAAATGAATTACAGTTAAAAGAATGACATTTCTAACAAAAATGTGAATGTGAACTACATATGTGTGCACGTGAACAACACATACATTGTCAATGCAAAATTTAATGCAAGAAATAACTTATGAGTAACATGCACGAATTGATGATGTGGTGCTTGCATGCATAGAGTAGAAAAACAATGTGATTTATGACTTGCATGCATGACGTGTTCTTGTGCCATAGTTGCATGTGTAGGAAAAAAGCTACTAGTGGGTTGTACTAGCTATTTAGGAATAGAAGATGTATACATGGAAGTTGTAGGGAATGAGATGACATGTATCTCAATTCCCATGAGTAGGGATTGGAAAAGAGATGTCATTTGGTTCACATCATAGGAACTTTTCTATTGAATCTAGAGATGACATGTATCTCAATTCCTATGAGGAGGGATTAGAAAAGAGATGTCATTTGGTTCACATCATAGGAACTTTTCTATTGAATATACGCTAATGTTTATTTTCCTTTGAAATTATGGGAGCATAGGAATCCATTCATATGAACCAAGTGGCTCTAAAGCTATAAAAATGATGTCATGTTTATTTCCTTTGAAATGTGGAGTATATGAATCTATTCCTATGAACCAATTGGCTCTAAAGGAAAAAATCCTATAAAAATCATATCATATAGAGTTCCTATTATATTCCTCCACACCAAAGGATCGTTGAAATTGCTGCAGGTGATACGACGGTCTTTCTTTGTAGACTGCCCCCCCCATCTTTATAGTTACCTCTCGAAGATGAATGAAATGATATATACTGGGCATTCTATATGTGCATTTTGGTACACGAAAACTCGGTAAAAGTTTGCGATGTTCGAAATTTCAATAAAGCTATATGCACTGCATTTTGGAATGGGGGGAGGAGCATACGGTAGTTTCAAACACTCACGTGGAAGATTTGTGTGTAGGTGGAGTGGCTGCTCTGTTAAATGACATGGCAAAACTGACACTGTCGGATGCCGATCTAACGGTTCTTACAGCGTTCGTCAGGAAACGGCTTGTGGCGAACGTTTGTCGGATAATGATTTACGGACACATGCATTACATTGATATGTGCCCCCTCTCTCTCACGCACACACGCACCCTCACGAGTCACGACTCTCCCGAGTCCTCTTGCACCCACCGTCTATCTGCAGGTAGACGTCACACACATATGTGCTCTTCACACCCTACCCTCAGAACTTCTAAAAACAAAAGACGTCGCACACCTTTTATTTTAGCTCACACATCACACACTTATACTATTACTCTTGTGTCAAACGTTCTTTGGGCATAGTATATTGTACTCTCACGAAAATAAGCGGTGCACGCACGCACTAGTTCTCACACACCCACTCGCGGGTACACGTAGGAGCGCATTTTTTTGAAGCTGGTACAACAAAATCACTCCACTATATATATAAGCAGGAGCCTTAGCGCTTGCTTTACTAGGGTTCCTCTCTTTCACTCTCTCATGCTCTCCAGATCTAAGAAAGACATAGGTGGCCACACTCTCTCTTTGCTCATGGCTGGTCACAAATCCGTCCGGACCACCTCGACCGGGGCAGGGGTGTAGGTGCATCGTTCACGCTGTCGTCGGCGGCGAGGGAGGAGACCAACGGCTACCTACGTGTCCTGATCGGCGGCCGTGTCGTTCTCTCCGAGAGAGAGCCGGCTCGGGAGGGCCTCCGACCCCTTCTTCCTCCCTGCGGTATTGTGGCCAAGATGCGGCCTCCCGACGCCGTCTTTGCCACATGCCGACGACCCTCAGGTATATGTTCCTTCGAAACCTTCCTTGCTCTACTGCCCCAGCTCCCCACGTGGCTGCGTCTGGATCTTTTTCTACTTCCGTCGGCTGTTCCAAAGCCACCTAGACTTTTACTATCATTAGAGGTAAAGGTAGTTCATACTGTTGAATCTAAGAGTTGGTTCCAACAGGGAAGAAAGTGGGAAAGCTGTAGCATGAATCTAGGACTTGATTCTAAGAGGAAATGGGGGAAAGTAGTAGATACTGGCTACCCAACTGGTCTATTGGTTGAAAAGGCGAAGAAAGCATGGTGGATGGCGAAGGGTGGGGGAAGTGGACCTGTCTCTTGGTTGAAAAAGGAAAGAAAGTGAGGGGTGTTGGGGGACAACGCAAATGAGAATGAGCAGGTCTAGATTTCCTGTGCTCACATAGGAAAATGTCGCCGAGGAGATAAAAAATGGGGCAAATGCAGACATGCTGCCTGAGTGTTTGCCGCTCTCGGCAACCACATCTGCCTCACCACTTTATGCCCCTGCTGTCCCTACGCCCATATCGCTACCATTAATGTAAAATCACATGAAGCATTAAGCAATGCCACCTAATGTCACTATAAGTAATGGTCTAGTGCCGTCGATAAATTGAAGCAATGCCACCACCATTTTATGAAGTGCTTCCGTCTTGCTTTATTTCCCATGAATTGTGTTGTTGCAGTTACACTTAAATCTCACACCGCTAACATTGCTTCATCCCAGTGGAACTGCACAAATTTGATTGCACATTTACTGACCATGTGCTACTCTCATGACAGTAATACTAATGCTATTGTTCTGCATGTTAATTTAGTGGCAGTGTTGATGTGATGTGATGCTACTTACTTAAGGGCACTTTCATACTGTCAGTCTAGTGCCAATTATAACACAATAGATGCTGCTGTTAATCATACGCCACTGCAAATATCTGTCACTGTTTAAATAACCTTATTTCGTATTTGCGCAAACAGGGATGTCTGTCTCCATATCGTTTCTATCTGCGCAATCAAAAGTACACACCTCAGTTTTAGTACAACTGCACAAAATGAGATGGCTATTCCTAGCTGCCGTCCTCTAACCACCAGTGTTCCAGGTATTCCTACATTGGTTCTAACTAGGTAGAATGACCAACGCAATCTAAAAGAAGCTGATTCGTACGTTTTACTTCGTGATTGCAGTGCAGGGACGAGCGAAAACAACTGCATCCTAGTCCGGAATGCACTTTCTTCCAGTTCATCCATGGACCGAGGACTAGCTGGCACAGCTGCACGGAGGTTTTTGGGACAGGTGCACAGACAAGAGGCATTGTGGTCTGCTTATTTCTGCAAATAGCGGTTCTTAAATTTACTAGAATGCACAAGAATTTCAGCTGGTCAGTACACTACATGGTTTAGTTCAGCATTCCAGAGTGAACTCCAGGAAAAACCAGGGTGAACTCCAGGAAATTTAAGCCTGCCTAGGGAGGCCCTTTGCTCAGAGAAGCCTTGCTTGATTTTTCCTGATTTGTAAACCTTCTCACAACTTTGTCTTTTGCTGTGAACTAGTTATATGTTTGTTATGTTCTATGAATCATTGAGATGTATAAAATTGCTTAACTTATGCTTTTCAAGTTTTTTATGAAGCCGAGTTTAATGTGAGTGTTCCACATGAACGCTGGACTAGCGTGTGAACGTTTGGAATTTACATTGTGGCCTCAGTTAACTGCATGAACCACTGTAACAAGATACGTAGTTGCTTATATGTCAGACAGCAGATTATTGATTGTTAACTGGTCGATAGCCTAGTGTTGAAGCGAGCTGAGCCAATGTGCCGTGTTTTGCACAACTGCTTACAAGTGGGGTAGCACCAACAGTGTTTACAAGTACTTATGTATACGTCGGCGCACATTTCTCGAACGAGTACTCTATTTCATCAAACACACACTGCTCGTATGATAAACCGTGACAACTTACGTCTTACCATGCCATATTCATGAAAAAACTAGTGAGGACGCATCTGTTTCGACAACAATTACGATGGTTCTCACATGATTCACGGGCACACAAAAGTAGCAGCAGTTCCCATAGACGGATTCAAACAGAGTACTAGCCCCAGAGGGCTCGATAATAGGCAAGGTTCGGCTAAGTAGACACAATCCAAACTAGTATTAAACACTAGCTGGGGCAACTATTTCATGCCTCGATCTAATTTGGGCTGGACACAAGACGGACCTTGCCATGAACATCATCGAGGACGTCCGGCAGCAGCTCAATCCTGTGAACCTTCATGAAGATAACCTTGTGGCCTTGCCACTCATAAACTTGTTTGTGGAGGCATGCCACGTCATCTTCCTGCGTAAGCTTGACAAGAACAGTATGCCTCACAAACGAAGGAGTAGCTTTGAACTTCTTGTGCTTCAGTACACCCTGGACAACACGCCTGACAACAGTGAGGCTGGAATACAACTCGACATCGGTATAAGCGCAAATGGCTTCCAGGATCCAACAGCCTAAGAACTCTGTTTTCCCAGTGCGTATATTCAGGTCATCCGCCTCATAGCGAGTGACATGTACAACCACACAATCCTTGTCTGCATGAGGGCTCTAATTGAAACAGAAACAAATTCTGAATTACTTTCCAGTATAAGAAACACAAGTTATTTAAACCACTATGTATAGCATGGCATCGAAGCTAATAAAATTTTGCATTATTCATCACCACATACTTAGATGAAAAACCACAATCGAGATCGGCAAAGAAGAAAATCACCTTGGGCAGCTCAGCGGGGGGGGGGGGGCACATCCTCGAAGGGGGAAAACTTCTCTTGCAGTGCCACGGGGGCTATAACCTCAAACAGGGCGTTGACCATCTCAGTAGTGGCCGTGAGCGTATCTGGGGTTGGCCCGGTGGCTGCCTCCATCTTCTTGGAGCTTTCTGTCTCGTGGGGATCAGCCTCCTGCGTCATCTCTAATATCGACAGATCTTTGCCTGGTTCTCCTTGGTCCATCATGAAACTGACGAATACTAGGAGACCACTGAAAGGAAAACACAATCGCAATGACAATGAAGCAAAAAAGAGAGTGAGGATCGGTTACTGCTTTGCAAAAGTTCCTTTTTTTCTCTGAATGAAAATATACCAATATCACAAATCCGCTTACCTTCCCTTCGTTGGGAGAGAAGAACAGTGACAGATGCGAGTGTTGACTTTCTTGAAGACGGTGAGGGAGAAGGGGATTCAACGAAGAGTGAAATGATGGTTGCTTCGTCCGTCAAACTTAGACTGCGGGGAGGTGGGGTTTTGTGATACGACGACTCGTTACTGCCGCGCTACGACCAGGGTGACTCTTCGCCTGCATACTACCTTCTTATTTAGTGGATGGCATTTGGGCCCGCACGCGGCATGGCCCGCATGTCGGTGAACAAAAGTAAAATGGCATTCAGTAGAGGGAGATGTTTCGATGACCTAGGAGGAGCCAGAAGCGGTAGTTTATCCACTATGCTAGTAGTAATTGTTTTTTCGGTAGCTGTAGAGTGTCTCCACTGTACTAGTAGTAATTGTTTCTCTGGGCCCAAGACAAAACAGCCCATCCACCCTAGTAAATAATAAAATCAATTCAAAATCCCATATATTTACTTAATGAGAGGCGCTACCCACACCCACCACACCGCCCCCCCCCAAAAAACCTGGGTGCTCTTCTTCCTCCTCACTCCCACCCACCTCATGTCAGCTCGCTCCACTCGTACCCCCAAATTCCCCTCACCTCAACCCCCTTCCCTACAGAAAACCCCAGCTCCCCTTCTTCTTCACTCGCACTACAACTAGGCTCGTTATTCGTTACTCTGCTCAAATCCGTGAGCGCGATGCGATGCCCTCGAGGAAAATGGAGTCGGCTGACCCCAGCGCCAAGAAGATGAGGCTCCCGCCAGCGGCGACGCCTGTTGTAGATCCCGCACCCGGCGGCATGGGGAGAAGCGGCGAACCCGTCCCCACCGGATCCCAGGAACCCGTAGAATCTCGGGTGGGCCGCATCAACGATCTCCCGGATGCCATCCTTGGGGAGATCATCTCGCTTCTCCCCACCAAGGATTGCTGCCGCACCCAAGTCCTCTCAATTCGGTGGTGCCCTCTATGGCGCGCCATGCCCCTTAATCTCAACTGTCATCAACTATCTCTCTGCAATGATTTTGAAATCCCTAGAGCCATCATCTCCTCCCACCAGGGCTCCGTTCAAAGCCTCTGCATCCCGTCATGCTACCTGAGCAAGCATACCATGCCCTGCATGGTGGACGCCTGGCTGAAATCCCCTCAATTCACAGAACTACCGCTGCTTGAGTCCTACTATTCCCCTGGAAATCACCTACCAGATACCGAACGCCATCTACCTGCGCCATCAGCACCGATGTCCATCTCGCGGTTTTCCTCCTCTCTCCACACCGCCACCTTTGTGCTGTGCGACCTACCAAACAATCTGGTACTAAACCTTTGACTCCCATTTCTCAAGAAACTTTCACTTGTGCGGGTTCGTATATCGGAGGCCTCATTGCACATCATCATCCACTCCAGTTGCCCTGCCCTGGAGTGCTTGGTGCTTGTTTTTGTCGGTGTTCTGGGAACGGGGGTCCCCAGACTTGCCTGCCTGCGGCCCATGGCGTGGCTCCACCAGCGGCCCAGTATGGCCCATCTTCACCAGCAAACACTCAAGACCCTCGTGAGGGGCCAAGCCTCGCGAGGCAGACGACGCAAGACCTCCTCGAGGGCGGCCTCACCAGGCTAGCTTGCGAGGGGCGGAGAGATCAAGGCCAGGGGCACCTCGCCAGGTTCCCGTGACGTAAGCCATGACGACCATGACCAGGCGGGCGGCAGCGCGCGTAGTGTCCTCGTTTCCTCTTTGGTGCTAAAGAGGCAAGCGCAGACGAGGAATCCCGAGGCATCAGGCAAAGGTTTCCATATCAGTGCAACGAGACCAAGACCAGCAGGACGGCAGGACGAAGGTCACCGTGGAGCCCAAGACGGCGTCACCACTAGAGCCTTTGGTAGGTGAAGACTACCTTTAGTCAGGATAGCTTGTACTAGCTGTCCCCCTTCAACCTTGGCCGTTGTGGGATCCCTTCCCGCTCAATATTTGTGAAGAGGACCAAGGCCTCTATAAATAGGACTAGCCACCACCATAGAGAGGGGACAGATGGAGACAGGCTAGACAGATCTAGACCGGATGGAGAGACACCACACCAGCTCACCAAGCACAAGAACACCTCTCCTCAGGAAGCTGTTCTTCCCTTTGTACTGTTCATCCTCAGCCCAAGAGGCAATCCACCACACCACACTGGAGTACGGTATTACACCACATCGATGGCCCGAACAAGTATAAACCTTGTGTCTCTTGTTCTGTGAGTTCGACGCGTTGAGCTTTGAGATTGCGGTGAGGGCGTGAGCTAGGGGGAGGAGAGATCTTCGTGCGCACCCTAGTGTTCGAACCTCAAGGGTATTGCCGGAACCCGAAATCCGACATTTGGCGCGAAAGGTAGGGGTGCGCTGAAGCTTTCCTTCTGCCAAATCCGTGTTCCACCGCTCCACCGCAACCATGTCAGACGCGCGTCGAGCCCGCGCCGAGTACCGGGCTGCCCTCGCCGCCCGTGTCGCTCAGACAGCTCCTGTCAGCGGGCCTCCTCATCGTTCTCCGTCACCCGCCGCCAACGCCACCACCGGTCCGATGGGAAATGAGCAGCAAGCGTCCTCGCTGCACCCCTCTGTGCGGCGGGATGGCCGCACCGCCACTCCATCGTTGACCCCAGCCGGCTCATCATCTCATGCTCGTTGCACGCCCACGGACGCGCAGGCCGCGCTGCTCATGGCAGACGAGCTCCTGCGCTACCGCCCAGTCGACGACCTCTACGAGGACTGGTTGGACCGCATCGCTGAGCTCGTCAGCGCCGTTGGGGGCTCCCCCGCGCCATTCTTCTCGCTGCCTCGCCCTCCGCCAGCTACGGGCGACGTAGCTCATGAAGCACCTCCTCCACCTCCGCACCAAGACGGCGCTCTAGCGCCAAGGCGCGCGGCCCCCCGGCGTGACCCACCGCATCGGGCGACCGCATGGGAAGAAGGAAGCTGCCAAGAAGTTCCCCAGCCGCAAGAGAATGCCCCCGTGCTCCCGGCGCCACCATGACAAGACCGTGCGACGCCTACGGCGGCGGTGCGCGGACACCAAGGGCAGGCCCCACCTCTGCAAAGGGCCCCGGTGGCCATAGCAGGCTGCCATGCCTTCAGTCTGAGTTGCGTGGCATCGTCTGGCCAGGCAAGTTCAAGCCGGATCTGCCTCCTCGCTACGACGGCACCCCCGACTCTGCGGAGTTCATGCAGCTCTACGAGCTGACCATCGAGGCGGCCAACGGCGACGAGAAAGTCATGGCAAACTGGTTCCCCATGGCTCTCAAGGATGGTGCTCGCTCCTGGCTCCCGAACCTGCTCCCGGGCTCGATCTCCTCCTGGGATGAGATGCGCGACCGCTTCGTCGCCAACTTCCAGGGCACTTGCGACCGCCCTTCGGCCGCGGGTGACCTGCGCCGCATCAAGCAACAGCCAGGAGAGACCTTGCAAAAGTACATCCAGCGCTTCAACAGCGTTCGTCTCAAGATCCACAAGGTGACGGACGAGGCCATCATTTCGGCGTTTTCCGATGACGTCCGCGACGTCAAGATGAAGGAGGAGCTCGCCATCCACGAGGAGCTATGCACGGCTCTGGAACTGTTCAACCTGGTGACCAAGTGCACGAGAGCTGAGGAGGGGCGCCTTTCCCTCCTCGAGCTCCCTGCTACCGACCTAGAGGAGAAGAAAGCCAAGGCCAAGGACGTGAAGCGCAAAGGAGTGGCTGTGCTCGCGGCGGAGCCTGACACGAAGCGCGGTTGGGACCATCCCGAGTCATGCAAGAGCAGCCGTCCGTTCTGCGCCTTCCACAACGTACACAACCACAACACCAACGACTATCAGGAGCTCAGGGCCATTCGAGATGGACGCTTCGGTCGACGCCCCGAGCGCAACGACCGGGGCTATGGCCGAGGAGGAGGAGGCGGCGGAGGACGCTCGGATGATCGCGACCCTTGCCAGGAGTGGCGCGACCGGCCTCGCGAGGACCGCTGGCAGGATCAGCCTCGTGAGGGCGCATGGAGGGATCAGCCTCGCGAGGACCGCCCTCAGGGCAACGCTGGCCTTCCTCCACTGCCGCCACCACCAAGAAGGAACGATGACCACCATCAGGACGAAGGAGCTGGGGGCTTCCAGGAACCGCATGCCATCACCTGCATGTTGGGCGGAGCTCAGGCCCCAGCATCTCAGCGTATCTTCAAGCAGTTTGCTCGCAAGGTAAACGCGGCCCTTCCCAGGCTCGAGGCAACACGCCCGCTCAGGTGGTCCAAGTACGCCATCACTTTCAGCTCGGCGGACCAGCTCAAGTGCGCAGCCACTGCGGGCACTCTCCCGATGCTCTACTCACCCGTCATCAGCAATGTACAAGTCACCAAGACCCTCATCGATGGTGGTGCGGGGCTTAACGTCCTGTCCGTCGACACGTTCGATCGCCTTCAAGTACCCTATGATCAGCTACAACCAACCAAGCCCTTCTCAGGAGTGACCGATGGTTCCACCACCCCGATCGGGCAGGTCCGCCTCCCTGTCACCTTCGGTGGGCGCGACAACTACCACACCGAGCTCATCGACTTCGACTTCACCCACATTCGTCTGCTATACAACGCCATCCTCGGGTACCCAGCATTGGCCAAGTTCATGGCAGTGACCCACCACGGCTACAACATCCTCAAGATGCCAGGAACCGGTGGTATCATCATAGTCGCCTATGAGGAGAAGGATGCGGTGTGCTCCCTTGAGCGCGCCTTCCAGGCTGCAACAATCGAAGACCCCGACAACGAAGGAATCCTATACCCTCCTGAGGCCATCCCCAAGAAGAAGAAGCAGCTGCTCCGTACAGGACCTCGGGAGAGCGGCATCACCAGCAGCACCACCTCAAGACCTGCGCCCTCAGATGGGGCGCCTCCCTCCCGCGCATAGGAAGGCGCGCCCGGCGCCCTCCTCGGGCAGGGCTCGGGGGCTCTCTTCTGGAGGGCCTCAGACCTTGCCAACATCACGAGGGAGGCGCTCGGGCACCACATGGAGGCGTGCTTTGCGACACGTTTCCCTCAGGAGGACACCGGACAAGGGGCGCCTGGCTCTCAGGAGTTCATCGCCAAGACCCTCAGGAGCTGCAGGATGCAAGAGCCATGCGCGGCGACCGCCGCCCACCTGGCGCGGCTCCCCATCCAGGCGAGGATGGCGGGCTGCATGTCTGCATCGACATCCCAGGGCTCAACAGGGCCGCATCTCAGAAGCTCTTCTGGCCTTCACGCGTGGGATGTTGCAAGGGCCCGCCTCACAGCTATGTTCGCATGCCATTCGGCCTGCCGAGCATGGCAGTCACCTTCCAGCGCAACCTGCGGAGCGTCCTAGCGGCTTCGGAGGCCAGGCACCACGCAGTCCTGGCGGAGATGGAGACGGTCCTCGAGGAACCGCCTGGACCCCCAGAGCCTCCCGAGGCTCAGGGCCCCGGTGGCTCATGAGGGACAACCCCTGCGCCACGCATCCTCAACTACCCCAACATCCCTTTGATAGTGGAACCAGGTGACATTTTCCAAGTTTATTCAGCTGGGAGCGCCCCTCGGGCTGCATTATTCCCAGGTCGCATGGGCCTGTCCTTGCGGCATGTATCCTTTTGCATCTTTAGCCTACTCTGCTGGGGGCGCCCCTCGGGCTACATCATCCATAGGCCTCTCGGGTCTGTCCCAGTGGCATGTATCGTTCTTGCATTTACCTAAGCTAGTTTGCTTTCCATGCATAATCTATCTATGGTTATCGCCTGCTTGATTATCACCCATCATAACCGCCCGCATCGCCGATCTGCCTCTTGCTCATTCCGCAACAGGAGCTACTAACGCTGGCACGGTGCTTGTGCTCGGGTCCGTCCCTGCAACGCTGACAAATCTGAGCGGTCAAGCTCTGACTCGCGGCCCGCCCCGCGCACGTCACCTCACCAGGCCCTCAGTGCCTTCATCTTCTTGTGGAGCGACCAGCGGCAGACTAGCAATCGTAGTGGCAATCTGTGTCCCTTCTCGCGCTAACCTGCAGGAACCTCCTGATGACAACAGCAGGCCGTACCGTGGGCTCCCTCTTCTCCCATGCAATTCGCTTGCGCGTTAAACGGGGGGATCTTGAGCATCGCGACTCAGGGGCTTTTACTGGCTCTCCAGCCCTCACCCCCTGGCCTTGACCACAGCATCGTGACCTGGCATACCAGCGGCGGCTGAGCTCGCTCGAGGGTCGGGACCTGAGGACGTAGAGCACATAGAAGAGCGTGGGGAAGAGGGGAAGCTTGCAAGGGCCTAACCTGGCTACACAACAGCTAACAACGAGCGAGTCTGGCGGAGCACAAGGAACCGGCTCTCGGGTGCAAAGATAAGTTTCGCGCTCGGGTAGACCAAGCGCTACGACATAGGACTCTCACTTGTTGCAGCCCTGTTGCGGCAATATCGCCTCCCTTTCCTACCACTCGGTGGCTGCTTGTGCGCTAAAGGGGACCTCTTGAGCATTGCGCCTGAGGAGCTCTTACTAGACCTCAGGCCGCTCACCTCATGGCCTTGACCATGGCATCGCGACCTGGCATACCAGCGACGGCTGCAGCGTGCCTGGGGACAGGGACCTGTCGGCGTAGAGCACCAAGCTGCCGTGAGGTTTGAAAGGGGAGACCGAGCCCAAACAGGACACGCACTCTCAAATCTCCATAATGAGGATAATATCAACAAAAGACATTACAGACCCCTTACACGCCCCGCGGAGTCCATCTCAATTCCTCGCAGGGAAGAAAAGAAGGGAGTTTCTAGGAACCCTATCTACACGCGCTGGCGCGGCCGACACCATCATCAACTGTGGGCCACTGGAGGCCGGCGCCAACCCCATCCAGATCAGCGACGGCGGCGGCCAGACGCTGCGGTCTTGCTCCGGGCGCGGCGAGAGCTCGGTGGCACGTAGCTGTCCTCGCTCGTCTCCGGGGTCTCGTAGGGCTCAGGAGAGTCACTGGACTCCCAAGCGCCGCCGCTGCTGGCGAAGCCAGCAGCAGGCTCTCCGATGGACGCTGCGCCATCCCGACGACCCCCACCTGGACAGCACTCCAGGCGGCGGCCTTCCTCATTGAAGACCTTGAAGAACATGGTGGAGGTGCCATCGTACTCAAAATGGATGGCGATGGCGCCTTCCGCACGGAAAACTCGAGCAACCTCGCCCCAGCCGCGGGTCATGAAGATCTTGCCTGGGGAGACGGCTTCAACCTCCACTCCGGTCGCCGGGGCGTCGCAGTCGGCGTGCTGCAGCCAAAGCTCGAGGGGTCCCCTCGGCGGCATCTCGGCGGAGAAGAACTGCGGAAAGCGAATCCAAGTGCGTGGGGGCATCGCCACCCACATCATGAGTTCGTGCGAGGAGTCCGCGGCATGGGCTCCTGGGACAACGGCGGGCGACATCACGGCGCGGCGAGCATGGCCACAGCATGGGCGGCGTCGCTCACCGCCTCTTCCTCCGGAGCCCTCAGCTTGGGCGTACAAAGGCAGCGGATACCCGGGAGGTGGCCACTCGCACCAAGGCCTCGACACCTCCGGTCTCGCGATTGCGTCGCGGCGGTGGGCTAGCCTCTTCTTCAGCGGAAGTGGCCCGGGTTCGTCGCAGGGGGTTTTTCCCTTCTCCGCAGCCGAGAACCTCCGTATCAGCGCCATGAGTGTCGCTACTAGCAATGAAGCGAGGAAGAAGAAGCGAGCAGAGCAGGAAGAGAGAGCGATGGAGCTCCGCCCTCTCCTCATTTATAGCCAGAGGAAGGCCAACCGCCGGCCTCCACGATCACAAGTAATGATGATTTTTCTCTGCATGCAACAGGGACTCGTCAAGTCGGGCAATTGCCGAGGCAGCATGGGGAAGCGGAGACGCCCTCATCTAATCAATCGCCACGCGTCAACCAAGGCCGCAGGCTGTTGGGGCCCGCGGCGCTCCGCACTTGCCCCTTGGCTTCGCCTCGAGGCCAAGTCCGAGCGCGCCTTGGGCCCGGGGGCTACTATCAGCGTTCTGGGAATGGGGGTCCCCAGACTTGCCTGCCTGCAGCCCACGGCGTGGCTCCACCAGCGGCCCCGTACGGCCCATCTTCACCAGCAAACACTCAAGACCCTCACAAGGCGGACGACGCAAGACCTCCTCGGGGGCGGCCTCACCAGGCTGGCTCGCGAGGGGCGGAGAGATCAAGGCCAGGGGCACCTCGCGAGGTTCCCGTGACGTAAGCCATGAAGACCATGACTAGGCGGGCGCCAGGCGGGCCCCAGTGCGCGCAGTGTCCTCGTTTCCTCTTTGGTGCTAAAGAGGCAAGCGCAAGCGAGGAGTCCCGAGGCATCAGGCAAAGGTTTCCATATCGGTGCAACGAGACCAAGACCAGCAGGACGACAGGACGGAGGTCACCGTGGAGCCCAAGACGGCGTCACCACCAGAGCCTTTGGCAGGCGAAGACCACCTTTAGTCAGGATAGCTTGTACTAGCTGTCCCCCTTCAAACTTGGCCGTTGTGGGATCCCTTTCCGCTCAATATTTGGGAAGAGAACCAAGGCCTCTATAAATAGGACTGGCCACCACCATAGAGAGGGGATAGGTGGAGACTGGCTAGACAGATCTAGACCGGCTGGAGAGACACCACACCAGCTCACCAAGCACAAGAACACCTCTCCTCAGGAGGCTGTTCTTCCCTTTGTACTGTTCATCCTCAGCCCAAGAGGCAATCCACCACACCACACTGGAGTAGGGTATTACACCACATCGGTGGCCCGAACTAGTATAAACCTTGTGTCTCTTGTTCTGTGAGTTCGACGCGTTGAGCTTTGAGACAGCGGTGAGGGCGTGAGCTAGGGGGAGGAGAGATCTTCATGCACACCCCAGTGTTCGAACCTCAAGGGTTTTGCCGGAACCCGAAATCTGACAGTTTTCACAGTTAGAATCGGTTGTCTCCAAATAAAGTCGCCTAACCTTGTAAGAATTGGAATTTCTTTTGATGGAAGGCAGCTCATCATCCAAGATGCCCCTTCACTTCAAAGGTTGATCCTTGATTTTAGTTATTCTCCGTCGCAAATAACCGTCCTCTCTGCACCTAAACTGGATACCTTGGGTGTAATACATGATCTCTGTGCTCATTTCAAGATGGTGTTTGGCTCCACAGTTCTTCAGGTACTTTATATTATCATCTACACTTGTAACCATAAGCTGCATTTTAAATTTCTGCGCATAAGTTATATATCATCTCGGAGTACACATTTTGTACTAATATTATGTTCTATGCTCAATGAAGAGTTTCTCCATGGAAAGCCTATCAATGGTGCTGGATTCTGTCAAGATCTTATATATCCAAATGAATAGTTTTGATCTGAACAAGATTATTGGCTTGCTGCAATGCTTTCCATGTCTGGAGAAGTTGTATATAAAGGTAATAATTTCACGCACATTGGAATCCCGCATATAGTGTACTAGAATTAACCGTTCAGCTGTTGCTCTTTCCACACTCTTTTTTTAGACCTTAACTGTTTTCAATCTTCATGTCTATTTAGGCAATAGGACGGGGTAAGAAAGTTATAACCAATCGGTGGATTCGTAAGCACCGGGATTTTCTCACTTCTCATGACATTCGATTGAAGACAATAACGCTAGAACGATATGTAGCCAACCATGCAAACACTAGATTTGTCACATTCGTCCTGCTGAAAGCGAGGTTACTATTGTCCATCAGGCTTAAGTTTATCAGCAGCATGGTTTTGACAGATGGGTATGTCGAAGAGCAAATAAAGGAGTTTCAGGTGGGCAAAAGTGCTCCTGAACATGTCGGGCTTCTATTCACAACATATTGTGGTCATAATCCAGTAAATTTTAGGACCCAGGATATTCATTCTATGGACCAGACCGATCCATTTGACTGTGACTGCCGAAAACAGTGCTGGAGTTAGATGTTGTTGCCCTTTTCAACCTGGGTTTTTTCTAAACCTGGTGAATGATTAACCCTCGTGCTTTTGTACAGTTTGTAAGCTGGAGTTAGATGTTCTTGCCCTTTTCAACTCGGTTGTGACTGTCATATTTTCTTTGAAACAAGGAAAATGGCTTGCCATTTGTTTAATTTAGAGTGAAATATTGTAACAAATCCCAACCAAGGGAAATAACATCACTCTCGCCGGCTGCTTGAGCTCACTGTGCATTACAGAAGCCAAGTGATTAGCCCCCACCAGCACCCACAAACGTATTTCGAACTAGCACACCAAATGGGCTGTAAATTTTCATAGGAAAGGCTGCATGACCGTGACAGATTTGGATTCTCACATTTGGGACCCACGAGGAAATAGCCTATCCAAGGTGGTGTCGACTTACTAGCTAGTCAACAAACGATTCTGCCTACCAGCCGTTGGATTGACATCCAACATCTGTCGTGTATCTTCTATCTCTGGTCTTCTTCCTCCAGCCGCCAAACCAAACCACCCTGTCGGCTCCTCCTGCTCCCGCCTAACATGGCTGGCTGCGCTTCCGCCGCCCTACCGTACCCTCCAACGTTGGCCAGTCCCTCCCTCTATTCCCCCACACGTCCTGTTATTCTCTGGCGACGTCAGCCCCAACACGCACCCGCACCCGAACCAGTCAACCCTCGTGCTCCCCTCCCCCTGCAACTGGACCGACGCATCTTCCACAGCTCCTGTTCGTTCCGTCCGAGGCCTTGCCGTCATCCGCGGCCTTGGTTTGCTCGCCGTGCGCGGTGCGCCGCCCTCTTGCATTGTCAACGCCGTCAACAACTGAGAGGAACAAGGATATGACTGTACGTGGAGAGGATGACAGTAGGGACCCACCAGCATCATGGCAGTAGGCAAGCAAGTGCCTCGTTATTATAAGCCCAAAAAATGGTTCCTCCTAATGGTTGGACATCTGGGGCTCACGCCATTGTCAACGTAGTCAATAAACGAGAGAATTACACAACGAGCGGCTGGCACCAGGGACCCAGCAGGTCGCGCGGTTGTTATTTACTTTATTTAGGAACAAGTAGTTGTTATTTATACTAGTTTCAGCGATGGATCAGGGTAACAACGGGGCTGTGCGGGGGCTGTGGCCCGTCTAGCCAGGGTTTTATTTATGTTTACCACATCATGAGCCCAGTTGTGTTTTTTTCTTGCTGAAAATGGCTAGCCCAGTTCTATTTTTTTTAAGAAATACCCGAACGAGGCCTACTTGCTTTATCAGCCCTGCTGGGCTGCAAATCTTTCAAGGCCAGGAGAGTTTCATTCGGTTTGCCCAAAAATGGGCTGTACATTTTTAAAACACATCAAACCGGGAATTAGTTTCAATTTTTTTTAATTACAAGATTTTAAATTCCATTGATTTTTATGTGTGGACAATTATTTGGATTTTATATTTACATAAATTATTTTTCAAAATAGTTTGAATGTGACTCGATATTTAGGGATTAAAAATAGTTGACCGCACCGAAATATGCAAATTTTCGTAAAAATTTTAACCGTGGCCACAATATGGGGTGTAATGCTAACAAAAAGAAGATGGGCTCCATACGCTCAAAAAGAAGAAGAAGATGGGCTCCAAAAAACAAAAAAATTCTTAAGAATTGGCAAATGGGCTGTAAATTATTAGAAATAATGGCAGATGGGCTGTATGCTGTTTTCCAAAGATTTGAGGCTGACTTGTGCGCCTACTACAGGTTGACGCGTATGCTTTCCTAAAAATAAGGTTAACGCACATGAAACGCCGTGTCAACTTAGTCAACACACGAGAGCAGTGACTGTTGGATGTCCATCAACCGGCCATGGTGCTTCTTCAATCTCTGCTCTTCCTGCTCCAGCCGCTCAAACAAGCGTCGGCGGGACTACCTGCTCCCTCCTTCAGCGGCCGGCTATGCTGCCACGCAGGCCTCACCGCCCCATCGTTCTCCCATTGCTGGCCTAGCCATCCCTCTACTCACCCACACCTGCTGTTATTTTCCGGAAACGGCAGACGAACCAGTAAACCCTCGCACTCCCCTCCGCGTGGGAAACAACTGTCGTGTTTTCCCTGGTTGCGTGTCGTTTCCCTTCCTAGGCCTCGTCGTCGTCCATCGCCCTTGTGGTCTCGGCGCGGCGTGGTCAACGTGGTCAACGAACGACATGCATCAGAAGTGGACTGTACCTGGAGAGGCTGATAGCTGGGTCCACGGCCGCACGCAAGGAAATGCCTCCTTATTACGTGCAAAATAATGATTCCTCCACCTAACAGCTGGGACCCACCGTAAGGGCCTCTGTATTTCACGAAAAAAAGTTCCCCCGCTGACAGGTCGGACCCACCAGCTATATCTTCGGACGCAAGGAAGTGCCTCATTATTACGCACAAAAAAAATTAATACTCCCCTTGCTAGCTGGGACCCATCATAGTGGGAGTCTGACTTGTGGGCCTACTAAGATGACGGGGACGGAGGGCTTTGTCAACCTAGTCAATATGAACGATTCTAGCTCCAGTGACCGTACGATGTCCATCCAACGACCGTAGTGATTCTTCAACCTCTGGTCTTCTTGCTCCAGCCGCCCAAACAAGCGTCGGGCCGTGCCGCCTGCTCCTGCGTCCCGTGTCCTGCTGTGCTGCCACCGCTGGCCATGCCATCCCTCTATACTCACCCACACCTCATGTTATTCTCCGGCGACGGCAGCCTCACACCGCAGCCGAAGCAGTCAACCCATGTACTCCCCTCCGCGTGGGCATCCACTGCCACGTCTTCCTCGGCTCCGCGTCGTCCCCTTCCTAGGCCTCGCCGTCGTCCACTGCCTTGGTGCTCTCGGCGCGGCGTGGTCAATGTGATCAACGAACAACTTCCATCAGAAGAGTACTGTACGTGGAGAGGCTGACAGCTGGGTCCACGGCCGCAGCAAGGAAGTGCCTCCTTATTACGTGGAAAATAATGATTCCTCCACCTGACAGCAGGGACCCACCGGATGGGCCATGTATTTCACAAAAAAATGTTTCCCCCTGACTGCTGGGACCCACCAGCTATATCTTCGTACGCAAGGAAGTGCGTCCATATTACGGGCAAAAAAAATATTCGCCCCCTGACTGCTAGGACCCACCAGCTACATCTTCGCACGGAAGGAAGTGCCTGACAGTCGGGACCCACCTGGTCCAAGCATACGTAGCTGTCGGATCACGGGTTCCGGCAAAACCCTTGTGGTTCGAACTCTGGGATGCGCGCGAAGTTCTCCCCCGATCGATCCACGTCTAGCTTGCTAAGATCTCAAGGGTTAACTCAACGAACTCACGACACAAGAGACATAAGATTTATACTGGTTCGGGCCACCATTGTGGTGTATACCCTACTCCAGTGTGGTGGTGGTGGATTGCCTCTTGGGCAATGGATGAACAGTTACAAGGGGAAGAACAGCCTCCTGAGGTTGAGGTGTTCTTGTGCTCTGTGGGTGAGGCTTGCTCTGGATCTGGTTTTTTTTCACCTATCGTGGTGGCTGGTCCTATGTATAGAGGCCCTGGTCCTCTCCCCAAATATTGAGCGGTAAGGGAGCCAACAACGGCCAATTTGAAAGGGGACAACTAGTACCGCTTATCCTGACAAAAGCGGTCTTTGCCTGCCAAAGGCTCTGGTGGTGACGCCGCCTTGGGCTCCATGGTGACCTCCGCCTCGCCGTCCTACTGGTCTTGGTCTCATTGCACCGATAAGGAAACCTTTGCCCAACGCCTCGGTACTCCGCGCCTGCGCTTGCTTCCTTAGCAGCAAAGGGGAAACAAGGACACTGCACGCTGGCGCCGGCATGATCTTGATCGTCATGGCTCACGTCACGAGAACCTCGCGAGGTTTGCCTTGCCTTAATCTCTCCGCCCCTCGCGAGCCAACCTGGTGAGGCCGCTCCTGAGGAGGTCTTGTGCCGTCCGCCTCGCGAGGCTTGGCCCCTCGCGAGGGTCTTGAATGCTTGTTGGTGAAGATGGGCCGTACAGGCCCACGTGCAGAGCCACGCCGTGGGCCACAGGCAGGCAAGTCTGGGGACGCCCGTTCCCAGGTCGCCGACACTAGCCCCCGGGCCCAAGGCACGCTCGGGCTTGGCTTCGAGGCGAAGCCAAAGGTCAAGTGCGGAGCGCCGCGGGCCCCCAATAGCCTGCGGCCTTGGTCGACGTGTGGCGGTTGATTGGACGTGGGCGTCTCCGCTTCCCCACGCTGCCTCGGCAACTGCCCAACTTGACAAGAAGGCTGGCATGGACAGCGCTTGTCTTCACTGCTTCCCTGCGAGGAATCAAGAAGTACCCCGTGGGGGTGTGTAAAGGGTCTGTAATGTCTTTTTTTGATACTATCCTTGTTATGAAAATTTGCGAATGGATGTTCTGTTTAGGCTCGGTCTCCCCTTTCCAACCTCGCGACGGCTCGTTGCTCTATGCTGATAGGTCCCGGTCCCTAGGCAAGTGGTAGCCGTCGCTGGTATGCCAGGTCGCATGCCGTGGTCAAGGCCAGGAGGTGAGCGGCCCGAGGTCCAGTAATAGCCCCTGAGACGCGATGCTCAGGAGGTCCCCTTTAGCGCTCAAGCAACCGTGGTAAGGTAAGAAAGGGAGGCGACGTTGCCGCAACAGGGCTGCGGTGAGCATGACCCCTAGGCTCCAGCGATTAGCTGATCTGAGCGCGAGACTTATCTTGGCGGTCTGGGGTCGATTCCTTGCGATGCGCCGTGTTAATGCGTAGCTAGGACAGGTCCATGCGAGCCTCCCCCTCTTCCTCATGCTCTCCTTCATGCTCTACGTCCTCAGGTCCCGGCCCTCGAGCGAGCTCAGCTGACGCTGGTATGCCAGGTCGCGTGCCGTGGTCAAGGCCAGGGGGTGAGGGCTGGAGAACCAGTAGGAGCTCCTGAGTCGTGATGCACAGGAGCCCCCCTTTTAACGTGCAAGCGGATTGCATGGGAGAAGAGGGAGCTCACGGTGCCGCCTGCTGTCATTCTCATGAGTTTCCTGCAAGCCAGCACAAGGTGAAACACAGTTTGCCATTATGGTTGCCAGTTCGCCGCCGGTTGCTTCGCGAGGAGACGAAGGCACCGAGGGCCTGGTGAGGTGACGTGCGCGGGGTCTTCCGCGAGCCAGAGCTCGACCGCTCAGATTTGTCGACGTTGCAGGGATGGACCCGTGCACAAGCGCCGTGCCAGCGTGAGTAGCCCCCGTGGGAGGTGAGAGTCAAACAGGTAATAGTCATAGATAGACTAAGCATGGGAAGCATACTGGCTTAAGTAAATGCAGGGAAGATACACGCCACTGGGTCAGGCCCGAGCGGCTTGGGGATGATGCAGCCCGAGGGGCGCCCCCAGCAAGGTAAGGTAAAGACATAAGAAAAGGGGTACATGCCACAGGGACGGACCCACGCGGCCTGGGAATGATGCAGCCTGAGGGGCTCTCCCAGGCAAATAAACTTGGAAAATGTCACCTGGTTCTGTTGATGAAGGGATGTCGGAGCAGTTGGAGGTACGCGGTGAAGGGGTCGCTCCTCACGAGCCACCGGGGCCCTGAGCCTCGGGAGGCTTTGGGGGTTCGGGCGGTTCCTTGAGGACCGTCTCCATCTCCGTCAGGACGGCGTGATGCCTGGCCTCTTGAGCTGCTAGGGTGCGCCGCAAGTTGCGCTGATAGGCGGACGCCCTGCTCGGCAGGCCAAAAGGCATGCGAACATAGCTGTGCGGTGGACCCTCGCAGCGGCCTACGCGCGAAGGACAGAAGGGCTCCTGAGATACGGCCCTGTTGAGCCCTGGGATGTCGATGCAGACGCGCAGCCCAGCATCCTCGCCTGGATGGGGAGCTGCGCCTCGCGAGCAGCGGTCGCCGTGCATGGCCCTTGCGTCTTGGAGTTCCTGAGTGGTCCTGGTGATGAACTCCTGAGTGGTGGGCGCTCCTCGCCCTGTGTTCTCCTGAGGGAAACGTGCCGTGAAACACGCCTCCAAGTGGTGCCCGAGCGCCTCCCTTGTGATGTTGGCAAGGTCTGAGGCCCTCTAGAAGAGAGCCCCCGAGCCCTGCCCGGGAAGGGCGCCGGGCGCGCCTTCCTATGCGATGGAGGGAGGCACCCCTGGCGCGGGTGCTGATCCTGACGAGGTTCCAGTCACGACGCCACCCTCCTGAGGTCCTGCACGGCGCAGCTGCTTCTTCTTCTTCTTGGGGGTGGCCTCAGGAGGGCACTCGCCCTTGCTGTCGGGGTCGTCGATTGCTGCAGCTTGGAACCCACGCTCAAGGGAGCACACCGCATCTCTTTCTTCGCATGGGACCGTGATGATTCCGCCGCTTCCCGGCATCTTGAGGACATTGTAGCCGTGATGGGTCACCGCCATGAACTTGGCTAGGGCTGGATACCCGAGGATGGCATTGTACGATAGACGGATGTGCGCGATGTCGAAGTCGATGAGTTCGGTGCGGTAGTTTTTGCGTTCTCCGAAGGTGACGGGAAGGCGGACCTACCCGATCGGGGTAGTGGAGCCGTCGGTCACTCCTGAGAAAGGCTTGGTGGGCTGAAGCTGGTCATACGGCACTTGGAGGTTGTCGAACGTGTCGACGGACAGGACGTTGAGCCCTGTGCCGCCGTCGATGAGGGTCTTGGTGACTTGCACGTTGCTGATGACTGGGGAGCAAAGCATTGGGAGGGCGCCTGCGGTAGCCGCGCACTTGAGTTGATCTACCGAACTGAAGGTGATGGCGCACTTGGACCACCTGAGCGGGCGTGTGGCCTCGAGCTTGGGGAGGACTGCATTCACTTCACGAGCAAACTATTTGAAGATACGCTGGAAGGCTTGGTCCTGAGCTCCGCCCAAGATGCAGGTGATAGCACGCGGCTCCTGGAAGCCCCCAGCCCCCTCGTCTTGATGGTGGTCGTCATTTCTTCTTGGCGGCGGCGGTAGTGGGGGAAGACCAGCGTTGCCCTGAGGACGATCCTCACGAGGCTGGTCCCTCCAGGCGCCCTCGCGAGGCTAATCCTGCCAGCGGTCCTCACGAGGCCGGTCGTGCCACTCCTGGCGCAGGCCACGGTCGTCCCAGCGTCCGCCACCACGTCCTCTTCCTCGGTCGTAGCCCCGGTCGTTGCGCTTGGGGCGTCGACCGAAGGGTCCTTCTCAAATGGCTCTGAGCTCTTGACAATCGTTGGTGTTGTGGGTATGCAGGTTATGGAAGGCGCAGAACGGTCGGCTGCTCTTGGATGACTCGGTCTGGTCTCTGCCGCACTTGGTGTCCAGCTCCGCCACGAGCACGGCTGCTCCCTTGCGCTTCACGTCCTTGGCCTTGGCTTTCTTCTCCTTCGGGTCCGCAGCCGGGAGCTCAAGGAGGGAGAGGCGCTCCTCCTCAGCTCTCGCGCACTTGGTCGCCAGGTTGAACAGCTCCAGGGATGTGCATAGCTCCTCGTGGATCGCGAGCTCCTCCTTCATCTTGACGTCACGGACGCCATCAGAGAACGCGGAGATGATGGCCTCGTCCGTCACCTTGGGGATCTTGAGACGAACATTGTTGAAGCGCTGGATGTACTTCTGGAGGGTCTCTCCTGGTTGTTGCTTGACGCGGCACAGGTCTTTTTTTCCCCGCGGCCGGTGGGCGGTCGCGAGTGCCCTGGAAGTTGGCGACGAAGCGGTCAAGCATCTCGTCCCAGGAGGAGATCGAGCCTGGAGGCAGGTTCAGGAGCCACGAACGAGCGCCGTCTTTGAGCGCCATAGGGAACCAGTTCGCCATGACTTTCTCGTCGCCATTGGCCGCCTCGATTCTCAGCTCGTAGAGCTGCAAGAACTCCGCGGGGTCAGGGGTGCCGTCGTAGCGAGGAGGCAGATCCGGCTTGAACTTGCCCGGCCAGGCGACGCTACGAAGCTCGGGGGTGAAGGCGCGGCAGATGGCCATGGTCGCCGGGGCCCGCCTTGGAGGCGGAGCCTGGTCTTGGCGCCCGCGCGCCGCTACGGCAAGCGACGCGGGGCCTTGTCGCAGCAAACGATCCTGGCGCGGCGCTGCGAGGAGTGGCGGAGCGTTCTCTTGCGGTCGAGGGACTTCTTGACAGGTTCTTTCTTCACTCGCGGGCGCCGGATAAGGTGGGTCGCGCCGTGGAACCGCGCGCCTTGGCGCCAGGGCGCCGTCTTGGTGCAGAGGTGGTGGAGGTGCTCCGTGAGCTACGTTGACCGTAGCTGGCGGAGGGCGAGGCAGTGAGAGGGACGGCGCAGGGGAGCCCCCTGTGGCGCTGACGAGCTCGGCGATGCAGTCGAGCCCGTCCTCGTAGAGGTCGTCGACCGGGCGGTAGCGCAGGAGCTCGTGCGCCATGAGGAGCGCGGCCCGTGCGTCCGTGGGAGCGCGACGAGCGTGAGACGACGAACCAGCTGGAGTCAGCGATGGAGTGGCGGTGCGGCCGTCCTGTCGCATCGAGGAGTGCAACAAGGACGCTTGCTGCTCGTTCCCCACCGGGCCGGTGGCGGCCTTGGCGGCAGGCATCGGAGAGCGACGGGGTGGCCCACCGACAGGGGCCGTCCGAGCAACGCGGGTGGCGAGGGCAGCCCGGCGCTCGGCGCGGGCGCAGCGTGCGTCCGCCATGGAGACGATGAAGCGACGTGACGCGGAGCGACGGAAGGGAAGCTTCGGCGCACCCCTACCTAGTGCGCCAAATGTCGGATCACGGGTTCTGGCAAAACCCTTAAGGTTCGAACTCTGGGGTGCGCGCGAAGTTCTCCCCCGATCGATCCACGTCCTAGCTTGCTAAGATCTCAAGGGCTAACTCAACGAACTCACGACACAAGAGACACAAGATTTATACTGGTTCGGGCCACCGTTGTGGTGTATACCCTACTCCAGTGTGGTGGTGGTGGATTGCCTCTTGGGCTATGGATGAACAGTTACAAGGGGAAGAACAGCCTCCTGAGGTTGAGGTGTTCTTGTGCTCTGTGGGTGAGGCTTGCTCTGGATCTGGGTTTTTTTCACCTATCGTGGTGGCTGGTCCTATTTATAGAGGCCCTGGTCCTCTCCCCAAATATTGAGCAGGAAGGGAGCCAACAACGGCTAATTTGAAAGGGGACAACTAGTACGGCTTATCCTGACAAAAGCGGTCTTCGCCTGCCAAAGGCTCTGGTGGTGACGCCGCCTTGGGCTCCATGGTGACCTCCGCCTCGTCGTCCTGCTGGTCTTGGTCAGGTTGCACCGATAAGGAAACCTTTGCCCAACGCCTCGGTACTCCGTGCCTGCGCTTGCTTCCTTAGCACCAAAGGGGAAACAAGGACACTACGCGCGCTGGCGCCCGCCTGATCTTGATCGTCATGGCTCACGTCACGAGAACCTCGCGAGGTTTGCCTTGCCTTGATCTCTCCGCCCCTCGCGAGCCAACCTGGTGAGGCCGCTCCTGAGGAGGTATTGTGTCGTCCGCCTCGCGAGGGTCTTGAATGCTTGTTGGTGAAGATGGGCCGTACGGGCCCATGCGCACAGCCACGCCGTGGGCCGCAGGCAGGCAAGTCTGGGGACCCCCGTTACTAGAACGCCGACAGTAGCGTTGTCATTCTGGTAGCGAACGTGTACGTACATACGATCGGTCTGTCTGCAGGCTGCAGCGATGAACCGTGGCCGTGTAAGGAAGGGCACGTGTCATAGTAGAGGCGCACACGTAGCATGTACACGTACGTACAGCAGCCAGGGTGCAAGAAAGAAAATACAGCCATGTACGTACATACGGGCAGGGTCTCGAACGCCTACTCGCGCATACGTACGGCCAGGGATCGTGTACATGGCTGGGTCGGAACGGAGAAACTGCGTCGTGTTCATGGGGAGGCAACAGAATGCGTCGTGTTCATCGGGAGGCAACGAAACGCGTGCTGTTCATCGGGAGCCAACCGGCTTGGACGGAACAACCGATGGAAACGAGGCCTGGCGTACCGCAGAACGGATGAAACGGCCTTGTGTTTGACCGGCCACGGTCGAAACAGGATCCTGTTCATCGGGAGGGGTTTGGCGTACCGCAAAACAGAGGAAACGGACCTCCTACGGTCGAAACGGGGCCCTGTTGATCGGGACGGGTGTGGCGTACCGCAAAACGGAGGAAACAGACTTGTGTTGGTGCGCTATGGTCGAAACGGGGGTCCTGTTTATCGGGAGGGGTGTGGCGTACCGCAAAACTGGACTCCACGGGATACTGTTCATCTCCACCGTCGACCTCCTCCAGCCTCAACGGGCTACTATTCATCCACCGTCGACCTCCTCCAGCCTCCACCTGCGACTGTTCATCCACGGGCTCCTGTTCATCCAGCCTCCAACGCGCGCTCCTCCACGAGCTACTGTTCAACCAGCCCTCTCCACGGGGTCCTGTTCAACCACCCCTCCACGGGCTACTGTTCATCTAGCACTCCACCGGCTACTGTTCATCCAGCCCTCCACGGGGTCGTCCTGTTCATCCAGCCCTCCACGGGGTTTTGGTCATCCACCGGCTCGATCGATCAGGGTACTGTTCATCCAGCGGCAACGGCCTCTACTAGCACGGGGTCCTGTTCATCCAACCCCCCACCGGGAACTGTTCATCCAAACCCCCCAACAACACTCACTGTTCATTAAGGGAAGGAGGTAGCAGTGCAGCACGAAGGAATCACTCGGGTTCAGTTAACAGCAAGGGATCGATCGATCGCTCGGGTTCAGTAACGCGTAGCCTGCAGTGCAATCACTCGGGTTCAGTTAGAGCCCAACACCTCGCACACACGCGCGTACGTACGAGAGAAACGCGCATCGCTCGGCCCCCGACCACCCACCGTAACCGAGAACTCCCCGATATTTTCCTCGCCCTCGCTTCTACCACGGTTTTTTCCGTCATGGACGGCCCAAAGAATGTCATGCAGTTGCGTCTCCGGCCCGCCCAGGATGAAAAGCCCATTTTCTGTCATGATTTTTTGTCATAGAAGTAGGAGCCCACCACATCTATGATGATACCGGGTTTTGTCATAATTATCGTCATAGAAGTGTCATAAGTATGACATAATTTTTTTTCGTTCGGTCCAAAATGTCACGGATATGTCTTTTTTTTGTAGTGAGGAGGGAAGGAAGGGGGAGGCCGAATCCCTCCCCTTCCTTCTCTCTTCCCCCCTTTCCTTTCCCTCAGGTGCGGCCCATATGGGGGTGCAGCAGCCCCTGCTGGCTGCTGCGTTTTCCCTCTTGGCCCATTAGGCCCATATAGTTTGCTGGGGGATGCCCGGAACCCCTTCCGGTGACCTGATACGTACCCGGTACCCCCCGAACACTTCCAGTGTCCGAATACTATTGTCCTATATATGAATCTTTACCTCTCGACCATTTAGAGACTCGTCATCATGTCCGTGATCTCCTCCGGGACTCCGAACTGTTGGGAAACGTAGTAATTTCAAAAAAAAAATCCTACGCACACGCAAGATCATGGTGATGCATAGCAACGAGAGGGGAGAGTGTTGTCCACGTACCCTCGTAGACCGACAGCGGAAGCGTTATTACAACGCGGTTGATGTAGCTGAACGTCTTCACGATCCGACCGATCAAGTACCGAACGTACGACACCTCCGAAGTTCTACACACGTTCAGCTCGATGACGTCCCTCGAACTCCGATCCAGCCGAGTGTTGAGGGAGAGTTTCGTCAGCACGACGGCGTGGTGACGATGATGATGTTCCACCGACGCAGGGCTTCGCCTAAGCTTCGCGACGGTATTATCGAGGTGTAATCTGGTGGAAGGGGGCACCGCACACGGCTAAAATATCGTATATCAAGTGTGTTCTTTAGGTGCCCCCTGCCCCCGTATATAAAGGAGCAAGGGGGAGGCCGGCTGCCTATGGGGCGCGCCAAGGAGAGGGGGGGAGTCCTCCTCCTAGTAGGAGTAGGACTCCCCTTTCCTAGTCCTACTAGGAAAAGAAGGGGGGAAGGAAAGAGAGGGGGAGGGAGAGGGAAAGGGGGCTGCGCCCCCCTCTCCTAGTCCAACTAGGACTCCTCTGGGAGGGGGCGAACCACCTCCTGGTTGCTGCCCTCTCTCTCCCCTCAAGGCCCACTAAGGCCCAATACTTCCCCGGGGGGTTTCGGTAACCCTCCGGCACTCCGGTTTAATCCGAAACTTCTCCGGAACACTTCCGGTGTCCGAACATAGTCGTCCAATATATCAATCTTTACGTCTCGACCATTTCGAGACTCCTCGTCATGTCCGTGATCACATCCGGGACTCTGAACAACCTTCGGTACATCAAATCACATAAACTCATAATATAACTGTCATCGTAACTTTAAGCGTGCGGACCCTTTGGGTTCGAGAACTATGTAGACATGACCGAGACACCTCTCCGGTCAATAACCAATAGCGGGACCTGGATGCCCATATTGGCTCCCACATATTCTATGAAGATCTTTATCGGTCAGACCGCATAACAACATACGTTGTTCCCTTTGTCATCGGTATGTTACTTGCCCGAGATTCGATCGTCGGTATCTCGATACCTAGTTCAATCTCGTTACCGGCAAGTCTCTTTACTCGTTCCGTAATACATCATCCCGCAACTAACTCATTAGTCACAATGCTTGCAAGGCTTATAGTGATGTGCATTACCGAGTGGGCCCTGAGATACCTCTCCGACAATCGGAGTGACAAATCCTATTCTCGAAATACGCCAACCCAACAAGTACCTTTGGAGACACCTGTAGAGCACCTTTATAATCACCCAGTTACGTTGTGACGTTTGGTAGCACACAAAGTGTTCCTCCGGTAAACGGGAGTTGCATAATCTCATAGTCATAGGAACATGTATAAGTCATGAAGAAAGCAATAGCAACATACTAAACGATCGGGTGCTAAGCTAACGTAATGGGTCATGTCAATCACGTCATTCTCCTAATGAGGTGATCCCGTTAATCAAATAACAACTCATGTCTATGGCTAGGAAACATAACCATCTTTGATTAACGAGCTAGTCAAGTAGAGGCATACTAGTGACACTTTGTTTGTCTATGTATTCACACATGTATTATGTTTCCGGTTAATACAATTCTAGCATGAATAATAAACATTTATCATGATACAAGGAAATATATAATACTTTATTATTGCCTCTAGGGCATATTTCCTTCAGTCTCCCACTTGCACTAGAGTCAATAATCTAGATTACATAGTAATGATTCTTACACCCATGGAGTCTTGGTGCTGATCATGTTTTGCTCGTGGAAGAGGCTTAGTCAACGGATCTGCTACATTCAGATCCGTATGTATCTTGCAAATTTCTATGTCTCCCACCTGGACTAAATCCCGGATGGAATTGAAGCGTCTTCTGATGTGCTTGGTTCTCTTGTGAAATCTGGATTCCTTTGCTAAGGCAATTGCACCAGTATTATCACAAAAGATTTTCATTGGTCCCGATGCACTAGGTATGACACCTAGATCGGTTATGAACTCCTTCATCCAGACTCCTTCATTCGCTGCTTCCGAAGCAGCTATGTATTCCGCTTCACACGTAGATCCTGCCACGACACTTTGCTTGGAACTGCACCAACTGACAGCTCCACCGTTCAATGTAAATACGTATCCGGTTTGCGATTTCGAATCGTCCGGATCAGTGTCAAAGCTTGCATCAACGTAACCATTTACGATGAGCTCTTTGTCACCTCCATATACGAGAAACATATCCTTAGTCCTTTTCAGGTATTTCAGGATATTCTTGACCGTTGTCCAGTGATCCACTCCTGGATTACTTTGGTACCTCCCTGCTAAACTTATAGCCAGGGACACATCAGGTCTGGTACACAGCATTGCATACATGATAGAGCCTATGGCTGAAGCATAGGGAACATCTTTCATCTTCTCTCTATCTTCTGCAGTGGTCGGGCATTGAGTCTTACTCAATCTCACACCTTGTAGTACAGGCAAGAACCCTTTCTTTGCTTGATCCATTTTGAACTTCTTCAAAACTTTGTCAAGGTATGTGCTTTGTGAAAGTCCAATTAAGCGCCTTGATCTATCTCTATAGATCTTAATGCCTAATATATATGCAGCTTCACCGAGGTCTTTCATTGAAAAACTTTTATTCAAGTATCCCTTTATGCTATCCAGAAATTCAATATCATTTCCAATCAGTAATATGTCATCCACATATAATATCAGAAATGCTATCGAGCTCCCACTCACTTTCTTGTAAATACAGGCTTCTCCAAAAGTCTGTATAAAACCAAATGCTTTGATCACACTATCAAAGCAATTATTCCAACTCCGAGAGGCTTGCACCAGTCCATAAATGGATCGCTGGAGCTTGCACACTTTGTTAGTTCCCTTTTGGATCGACAAAACCTTCCGGTTGCATCATATACAACTCTTCTTCCAGAAATCCATTCAGGAACGCAGTTTTGACATCCATTTGCCAAATTTCATAATCATAAAATGCGGCAATTGCTAACATGATTCGGACAGACTTAAGCATCGCTACGGGTGAGAAGGTCTCATCGTAGTCAATCCCTTGAACTTGTCGAAAACCTTTCGCAACAAGTCGAGCTTTATAGATAGTAACATTACCATCAGCGCCAGTCTTCTTCTTGAAGATCCATTTATTTTCAATGGCTTGCCGACCATCGGGCAAGTCAACCAAAGTCCATACTTTGTTCTCATACATGGATCCTATCTCGGATTTCATGGCTTCAAGCCATTTTGCGGAATCTGGGCACACCATTGCTTCTTCATAGTTCGTAGGTTCGCCATGGTCTAGTAACATGACCTCCAGAACAGGATTACCGTACCACTCTGGTGCGGATCTTGATCTAGTTGACCTACGAAGTTCAGTAATAACTTGATCTGAAGTTTCATGATCATTATCATTAACTTCCTCACTACTTGGTGTAGGTGTCGCAGAAACAGATCTCTGCGATGATCTACTTTCCAATAAGGGAGCAGGTACGGTTACCTCATCAAGTTCTACTTTCCTCCCACTCACATCTTTCGAGAGAAACTCCTTCTCTAGAAAGGATCCATTTCTAGCAACAAATATCTTGCCTTCGGATCTGTGATAGAAGGTGTACCCAACGGTCTCCTTTGGGTATCCTATGAAGACACATTTCTCCGATTTAGGTTCGAGTTTATCAGGTTGAAGTTTCTTCACATAAGCATCGCAACCCCAAACTTTAAGATACGACAACTTTGGTTTCTTGCCAAACCATAGTTCATAAGGCGTCGTCTCAACGGATTTCGATGGTGTCCTATTTAGAGTGAATGCAGCCGTCTCTAAAGCATAACCCCAAAACGATAGCGGTAAATCAGTAAGAGACATCATAGATCGCACCACATCTAGTAAAGTGCGATTACGACGTTCAGACACACCATTACGCTGTGGTGTTCCGGGTGGCGTGAGTTGCGAAACTATTCCGCATTGTTTCAAATGTAGACCAAACTCGTAACTCAAATATTCTCCTCCACGATCAGATCGTAGGAATTTTATTTTCTTGTTACGATGATTTTCAACTTCACTCTGAAATTCTTTGAACTTTTCAAATGTTTCAGACTTATGTTTCATTAAGTAGATATACCCATATCTGCTCAAATCATCTGTGAAGGTGAGAAAATAACGATATCCGCCACAAGCTTCAATATTCATCGGACCACATACATCTGTATGTATGATTTCCAACAAATCTTTTGCTCTCTCCATAGTTCTGGAGAACGGTGTTTTTGTCATCTTGCCCATAAGGCACGGTTCGCAAGTACCAAGTGATTCAAAATCAAGTGTTTCCAAAATTCCATCAGTATGGAGTTTCTTCATGCGCTTTACACCGATATGACCTAAACGGCAGTGCCACAAATAAGTTGCACTGTCATTATTAACTCTGCATCTTTTGGTTTCAACATTATGAATATGTGTATCACTACTATCGAGATTCATTAAAAATAGACCACTCTTCAAGGGTGCATGACCATAAAAGATATTATTCATATAAATAGAACAACCATTATTCTCTGATTTAAATGAATAACCGTCTCGCATTAAAAAAGATCCAGATATAATGTTCATGCTCAACGCTGGCACCAAATAACAATTATTTAGGTCTAAAACTAATCCCGAAGGTAGATGTAGAGGTAGCGTGCCGACGGCGATCACATCGACTTTGGAACCATTTCCCACGCGCATCGTCACCTCGTCCTTAGCTAAACTTCGCTTAATCCGTAGCCCCTGTTTTGAGTTGCAAATATTAGCAACAGAACCAGTATCAAATACCCAGGTGCTACTGCGAGTATTAGTAAGGTACACATCAATAACATGTATATCACATATACCTTTGTTAACCTTGCCATCCTTCTTATCCGCCAAATACTTGGGGCAGTTCCGCTTCCAGTGGCCAGTCTGCTTACAGTAGAAGCACTCAGTTTCAGGCTTAGGTCCAGACTTGGATTTCTTCTCCTGAACAGCAACTTGCTTGCTATTCTTCTTGAAGTTCCCTTTCTTCTTCCCTTTGCCCTTTTTCTTGAAACTAGTGGTTTTACTGACCATCAACACTTGATGCTCCTTTTTGATTTCTACCTCCGCTGCCTTCAGCATTGCGAAGAGCTTGGGAATCGTCTTATCCATCCCTTGCATGTTATAGTTCATCACGAAGCTCTTGTAGCTTGGTGGCAGTGATTGAAGAATTCTGTCAATGACGCAATCATCCGGAAGTTGAACTCCCAGTTGAATCAAGTGATTATTATACCCAGACATTCTGAGTATATGCTCACTGACAGAACTATTCTCTTCCATCTTGCAGCTATAGAACTTATTGGAGACTTCATATCTCTCAATCCGGGCATTTGCTTGAAATATTAACTTCAACTCCTGGAACATCTCATATGCTCCATGACGTTCAAAACGTCGTTGAAGTCTCGGTTCTAAGCCGTAAAGCATGGCACACTGAACTATTGAGTAGTCATCAGCTTTGCTTTGCCAGACGTTCATAACTTCTGGTGTAGCTCTTGCAGGAGGCCTGGCACCTAGCGGTGCTTCCAGGACGTAATTCTTCTGTGCAGCAATGAGGATAATCCTCAAGTTACGGACCCAGTCCGTGTAATTGCTACCATCATCTTTCAACTTAGCTTTCTCAAGGAACGCATTAAAATTCAACGGAACAACAGCACGGGCCATATATCTACAATTAACATAGACAAGCAAGATACTATCAGGTACTAAGTTCATGATAAATTTAAGTTCAATTAATCATATTACTTAAGAACTCCCACTTAGATAGACATCTCTCTAATCATCTAAGTGATTACGTGATCCAAAGCAACTAAACCATGACCGATTAACACGTGAGATGGAGTAGTTTCAATGGTGAACATCACTATGTTGATCATATCTACTATATGATTCACGCTCGACCTTTCGGTCTCTGTGTTCCGAGGCCATATCTGTATATGCTAGGCTCGTCAAGTTTAACCCGAGTATTCCGCGTGTGCAACTGTTTTGCACCCGTTGTATTTGAACGTAGAGCCTATCACACCCGATTAACACGTGGTGTCTCAGCACGAAGAACTTTTGCAACGGTGCATACTCAGGGAGAACACTTTTATCTTGAAATTTTAGTGAGAGATCATCTTATAATGCTGCCGTCAATCAAAGCAAGATAAGATGCATAAAGGATTAACATCACATGCAATCAATATAAGTGATATGATATGGCCATCATCATCTTGTGCTTGTGATCTCCATCTCCGAAGCACCGTGCTTGTGATCACCATCTCCGAAGCACCGTCATGATCACCATCGTCACCGGCTCGACACCTTGATCTCCATCGTAGTATCGTTGTCGTCTCGCCAACTTATTACTTTTACGACTATCGCTACCGCTTAGTGATAAAGTAAAACTATTACATGGCGATTGCATCTCATACAATAAAGCGACAACCATATGGCTCCTGCCAGTTGCCGATAACTCGGTTACAAAACATGATCATCTCATACAACACATTATATCACATCATGTCTTGACCATATCACATCACAACATGCCCTGCAAAAACAAGTTAGACGTCCTCTACTATGTTGTTGCAAGTTTTACGTGGCTGCTACGGGCTTAGCAAGAACCGTTCTTACCTACGCATCAAAACCACAACGATAGTTTGTCAAGTTGGTGCTGTTTTAACCTTCGCAAGGACCGGGCGTAGCCACACTCGGTTCAACTAAAGTGAGAGAGACAGACACCCGCCAGTCACCTTTAAGCAACGAGTGCTCCGAACGGTGAAACCAGTCTCGCGTAAGCGTACGCGTAATGTCGGTCCGGGCCGCTTCATCTCACAATACCGCTGAACCAAAGTATGACATGCTGGTAAGCAGTATGACTTATATCGCCCACAACTCACTTGTGTTCTACTCGTGCATAGCATCAACGCATAAAACCAGGCTCGGATGCCACTGTTGGGGAACGTAGTAATTTCAAAAAAAATTCCTACGCACACGCAAGATCATGGTGATGCATAGCAACGAGAGGGGAGAGTGTTGTCCACGTACCCTCGTAGACCGACAGCGGAAGCGTTATCACAACGCGGTTGATGTAGTCGAACGTCTTCACGATCCGACCGATCAAGTACCGAACGTACGGCACCTCCGAAGTTCTACACACGTTCAGCTCGATGACGTCCCTCGAACTCCGATCCAGCCGAGTGTTGAGGGAGAGTTTCGTCAGCACGACGGCGTGGTGACGATGATGATGTTCCACCGACGCAGGGCTTCGCCTAAGCTTCGCGACGGTATTATCGAGGTGTAATCTGGTGGAGGGGGCACCGCACACGGCTAAAATATCGTATATCAAGTGTGTTCTTTAGGTGCCCCCTGCCCCCGTATATAAAGGAGCAAGGGGGAGGCCGGCTGCCTATGGGGCGCGCCAAGGAGAGGGGGGGAGTCCTCCTCCTAGTAGGAGTAGGACTCCCCTTTCCTAGTCCTACTAGGAAAGAAGGGGGGAAGGAAAGAGAGGGGGAGGGAGAGGGAAAGGGGGCTGCGCCCCCCTCTCCTAGTCCAACTAGGACTCCTCTGGGAGGGGGCGCACCACCTCCTGGCTGCTGCCCTCTCTCTCCCCTCAAGGCCCACTAAGGCCCAATACTTCCCCGGGGGGTTCCGGTAACCCTCCGGCACTCCGGTTTAATCCGAAACTTCTCCGGAACACTTCCGGTGTCCGAATATAGTCGTCCAATATATCAATCTTTACGTCTCGACCATTTCGAGACTCCTCGTCATGTCCGTGATCACATCCGGGACTCTGAACAACCTTCGGTACATCAAATCACATAAACTCATAATATAACTGTCATCGTAACTTTAAGCGTGCGGACCCTTTGGGTTCGAGAACTATGTAGACATGACCGAGACACCTCTCCGGTCAATAACCAATAGCGGGACCTGGATGCCCATATTGGCTCCCACATATTCTACGAAGATCTTATCGGTCGGACCGCATAACAACATACGCTGTTCCCTTTGTCATCGGTATGTTACTTGCCCGAGATTCGATCATCGGTATCTCGATACCTAGTTCAATCTCGTTACCGGCAAGTCTCTTTACTCGTTCCGTAATACATCATCCCGCAACTAACTCATTAGTCACAATGCTTGCAAGGCTTATAGTGATGTGCATTACCGAGTGGGCCCTGAGATACCTCTCCGACAATCGGAGTGACAAATCCTATTCTCGAAATACGCCAACCCAACAAGTACCTTTGGAGACACCTGTAGAGCACCTTTATAATCACCCAGTTACGTTGTGACGTTTGGTAGCACACAAAGTGTTCCTCCGGTAAACGGGAGTTGCATAATCTCATAGTCATAGGAACATGTATAAGTCATGAAGAAAGCAATAGCAACATACTAAACGATCGGGTGCTAAGCTAACGTAATGGGTCATGTCAATCACGTCATTCTCCTAATGAGGTGATCCCGTTAATCAAATAACAACTCATGTCTATGGCTAGGAAACATAACCATCTTTGATTAACGAGCTAGTCAAGTAGAGGCATACTAGTGACACTTTGTTCGTCTATGTATTCACACATGTATTATGTTTCCGGTTAATACAATTCTAGCATGAATAATAAACATTTATCATGATACAAGGAAATATATAATACTTTATTATTGCCTCTAGGGCATATTTCCTTCACGAACAACATTCGATCACTAAATCACATCTCATAGAATACAAAAATCGTCATCGTACGTTAAGCGTGCGGACCCTACGGGTTCGAGAACTATCTAGCATGACCGGGACACCTCTCCGGTCAATAACCAACAGCAGAACCTGGATGCTCTTATTGGTTCCTACATATTCTACGAAGATCTTTACAGGTCGTACCGCAATGACAACATACGTAATTCCCTTTGTCATCAGTATGTTACTTGCCCGAGATTCGATCATCTGTATCTTCATACCTAGTTTAATATCGTTACCGGCAAGTCTCTTTACTCCTTCCGTGATACATCATCCTGCAACTAACTCATTAGTCACTTTGCTTGCAAGCCTTCTTATGATGTGTATTACCGAGAGGGCCTATAGATACCTCTCCGATACTCGGAGTGACAAATCCTAATCTCGATCTATGCCAACCCAACAAACACCTTCGGAGATACCTATAGAGCATATTTATAATCACCCAGTTATGTTGTGACGTTTCATAGCACACAAGGTATTCCTCTGGTACCCGGGAGTTGCATAATCTCATAGTCAAAGGAATATGTATATGCCATGAAGAAAGCAATAGCAATAAAACTTAACGATCATTATGCTAAGCTAACAGATGGGTCTTGTCCATCACATCATTCTCCTAATGATATGATCCTGTTCATCAAATGACAACACATGTCTATGGTTAGGAAACTTAACCATCTTTGATTAACGAGCTAGTCTAGTAGAGGCTTACTAGGGACACTGAGTTTTGTATATGTATCCACACATGTATCAAGTTTTCGTTTAATACAATTCTAGCATGAATAATAAACATTTATCATGATATAAGGAAATATAAATAACTATTTTATTATTGCCTCTAGGGCATATTTCCTTCAGTCTCTCACTTGCACCAGAGTCAATAATCTAGTTCACATCGTCATGTGATTTAACACCAATAGTTCACATCTTTATGTGATTAGTTCACATGGCCATGAGACTAATACCCAAAGGGTTTACTAGAGTCAATAATCTAGTTCACGTCGCTATGTGATTAACACCCAAAGAGTACTAAGGTGTGATCATGATTTGCTTGTGAGAGAAGTTTAGTCAACGGGTCTGCCACATTGAGAGCCGTATGTATTTTGCAAATTTTCTATGTATACAATGCTCTGCATGGAGCTACTCTAGCTAATTGCTCCCTCTTTCAATATGTATCCAGATTGAGACTCAGAGTCATCTGGATCGGCGTAAAAGCTTGCATCGACGTAACTCTTTACAACGAACTCTTTATCACCTCCATAACCGAGAAATATTTCCTTAGTCCTCTTAGGTAACTAAGGATAACTTTACACCTTGCAATACAGGCAAGAACTCCTTCTTTGACTGTTCCATTTTGAACTACTTCAAAATCTTGTCAAGGTATGTACTCATTGAAAAATCTTATCAAGCGTCTTGATCTATCTCTATAGATCTTGATGCCCAATATGTAAGCAGCTTCACCGAGGTCTTTCTTTGAAAAAATCCTTTCAAACACTCATTTATGCTTTCCAGAAAATTCTACATCATTTTCGATCAACACTATGTCATTCACATATACTTATCAGAAAGGTTGTAGTGCTCCCACTCACTTTCTTGTAAATACAGGCTTCACCGCAAGTCTGTATAAAACTATATGCTTTGATCAACTCATCAAAGCATATATTCCAACTCTGAGATGCTTGCACCAGTCCATAGTTGGATCGCTGGAGCTTGCACATTTGGTTAGCACCTTTAGGATTGACAAAACCTTCTGGTTGCATCATATATAACTCTTCTTTAATAAATCCATTAAGGAATGTAGTTTTGATATCCATTTGCCAGATTTCATAAAATGTGGCAATTGCTAACATGATTCGAACAGACTTAAGCATCGATACGAGTGAGAAAAACTCATCGTAGTCAACACCTTGAACTTGTCGAAAAACTTTTTGCAACAATTCGAGCTTTGTAGATAGTAACACTACCATCAGCGTATGTCTTCCTCTTGAAGATCCATTTATTCTCAATGGCTTGCTGTCGGTGCAGCAAACCCTGGGTCTGTTGCCCGGACTGTGCACAGGCACAAGAACAAGATTGGAGCACCATCTTAAGTCAGAGATTGATGGACCAAGAGATTTGAAGAACCAACATGCAGTTCGGAGGGACCAAGATCAAGCCAGAGGAGCACTATATCGGCAAGAGAAGGGCCTCCCTTGCCGGGCAGGCGAGCCCGCCAAGGGGCAAGGCCACCCCCAGAAGTAGATAACAGGAGCACCCCGGCAGGGTCTGCTGGGGCTCACGAAGGCAAAAACACCTCACCACCCACTCAGCCATGACCCACGTCGTCAATCAGTGCGGTGTCAAGCCGCAAAGTTACCGAGTGGCAGTCATTCGCCACATGGCTGCCTCTCCTTACAGAAGAAACCCACAGATGACATCCGTCTTACGACATGTCAAGAGAACAGGGGCGGAGCTGGCAAGATAACCCGGCAAGCCTTGCCGGGCAACCAGTAATGTGACACTAAGCGATGCATTTAATCACCTTGTCAGCCCGTAGAGTTAGGTATGATAGCACTGTTTGATGTCATATCAGTGGATAATGACTACTTTGCCATTGTGGTGACCCCTTAATCCATAAAAGGAGGCCCATGGCACCCGTGGGAAGGGTTGGAAAGTTGACGAACCCACACCACAATACGCGCGTAGTCGTTGCTGCCCTACGGCAATCCCTGCCGGGCAAGTGTACTGCGTTTCACCATCCCCATTCCACCATCAATCCACTAAAGCGGGAGTAGGGTCTTACGCCTCGCGGCGGCGCGAACCTGGGTAAATTGCTTGTGTGCTCTCTGTCGTGTTGCCGTGCACTGGTCTGCTCTTTGTGCAACGCGACGTCCCCCTGCCGAACCAGCAAGGGGCCCCCTGGTCTCATAGGTGGCCGTGGATATCCCATGACATCTTTGGCGCACCAGGTAGGGCGATTGCTTGCGCAAACCTGAAAGTGTGCGCAGTGTGTCATCTTCATCGCCATCTTCATCTTCGACGACGCCATCAACCATGGCGCCTAAGAAGAAGAAGTCCGGCCCTTCGGTCCATCCGTCCACCTTGAAGGCTCCGCCGCCTGTGGCCTCTAGTGCCTCAGAGGATGCGGGGGCGAGCGAGGACATGAACGCTGCTGGGGGCGTGATTGGAGCAGGTGGCGCCATCTCCACTCCCCCCGCGGCCGACACGGGGGCTGGAGATGTCGAAGGAGAACAGCATCAGCAATGCATTGGCGGTCACGCTCCACAAGGTGCGAGCAAGGGGGTCACTCCGTCTGCACCCTCTCATCCCACTGACGGGCACAGCCACAGCAACGACGCTCGGTCCAGGGTGAGCCATCGCCCTCCGGCCACCCCCACCGCGGGAGCGACCGCGGCCCATGTGCCTCCTCCCGGACGAGTCGACCAGACCGCTGCGCTCGACGGAGCCGCTGACCCTCAAGCACCACCGCCGTGCGACCCCGCTGCCCAAGTGGTCGTCCCACAACTGTGTGGATGTGTCACTACCGCCGTCGCCGCTGCTGGCACCATCAGGAGCCAGGCGACGGTGCGGTCGACGTCATCAACATCTATGCCAAGCACAGCCACGGAGGCTATGGCGCGAGCTCAGTTGCTACTAAGGTTTCCGCCAGCGGCCGAGCAGATGGATGAATGGCGTGCCACCATCTAGAGCATGCTCGGTTTCGCCGAAGCTGGGGGCTCATGACGAGCTGGCCCGCCACGACCTCCCCGAGCGACAGCAACCGCCCGTACTGCTGGCCGAACGGAGGGGGCCGTCCCCACGGTGCAGTCCCCGCCACGGCAGCCGACGCGGGCGCAGCTGAATCAAGACACCGACGATGTCTCGATGGCCTCTTCTGACCCTCGAGCACGTCCAGCCCAACGTTGAGCCCCGGAGGATAGGCGGCGGGGAGACGCGCGCGTCGTCATAGATCGGCGCCACGACAACCTCCGCCAGACCGACGGATGCGGCGGCCTCAACGTCGATGAGCCTGCGCACGGTGTTGGCGGGTGCCTACCTTTCGAGGTTGGCTATCCTGCCTTTACACGAGAGCTGCAGCAAGTCCGTTGGCCGTCCATTCGCACGTTCAAGCCGGAGATACCTAAGAAGTATGACGGGAGGCTGAACCCGGCAGAGTTCCTGAGCATCTACACCATCGCTGTTCAAGCTGCCGGGGGAAGAGACGAGAAGGTGTTCGCCAACTACTTCCCTTTGGCCCTCAAGTCCAACGTGAGGTCTTGGCTGATGCACCTGCCGGAGAACTCCATTTCGTCATGGGAAGACCTGTGCCACGAGTTCATTGGTGCCTTCATCGGTGGCCACCAAGAGCCCGGCAGGCCCAGCGACCTGCAACTTCTCCAGTAGAAGGAAGGAGAAACTCTCCGTAAGTATTTACAAAGATTCAGTAAACTTCATAGGAATATTCCAAATATCCAGCCGGCAGCCGTTATAGCAGCCTTCCAGTCCAATGTGCGCAACCTTCACATTCATTCTAAAATGAATGTGCGGTTACCCAAGACTGTGAAGGAGCTATACACACTGGTGGATAAGTGTGCTTGGATGGAGGAAGGAAGGAAGTTGCCCGGAGAGGAGGATTGCATCATTGTTGATTCAGAGGATGAAGATGAATCAACCAGCCAGAGAAAGGGCAAAAAGCGCAGTAAGAAGCCAAGAGATAAGGCAATGATGACTGTAGCAGGTTCGGGCACACCTAGTACCGGCAAGAAGGCCAAGGCTCAGGCCCCCGGCAAGGAAGTTGCCGCTTGCACAGCCTGCCAGGAAGCCGCTACCGCCGACAAAGCTGGGAAAGGCGATGGCCCGTACTGCAAGATCCACCGGACCAAGGGCCATGACCTTCAGGAGTGTCACCAGGTTGAGCAGCTTGTCAAGAAACAGAGGGCGGAATATGATAAGCGTGACAAGAAAAAAGGCCAGAATACCGCTGGCGGAAAGGGCCGAGGCGGTGAAGCAAATCGCCCCGGCAAACCCTTTCGGAACCAAGGAAAACCCGCCAGGGGTTAAGAGAAGGAAGTCTGTGATGATGTGAGTGATGAAGGGAATGAAGAGGAAACCAGTGAGCAGGAACTTCAGAAGGCCACTGACGCCCTATGCATTGATGGGGGTGCATCTTTGCACGCCTCCCACCGCCAGCTCAAGCGATGGGCACAAGAGATCAATGCTGTGGAGCTAGCACCAGAGGCCCGGAAACCGCTCAAATGGTCCCGCACGCCAATCATCTTTGATGAGGAGGATCACCCTGGTCGCACCACCACGGTAGAATGCTTGCCATTGTTGGTCTCCCTGACAATTCGCAACCTCAAGGTCACAAAGATGATAGTGGATGGCGGGGCCAGGAAGAATATGATTTCACCAGCAGTCATTAGCAAGCTTCAGATAGGAGAAGAAGAGCTAGAGGTTACCGGCACGTTTCAAGGAGTTAACCCCAGCAGGAGCCATCCTAAAGGGAAGATTACGTTGTCGGTGACGTTTGGGGGAGGACTGAACTACCGGACAGAGAAGGTTGTGTTTGATGTGGTTGATCTCCCCCTGCCGTACTATGGATTCTTGGACGCCCGGCCCTGGCCAAGTTCATGGCGGCATCCCACTATGCTTATAACACTCTGAAGATGCCTGGGCCACTGGGAGTCATCACTATCCCATCAGATGATAAGGATGCAATTATCTGCATGGACAAGATGTACCGGGATGCAGTCGTAACAGAGGCTGCGGCAGCAACAGCTCCCGGCAAGGAAAGCAAAGGAAATAAGAGGGATTGTAGGACCTTCGGCGAGGAGTTCGGGAAGCGTGCCCCCTCCGAGTGCACGGCACCCGTTGACGACGTGTCGGAGTGTTCCAACAGCAAGAGATCCAAGGTTGCTGCACCCCAAGTGAAGAAGGTCCCGGCAGGGCTGGCTGGTGTTGACGGTACTTTCATCATCAGTGCCACCCTTGATGACAAATAGGAAAGCGTGCTCGTTGCCTTCCTGCGGGCGAATATCGATGTGTTTGCCTGGCAACCATCTGATAGCCCCGGTGTTCCCAGGGAGGTAATCGAGCACCACCTTGTTGTCTACCCACACGCCCGACCTGTCAAGCAGAAAGTCCGGAAGCAGGCTTTGGAAAGGCAGTAATTCATTGCCGAGGAAATTAAGAAACTGGAAGCAACTGCTTTGGTCAGGGGAATACTGCGTCCTACATGGTTAGCAAATCCAGTGGTAGTCCAAAAGGCAAATGGGAAATGGAGGCTTTGCAATTATTTCACGGATCTCAACAAGGCTTGCCCGAAGGACCCATTTCCCTTGCCGCGTATCGACCAGATTGTGGATTCCACTTCAGGGTGTGATTTGCTCTCCTTTCTGGACGCGTATTCCGGATATCACCAGATCTTCATGTCCAAAGAAGATGAAGAGAAGACATCGTTCATCACTCCATGTGGTACGTACTGCTTTGTCCGCATGCCATTCGGACTAAAGAGTGCCGGGTCCACTTTTGCAAGGGCAGTTCAGATTGGTTTTGAGCCACAGTTACACAAAAACATAGAAGCTTATATGGATGATATCATGGTCAAAACCAAGGATAAGACCACTCTTATCCAGGATTTGGAGGAGACATTTGCTAATCTGCGCAAGATCAATTTGAAGCTTAATCCGGAGAAGTGTGTGTTTGGTGTCCCCTCCGGCAAGCTGCTTGGTTTCTTCGTGTCCCATCGAGGGATCGAAGCTAACCCCGACAAGATCAAAGCCATCAAGCAGATCCAAGCACCGAGGACGGTTAAGGATGTGAGGCGCTCAACAGGATGCGTCACCGCGCTGAGTAGGTTCATTTCCAAGTCTGTCGAGCGTGCCCTGCTGTTCTTGAAATTTTTGAAGAAGGTAGGGCCTATGAAGTGGACCCCGAAAGCAGATGCAGCTCTGCAGGAGTTGAAGGCCTACCTATCGTCTGTGCCTACCGTGGTTGCACCCAAACCCCAAGAGCTGTTGTTACTGTACTTGGCGGCAACCAACCAAGTGGTCAGTGCAGCCTTGGTAGCACAACGGGAAGTGGATGAGGCAGAAAGTGGGAAGATAATGGCAGAGTCAGAAAAGGATCAGAGCAGCAATGGGCACGACAACGAGAGCAACCCCTAGGACGCGGCAAGGAAGAAAGTGGTGCAGCGCCCAGTGTACTTCGTCAGCTCCTTGTTACAAGGTGGTAGATCGAGGTACTCTGGCATGCAGAAGTTGATCTTTGGTCTCATTGTGGCCTCAAGGAAGCTGTGCCACTACTTCCAAGCCCATGAGATCACGTTTGTCACTCGTTTTCTGTTGCAAAGGATACTCCGAAACCCTGAGGCTACCAGCAGAATAGTGGAGTGGGTTTTGGAGTTATCCAGCTTTGGTTTGAAGTTTGAGAGTACATCAACTATTCAGAGCAGGGCGCTGGCAAAGTTTATTGCAGAATGGACTCCAACCCCTGATGCGGAAGTGACAGAGACAGCTATCCCCGGCAAGGAATCACCCCAAGAATGGATTATGTATTTTGATGGTGCTTTTTTCCTACAAGGTGCAGGAGCTGGCGTGCTCCTTGTTGCCCCCTCCGGGGAGCACTTGAAGTACGTCATCCAAATGCACTTTGCCCGGGAAGAAGCCACCAACAATACAGCTGAGTATGAAGGGCTCCTTGCCGGGCTCAGAATTGCAGCAGAATTGGGAATCAAGAAGCTGATCATACGAGGAGATTCACAGCTTGTGGTGAGACAAGTCAACAAGGATTATCAAAGCCCATTGATGGAAGCATACGTCGAGTAAGTGAGGAGATTGGAGGAGCACTTTGATGGGTTGCAAACAGAGCACGTACCCCGTGCGGAAAACAGCATAGCTGATCACCTGTCAAAGTGTGCTGCGCAGAAGCTTCCTGTGGAACCAGGAACTTTTGTTCTCCGTCTCTCTCAGCCCTCCGTATCACCAACCACAATGGCCCGGAAAAGGAGAAAGTTGGACTACGGTAAGCCTCTCCCGGTCGAGTCGTCCGCTCCCGGCAGAGACCCTGCCGGAAACAACTCCTCACAGCCTGCCGGACCACCCCCTCCAGCTGGGCCCATGGACCTCGCGGACAAGGCTGGTGCTCCTGCAGCAGAGGAGGTGCCGCTAGTCCTCGTTGCCGAGCCCCAGGCTCCAACTTGGGCAAGGCACATCGTTCGCTTCCTCCAAACCGGAGAACTTCCCGGCAACCAAGATGAAGCTGAGAAAGTAGCCCGGACGGCCAGTATGTATCAGTTTGTCGATGACACTCTATACAGAAGGAGGCCCAACGGTGTGAAATTGAAGTGTGTTTGTCGGGATGATGGAAAGGAACTGCTGGCTGAAATTCACAAAGAAATGTGCGGCTCACACATTGGATCAAGGGCATTAGTTCAGAAATCATTCCGGCAAGGATTCTATTGGCCCACAACCCTCCAAGATGCTGTCGAGCTTGTCACGACATGTGAAGCCTGCTAGTTCTATTCCAAGAGAACACACCTTCCTACCCAAGCCCTTCGGACAATCCCTTTATCATGGCCATTTTGGTCTGGGGACTCGATATCCTCGGCCCCTTCCCCCAAGCAATCGTGGGCTTTGAATTCTTGTTCGTCACCATCGACAAGTTTAAAAAGTGGCCGGAAGTGACTACCGTGAGAAAGGTGACTGCCCAGTCAGCTATCAAGTTCTTGAAACAATTGGTGTGTCGTTTTGGAGTTCCGGCAAGGATCATCACCGATAACGGCACCCAATTCATGAGCCACGCTTTCATGCAATATGTTCGTACCCTCGGATGCAAGATCTCATTCGCCTCTATGGCACCCCCCGGAGCAATGGACAAGCTGAGAGGGCGAACACTGAAGTGCTACGTGGACTTAAGACAAGAACTTTCGATATGCTGCAGAAGCACGGCAGGCGGTGGATCGAGGATCTGCCAGTAGTTCTCTGGTCCCTCAAAATGACACCTAACCGAGCTACCGGGCAGAGTCCCTTCTCCCTGGTCTACGGGGCAGAAGCAGTTATCCCCATGGAACTCATTTACGGGTCCCCTCGAGTGCTTGTCTACGATGAAGTAGTGCAAGATCAGTACCAGCATGACGGCGTTGTGCTACTCGAGGAGAACCGTCTTCGGGCTGCTACGCGTGCTGCACGCTACCAGCAAGCCCTGCGTCGCTATCACAGTCGCGAGGTTCGTGCTCGGTGTTTTGAGGAAGGTGACCTTGTCCTTCTCTGCAAGTACTACCCGTAAGGCGCGAGGCTGTCGGGCACTGCCCGGCAGCCACCCATTTGTACAGGCCTTGCCTCAGCTGCATGTAAACCCTTGTACAAAGCCGGGGAGATGACCCCGTGCAAGAGAAAATAAAGAAGCGCTATAGGGGGGCCAACTAAGATTGCATGCATGCATGAGCACACCAAGATCACTGCATAAGCATTTCGTGAGCATTTGCATATGCATATAGATAGGATTGCATCCTGCATTCATTCTCATCTACCTGAAGCTACAGGTTCCTGCCGTGAACTTGGCTTTAACAAGGGACGAGAAGACTGCACGACACAGCGATCCCCGGCAAGCCAAACAGATAAGTTTTACCTCTTTTCCATTAGTGTTCTGTAAAGTTATAATTTTGCGTGAGAAAACCTCGCCTGTCTTTTGAAACTTAGGTACTCCCATCCATGACTCGAACGTTGCTTCAGTCAGGATGGTCGCAGTAGCCTTTGGTTAAAAGGAGCTGGCGGGGGGTTGGCCCCTCTATCTGTCCCCCGGCAAACGCAGCTCTCCGGCAGACAAAGAGGGTGCCGACAGGATATCCTGTCGGGGAAAACTCATTTATTTTCATTAAAGAGGCACTCCACCTCTGCATGGACATACACATGCACGGGTTCCCGGCAAGGTTCATCTTTTTCATTCATGTGCTAATACAAGTACAAGCATTACAGAACACAAAGATGGACTCGAGAGATTACATTATTTGAATTAAAGTTTGGCGATTGCCTACAAGTTTAAGATTGAAAAAATATAAGTGCCCCGTGATCCCCTCTTTCCGTTTTCCCTCCTTCAGGCACTGCGGCGGAAGGAGGAAAAGAAGAGAAAAGGAGCACCCAAGCAGGAGCCCACCCCGGTCCCTTCAGGGCCCGTCGGGCATGGACTGACAAGACCGGGAGTGGCGAGGCTGCGACGGAGGAGTGCGGGGGACGGGGCGGCGTCTTCTGGTCGCCACCTCCAGAGCTAGCAAGAAGCCCCGGCTTGAGCGCCAGTGGAGTCATCCACCAAAGCTTAGCCAGAAGACTGCTGGAGGCGAGGAGAAGGCACCAAGAAAACATCCCTCCCCGGCTATCACCCAAAGAGGCTGGTGATGACGGTGCCGGGGAGGGAGGGGAAGAGCGGAAAGACGAGGCAGCAGGTCGACGGTTGGAGGCGAAGGCATCCACGCCATTGTACTCTGACCTGACCCCCTGCCACCCGCCTTCTCCGTCTTCCCTCTCTTTCTCCTCACCACCGCTGCTCCCGGGAAGCGCCAAGACTCCGGTCTGACGCCTCCAACGGAGAAACAGCAAGCAGCCGGAACAACTGGGGGGCTTGAGGCATGCCGCTCCCCTCCTTGGTGGGCAGGAAGGCACGCCTCTCGTCGACAACAGCCCCAAGACCTCCGGGAGGGTCAATGCTAGGATTACCAACGATCTCCAGCCCCGCCTCCCGGCCGAGCCCCAAAGAGATCAAGAGGTTCGCCATGCCAAGGACCTGGCTCACTCCCCAAGCGTCAGCACCAGCATGGAGCAACAATAGCCCCAAGCAAAAACCCGGGGGCTGGCCCCGGGCTCTTCTCTTCGGCATCGCCAACGGAAGCAGAGAACAAGGGAAGAAGAGGGGGAATGTAGAGATGGATGACTCTGCCCTCCTCCGCCCCTCCCTTTTATAGGCCGGGCGGGGAAGCGCAGCTGCTCCATCAACGGGTGACCACCGCCCTCCTCCGCCAATTCAAGGCGGGCGGACCCTCTCCAAGTTGCTCTCCCGCGCCACGCGCCTCCGTTACCTACCCTGCGCGATGCATGCAGCATGCGTGGCCAAGGATAAGGGCGTGTTGTGGGAAGAGTAAATTGGCAGTTTTTACCCCGTGCGTTAAAGTCATTCACGGGCCATCACTAGAGTGGCCTCGCCACTATTGGCTTTACACCACACGCGGGGAAACCGGAAACTGGCCCGAAATCAAGGCTAATGAAGCAGCAAGGGAAACCTCAAGGGGCCAACCCCTTCAGCGACCCTGTCTGTGCACTTATTAGGCCCTACCCCGACGACACTCAGCAGCGCGTTCGGGGCAGGCCAGGGGGCTTCTGTCGGTGCAACAAACCCTAGGTCCATTGCCCGGACTATGCACATGCACAAGAACAAGATTGAAGCACCAGCTTAAGTCAGCGATTGAGGGACCAAGAGATTTGAAGAACCAACATGCAGTTCAGAGGGACCAAGATCAAGCCAGAGGAGCAATATATCGGCAACAGAAGGGCCTCCTTTGCCGGGCAGGCGAGCCCGCCAAGGGGCAAGGCCACCCCGAGAAGCAGATAACAGGAGCACCCCGGCAGAGCCTGCCGGGGCTCGCGGCGGCAAAAACACCTCACCACCCACTCAGCCACGACCCATGCCGTCAATCAGTGCGGTGTCAAGCCGCAAAGTTACTGAGTGGCAGTCATTCCCCACATGGCTGCCTCTCCTTATAGAAGAAACCCACAGATGACACCCGTCCTATGACGTGTCAAGAGAACAGGAGCGGAGCTAGCAAGATAGCCCGGCAAGCCTTGCCGGGCAACCAGCGATGTGACACTAAGCGGTGCATTTAATGCACCCTGTCAGCCCGCAGAGTTAGGTATGATAGCACTATTTGCTATCAAATCAGTGGATAACATACTACTTTGCCATTGTGGTGACCCCTTAATCTATAAAAGGAGGCCCATGGCACCTGTAGTAAGGGTTGGAAAGTTGACGAACCCACACCACCATACGCATGTAGTCGCTGCTTCCCTACGGCAATCCCTGTCGGGCAAGTGTACTGCATTTCACCATCCCCATTCCACCATCAATCCACTAAAGCGGGAGTAGGGTCTTACGCCTCACAGCGGCGCGAACCTGGGTAAATTACTTGTGTGCTCTCTGTCGTGCTGTCGTGCATTGGTCTGCTCTTTCTGCAATGCGACGTCCCCCTGCCGAACCAGCAAGGGACCCCCTTGTCCCATAGGTGGTCGTGGATATACCATGACACTTGCCGATCATCGGGCAAGTCCACCAAAGTCCGCACCTTGTTCTTACATATGGATCCTATCTCAGATTTCATGGCCTCAAGCCATTTATCGAAATCTGGGCTCATCATCGCTTCCTCATAGTTCGTAGGTTCATCATGGTCTAGTAACATGACTTCTAGGACAGGATTACCGTACCACTCTGGTGCGGAACGTGCTCTGGTTGACCTACAAGTTTTGGTAGTAACTTGATCTGAAGTTTCATGATCATTATCATTAGCTTCCTCTCTAGTTGGTGTAGGCATCACGGGAACGGTTTTCTGTGATGAGCTACTTTCCAATTCCAGAGAAGGTACAATTACCTCATCAAGTTCTACTTTCCTCCCACTCACTTCTTTCGAGATAAACTTCGTCTCTAGAAAGGATCCATTCTTAGCAACAAAGATCTTGCCTTCGGATCTGTGATAGAAGGTGTACCCAACAGTTTCTTTTGGGTATCCTATGAAGACGCACTTCTCCGATTTGGGTTCGAGCTTATCAGGCTGAAGCTTTTTCACATAAGCATCACAACCCCAAACTTTAAGAAATGACAGCTTAGGTTTCTTGCCAAACCATAGTTCATACGGTGTCATCTCAACGGATTTAGATGGTGCCTTATTTATCTCTAATGCATAACCCCAAAACGATAGTGGTAAATCGGTAAGAGACATCATAGATCGCACCATATCTAATAAAGTACGGTTACGACATTCGGACACACCATTACCCTGTGGTGTTCCAGGTGGCATGAGTTGTGAAACTATTCCACATTGTTTTAAATGAAGGCCAAACTCGTAACTCAAACATTCGCCTCCGTGATCAGATCGTAGAAACTTTATTTTCTTGTTGCGATGATTACCCACTTCACTCTGAAATTCTTTGAACTTTTCAAATGTTTCAGACTTGTGTTTCATTAAGTAGATATACCCATATCTGCTCAAATCATCTGTGAAGGTCAGAAAATAACGATAGCCGTCGCGAGCCTCAACACTCATCGGACCGTATACATTGGTATGTATTATTTCCAATAAGTCAGTGGCTCGCTCCATTGTTCCGGAGAACAGAGTTTTAGTCATCTTGCCCATGAGGCATGGTTTGAAAGAATCAAATGATTCGTAATCAAGTGATTCCAAAAGTCCATCCGCATGGAGTTTCTTCATGCGCTTTACACCAATATGACCTAAACGGCAGTGCCACAATATGTTGCACTATCATTATCAACTTTGCATCTTTTGGCATCAATATTATGAATATGTCTATCACCACGATCGAGATTCAACAAACCATTCACATTGGGTGTATGACCATAGAAGGTTTTATTCATATAAACAGAACAACAATTATTCTCTAACTTAAATGAATAATCGTATTGCAATAAACATGATCCAATCTTATTAATGCTCAACACAAACACCAAATAACATTTATTTAGGTTCAATTCTAATCCCGAAGGTAGAGGGAGTGTGCGATGGTGATCGTATCAACCTTGGAATTACTTCCAATACACCAGGGGCGGAGCCAGGATTTAGGCATAGGGGGGCCAGATTGCGATGAAGCCAGAAAATATTTTGTGCCTCTCATACTACCCAATAGTTTATATTGAAGTATCATTCATATTTAGCTTTGCCTAGACACAAAAAATTTCTTGCTTCTGGAGCATGGCTAATATTGGCCCACAATTCCACATACACGCCAAGAAGACGAAGTTGATATTTGCAAAAAGAAAAAAAGACGAAGTTGATAATCAAGCCATTGTGAAATACGATATGAAATGCCAATGCTACAAAACATTGTCATACGAAAATTTAAGATATACGAACTAGAATAATTTTGTATTAGCAAATAGTTGGCTTTTAGTTTGCCTTTATATAGGTTTGAATGGCAAATCATCACTAATTGTCTTAGGAAATTTTATTGTGTAGTTAGCAAAAATTGATCAACATAGCCAGAATACATACCTAGAGAATTAAGTCCAGCCCCTCCTTATCCCCTATACGGAGTAGAGTGGTTGGTCGTCGTTTGCAGGCATGCTACAACCATCACTGTTTACGAAGAGTGTTGCTACATGTACGATGAAAATTCATCCGAAGTTGTGTACGATAAGACTAATCTGGGCTTGTGGGCCACATCAGATTGAATCAAGCCTCTCTCTTGTCGTACAGAATTGGATGAGAAAAAATCGTATGTAAGGCAATTCAGGTTTACGAATGCTCGGCGAAGCATTGACGACTCCGAGCTGTAGCCAGAATAATTGTGAGTGAAGCAGCCTGCGGCGTCGACGGCGCATGAGTAAGATCTTATTAATAGGGAAGGCAAGAGGCGGGCCGGCGGCGAAGGCATAGGACAGCAACGGCGCATCCCTAATCCACGCACACGCTAATCACCGAGATAATTCATAGCGCCAGCACACTTGGCGGAGGCCAACCGTGGGCATGGACTTAGAAAATAACTAACTAATGGGCTTGTACGTGGGCCATTCCTTTCTCCAGAATCATGTAAATATAGGGGGCCAAGCACGTTGTACCTGCAAATCATATCGCTAATTAACCGCTGCTTACAAATGTATGCTCGATCGTTAGGGGGGGCCAGGCCCCTGCTCGCCCTGGCTCCGCCACTGCAATACACATCGTCACCTCTTCCTTAACTAGTCTCTATTTATTATGCAACTCATGTTTCTAGTTACTACTCTTAGCAACTAGATCTGTATCAAATACCGAGGGGTTGCTATAAACACTAGTAAAGTACACATCAATAACATGTATATCAAATATAACTTTGTTCACTTTGCCATCCTTCTTATGCGCCAAGTATCTAGGGAAGTTCCACTTCCAGTGACCATTTCCTTTGAAGTAGAAGCACTCAGTTTCAGGCTTGGGTCTAGCTTTGGGCTTCCTCATGGGAGTGGCAACTTTCTTGCCATTCTTTTTGAAGTTTCCCTTTCTTTCCCTTGCCCTTTTCTTGAAACTAATGGTCTTGTTAACCATCAACACTTGATGCTATTTCTTGATTTCTACCTTTTCTGATTTCAGCATCGCGAAGAGCTTGGGAATCGTTTTCGTCATCCCTTGCATATTATAGTTCATCGCGAAGTTCTAGTAACTTGGTGATAGTGACTAGAGAACTCTGTCAACTATCTTAACTGGAAGATTAACTCCCACTTGATTCAAGCGATTGTAGTACCCAGACATTCTGAGCACATGCTCACTAGCTGAGCTATTCTCCTCCATCTTATAGGCAAAGTACTTGTCAGAGGTCTCATACCTCTTAACACGGGCATGAGTCTGAAATATCATTTTCAGCTTCTTGCAACATCTCATATGATCCATGACGTTCAAAACATTTTTGAAGTCCCGGTTCTAAGACGTAAAGCATGGTGCACTAAACTATCAAGTAGTCATCATACCGAGCTTGTAAAACATTCATAATGTCTCCATCTGCTCCTGCAACAGGTTCGTCACCTAGTGGTGCATCAAGGACATAATTCTTCTGTGCAGTAATGAGGATAATCCTCAGATCACGGACCCAGTCCGCATCATTGCTACTATCATCTTTCAACTTAGTTTTCTCTAGGAACATATCAAAAATAAAACAGGGGAGCTATACGCGAGCTATTGATCTACAACATAGATATGCAAATACTATCAGGACTAAGTTCATGATAAATTAAGTTCAATTAATCATATTACTTAAGAACTCCCACTTAGATAGACATCCCTCGAGTCATCTAAATTATTACATGATCCAAATCAACTAAACCATGTCCGATCATCACGTGAGATGGAGTAGTCTTCAATGGTGAACATCTCTATGTTGATCATATCTATTATATGATTCACGTTCGACCTTTCGGTCTCCAGTGTTCCGAGCCCATGTCTGTACATGCTAGGCTCGTCAAGTTTAACCAGAGTATTCCGCATGTGCAAAACTGTCTTGCACCCGTTGTATGTGAACGTAGAGCTTATCACACCCGATCATCACGTGGTGTCTCAGGACGACAAACTATCGCAACGATGCATACTCAGGGAGAACACTTATCCTTGAAATTTTAGTAAGGGATCATCTTATAATGCTACCGCCGTACTAAGAAAAATAGGATGCATAAAAGATAAACGTCACATGCAATCAACATATGTGACATGATATGGCCATCATCATCTTGTGCCTTTGATCTCCATCTCCAAAGCACCGTCATGATCTCCATCATCACCGGCTTGACACCTTGATCTCCATCATAGCGTCGTGGTCATCTCGCCAACTATTGCTTCTACAACTATCGCTAACGCATAGTGATAGAGTAAAGGTGTTTGCATTTCATTCAATAAAGGGACAACCATAAAGCTCCTGCCAGTTGCCGATAACTTTTACAAAACATGATTATCTCATACAATAACGTAGATCACATCATGTCTTGACCATATCACATCACAACATGCCCTGCAAAAACAAGTTAGACGTCCTCTACTTTGTTATTGCAAATTTTATGTGGCTGCTACGGGCTTCTAGTAAGAATTGTTCTTACCTACGCATCAAAACCACAACGATGATTTATCAAGTTTGCTATTTTAACCTTCAACAAGGACCGGCCGCATTCAAATTCGATTCAACTAAAGTTGGAGAAACAAACAACCGCCAACCACCTTTATGCAAAACTAGTTGCATGTCTGTCGGTGGAACCGGTCTCATGAACGTGGTCATGTAAGGTTGGTCCGGGACGCTTCATCCAACAATGATGCCGAATCAAAATAAGACATTGGTGGTAAGAAGTATGACGATCACCGCCCACAAATCTTCGTGTTCTACTCGTGCATATCATCTATGCATAGACCTGGCTCGGATGCCACTGTTGGGAAACGTAGCATGCAATTTCAAAAAATTCCCTACGCTCACGCAAGATCTATCCAGGAGATGCATAGCAACGAGAGGGGGAGAGTGTGTCCACGTACCCTGTATACCGAAAGCGGAAGCGTTTGACAACGCGGTTGATGTAGTCGAACTTCTTCTCGTTCCGACCGATCAAGCACCGAACATACGGCACCTCCGAGTTCTGCACACGTTCAGCTCGATGACGTCCCTCGAACTCTTGATCCAGCAAAGGTGTCGAGGAAGATGAGTTCCGTCAGCACGATGGCATGGTGACGGTGATGGTGAAGTGACATGTGCAGGGCTTCGCCTAAGCACTACGTGAATATGACCGGAGGCGTAAACTATGGAGGGGGGCGCCGCACACGACTAATAATTGTTGGTGTGTCTTCTAGCGGTGCCTCCCCCCCCCTCATATATATAGGTTGTAAGGGAGGAGAGTTAGCCAAGGGGGCGCCCCAAGTAGGAGGAATCCTACTTGGGCGCCTCCCAATTCGGCCTCCCCCTTACCATATCCACTGGAGGGGGAAGGAAACAGGAGGGAGGAGGGAAGGAAGGGGGAGGCCGAATCCCTCCCCTTCCTTCTCTCTTCTCCCCTTTCCTTTCCCTCAAGTGCGGCCGATATGGCGGGCGCAGCGGCCCTTGCTGGCTGCTGCGTTTCCCATCTTGGCCCATTAGGCCCATATATATAGTTTGCCGGGGATGCCCGGAACCCCTTCCGGTGACCCGATACGTACCCGGTACCCCCGGAACACTTCCGGTGTCCGAATACTACCGTCCTATATATGAATCTTTACCTCTCGACCATTTTGAGACTCCTCGTCATGTCCGTGATCTCATCCGGGACTCCAAACAACATTCAATCACCAAATCACATAACTCATATAATACAAAATCGTCATCGAACGTTAAGCGTGCGGACCCTATGGGTTCGAGAACTATGTAAACATGACCGAGACACCTCTCCGGTCAATAACCAACAGTGGAACCTGGATGCTCATATTGGTTCCTACATATTCTACGAAGATCTTTATCGGTCGTACCGCAATGACAACATACGTAATTCCCTTTGTCATCAGTATGTTACTTGCCCGAGATTCGATCGTCGGTATCTTCATACCTAGTTCAATATCATTACCGACTGGGAAGTTGGTCCCGGGTGCGCATGAGTGAGGACAAAGTGCGCAGGAAATACTAGTGTTGATCTGTGGAGCCAGTCTAGATCCCGCCAAGAGTAATGGCCAGTATCTGGCAGGTATGTCCGGACTGGACGCACAGACGTATGTGCAAAGAGGGAACATTCCTGTTGGAAAATGAGGACATTGGTTCCTTTGAGTGAGGGTGTGTGTGAGAGCCTAGCTTAATTGGGATGATAGACTACTAATATCAATAAGGAATCCCGTATTTTCTAGGAGCCCATTCAGAAAGAACTCCAAAGTTATGTGTGCTCAGCTCGGAGCAATTTCAGGATGGTTGACCGACTAGGAAGTTGGTCCCAGGGGCGCACGAGTGAGGACAAAGTACGCTAGAAAGGCTAATGTTGATCTGTGGGACCAGTCTAGATCCCGTCATGAGTAACGGCCAGTATCCTATGGGTATGTACAAGGCGTTACAAACATCATACATTCATATTAGTTCAACTCTATCATGCGGGTCCATCCAATTCAACACATCTCTTACTCTCTCAATAACCTCATCATAATTAGGACTTGTCTCGAATACTATCACTTTCTCATTGGTGTCAAGAATGTCAGCATTGTTGGTCACAAATGCCACTTTGTCCAAATAATGAACATTAACGAGTCTACCCATCTAAAAAGAATGACAAAAATTAAATGAATTAGTGACAACTCTAATGCATTATTTGAAAACAATGCAACTCTAAGAATCAATGGCAACTATATATGGATCATGCCATTGCTAAGATTGTTCCAAATACACATGAAAATCTATGTACTAAATAATCCATGGCATTTGATTAGCAAATAACCTAACCCTAAACTTAGTTCATCCAAGGAATCAAAATCGGACTCGCAACATGCATAACCCATTACTACTACCAATTCAACAAAGTGATTGAAATATATCACATACCCAAGCATTTGGAGAATGCTACAAACTAAGGTTCCACCTAGGGATAAAAAATCCCACCAAAATAACAAAAAATACTGAAAAAATTAGGGATCATGCGGAGATTACCTCAAGAAAGAATCAATGACAACTATGTATGGATAATTCCATTGCTAAGAATTGTTTCAAATACACATGAAAACCTATGTACTAAATAATCTGTTGCATTTGATTAGCAAATAACCTAACACTAACCTTAGTTCATCAAAGGAATCAAAATCAGACTCGCAACATACATAACCCATTACTAATACCAATTCAATAAAGTGATTGAAAGTACCCCATACCCAAGCATTTGGAGAATGCTAAAAACTAAGGTTCCACCTAGGGATAAAAAATCCCACCAAAATAACAAAAAAAATACTGAAAAAATTAGGGATCGTGGGAGAGATTACCTCAAGCAACAAGGGAGAGAGGGATCCATGGAAGAAACACCCATTTGTGGGGCTGGGGATTTAGTGAACATTGAGATGGGGGGAGAGGGAGGAGCTCTCCATTGTTCTTCAAGCTCGAGGAAGAAGAGTGGTGGTACCCACACACTCTCCCTGTCATAGCCTAGTGGTGGGAAGGGGCTGATGCCTTCCCACCCACCCAGGTTCAAGGCATGGTACTTGCAATTCGGGTTTGTTGCACCAATTATACTGTAAGGGGTTCCCTTACAGTCTTTCTGTCAAAAAAAACCAAAGTTTGTGGCATCTAGGGTTGGTATGGGAAGCATGCCATGTTGGACGGTCAACGTGGCTGACCAGGAGGTGGGCCAGGACTAGACGCCATGGTTAATGGCATCTCTCATGCAAGCCAGACGGCGTGGTTACCGGCGTCTCCAAAAAGGTCAGATCTGGAAAAAGACCATACTAGGGTCAAATCATGCTAATTTATCGTTAATGGGACATCTTTGCTAGGTTGCATCATTTTTGGGGTCATTGCATCTCTGATTTAGAGCAAGTCTAATAAGATACATTCAACAGGTTGTAAAGATTAAAGTAGTATTATATTTTTTGTTGAGTTGGATGAGAGAGAATAGGAGAGAGAAGAGAAGCAGGTTGTAGATTAACAGTGAGTTGTAGCATGGGCTACAAGAAACCCGGTGATAGTGTAAGGTGGGAAATATATTAATAAAGCAGTACTTCTTGGAAATTATCTAGTATACATGTTGGCTATTAGGTGATTAGGGCATTTTGGAGACTGAGCTCCATGGAGGCCTTAATTTTGAAAATTTTCAAATTCAAAGTTTTTAGTTTCAACAAATTCTAAAAAAATTACACGTGTATACAAGGATGTAATGGGTATTAAATTTCAGGATGAATACCTTGAATTGAGAGATGCACAAAAAAGATAAAATCATGAACTTTGAGGATGATTAATACATGTGCTCCCCGGATTTTTTTGCAGCTCTCAGTTTAACGTATTTTGACTTGAAAATTTGCACACATGTACATCATGTCTCTAGATATATGTGTATTTTTTTCAACAAAAAATGAACTGGATTTTTTGAATTTTTAAGATTTCAAATTAAGGCCTCCATGGAGCTTGGTCTCCATTTGGCATTTTCGCTATTAGTTTGGCTATAATTGATGTGGTAATTCCATATAACTGGTTGTTGAGTGTACTATTAACCATGCTCATTGTGCCTAGCTGAGTAAATACATGCCAAAAACCAGTTGTGCACGTAGTTTGGCAGCCTGCATGTAGGTTGGCTGCATTAGGGAAACAATCCCCTCCTAGTGTTTAGTTGCCCGTGTTGGGCTGAGCTGTTGCACTACGCGGGTGTTTGGTTGTGCACTGTCTAAGTTATGCTCACTCCTTCTCACTAGTGGTAACCTTACCACACATGACACTAATATATGAAGTTTGTAGTAAATATTGTTTCTGTCCTAGATAGTACACAAATGGCATTTCATCCTATCTACTAACAAATTATAGTACTAACTTTCTCCTACTGTTGCTTCTTCCTCTGCTACCACTACTTCTTCTTCTTCTTGAGATCCTCGTGTTACCTCTATTTGCCCATATTGCGTCAACCCACTCCAACCTTTTGGTCTTCCAAGCTTCGTTGTCAAATGCCTCCACACCATGGTTAGAGGTATCAACATCATCAGCCATCACATCTTACTCCTATGGCACAAGCTCATCATAACAACATTCTAGGATCCAGTTATGGAGGGTGCAACATGCAAGAACAAGCATAACCTTAGTAGGGAAAGGATGGAATGACTTCTGATCCAGGATCTTACATCTATAGATATCCAAATGTTGTCTCAGCCATAACTCTAAGGCTAGAGTGTCCAAGATTAAAAACACTCATGTGCAGTCCTAGGATAGTTCTTGGAAGATAACTCATTCAGATAGTACCTGGTTTCCCCAAAAGGTGCAAGAACAGTAGCCGACATGTATAGCCAAAATCTTCTAGGTAGAACTTGTCATCAGAGATATTGATGCCATCAGGTCGATCCATGCTAGAATGTTAGCATCATGGGTTGATCCTTCCCAGCCAGCTAACACATATGTGAACCACAGATCAAAGTCAACTGCAGCAAGCACATTCTGGCTTATGTAGTGCTTACTACCCATGTATGTTGGAGCCTGTGACCTTGGCACTATAGCAGTCACATGCGTACCATCTACTGCGCCAATCCAATCATGTGATGGCATGAAAACATTGTGTTATGGTTGTATCAGAACAATATGAGCATGTCAAGGCATGAACTATGAGTAATACCCACCTTGAAATAAAAATACCATTTTGGGCTATTGCGAATCTTGGTATGAGTTTCCCAGTTGATTCCTTGATAATCTCTTCTCTGAACTCCCCAATAGCATACTTGCTTGAAATATGTGGGAATAGTCTCCATTGATCTTGTGGACACGTTGTGAATAACCTGAACCTCTAATTATGACCTACAATATGAAGGAACATGATGACTTGCTCTTCCATATAGGTGTGAATGCTATATTCTAGCAGCCCCCTATTCCTAAACATCTGCACAAGTCTGGCAAAATGTGCTCCTCACATTCGAAGCATCCACGGAGCCTCTACATCGTTACAGTTGTAGATGTAGTTTAGATTTCCACCCTCTCCCTATCTTAGATTAACATTGGGCCATAACGGATGACAGACATATCACTCTGACAAACAGCTCTCCTGTGGACCAACATGACCCAAGCCCGAATCAAAACTATGAGTGTTGTTTCCTGAGCAGCCAACTTCATATGTTCGTCCATAACCTAATAGGTGACATCAATAATGTAGTGCGCAGTGGAGAAATCGACCCTACACCGTACCTAACGGCCTAACAAACAACCTAACAGAGGAGAGGCTTGTATGCTGATTTCCTCTTTTGGAGCCAACAACTTCCCCATGGCGCAGACGAGGAGGATGAGACAGAATCAGAGACGAAGGGGAGAAGTTGGTCCTGCTGAAATCACGCCAACACAACCGCTTCCTTAGATCCAAGTTATCGGCGCCGATCAACGTGAGAACTGACGTTGAGTTTGTCCTAGCACTAGAGCTGAGCGAGTAAATGGGGGAGAGATGCTCGATTTTGTGCGATCCCGCTGCGATTGACTTTTTGTCCCGCCATCTCCACCCCGACCCCCTGCACCGCCGTGTACATGGTGCGAGACTTTTGCGCTTGACTCGGTCTGACTCGCTGGAAACGGGCGATTTTGAGCACTCCTAGCAAGCCAGACTCTGGATTCTTTAAGGTTCATGTAAGTGCGATTCAGGCCTCCATCTAAGCTACCAAACGGGTTTTTCTTGCACCCAATGGGCCCGTTTGGGGGTGATGCAGGCTACCAAACGCATCCCTATATGCTTTTTCTCATCGCATTTTTTAGGCCTACTCTTTGGGAGAAATTAGTTGGAGAGTACACAGTACATGTGCTCCGCTGGATGTTTTCCCCATTGAGGCAATTTTCAGGTTTTTGCTAGGTTTTCCAGGGTTTTTTCTTTTTCTTTTTTTGTTCGGTTATCTCTCAATTTTCTTGTGTTGACTGTCTTTGGCTTTTGTTTACCGTCCACGTGAATCGCCATCTAGGAGTTGGGGGTGGGGGCTAGTATAATTTTCGCTATTCCTCAACATGAGTATCCTTGAGCCGAAGCCACACAAGGTATCGATGTTCCTTTGTGTCAATAACATGAAGCCTTCTTTCTCGAGGGTGAAATGCCTAAGATGCCTTCTTTGTTGATGGAGAAAATTAGGAAGGGTAAGTGTCGAGGAACTCTAGACGTTCCCTCCCATTTTCCGAAGAAGTTTCTATATTTTTCAAGGCTCCCCCAAACCCGGGAGTGCTCCGGGGAACTCTACACTCATTTTGGAAAGATGTCAAAAGCTTTCGCGGATTTCTTTTTCTTTTCCTTCTGTTTACTTGTTGTATTTTTTTAGTATGTTTAGTTATTTTTTGTTTTCAGTTCCTTTTCTCTCCTTTTAAATTCATTGTTTTTTTACAGAAAAAACATTTTCAAATTAAAGACGTTTACAAAATTTATTTTATTCTAATTCATGAACATTTCAAAATTGTGAATGTCATGAATATTTTTCAATTTCTTGACATTTTTTCAAATGTGAACATTTATTAAGTTCTCAATTTTTTTGAATTCAAGACCATATCTAAAATTTATTTAAAAAATCATTTTTAATCCATGGAAATTTTAAAATTCATGCATATTTTCAAACTTGTGGTTATTTTCAAAATTGAATATTTTTTATCTATCATGATGTTTTTCTAAATTCATGAACTTTTTCAAATATGTAAAAAAGGGAGAGCCGATTTTGTTTTTACAATCAGCTGCAGATTTGTTTTTTCAAAGAAGCGAAGCGAAAGGAGAAAAGTGCGAGAGGAAAACGTGCGGCGTAGCGAGTGTGACCAGCCAGCTGGTGATGACTATTGGGCCTGGTTCTTCCATGATCACCCTCTTCCCGAAATCACTACTTAAGGGCTCTCCCTTGTAAAGGTCACTCACATCTCTCTAGGTTGTGATAAGCACCACACTACATGTGCGTCACTTATCGCAAACTGAGAGTTTTCTCTTTTTTGTAGATTCGTTTATTCAAAACATTTTATCTCTTAAACCGTCCTCTCAAATCCAAAACCATTATTCCCTTGGATTTCTCGCATCAAGTTCTTTCAAACTACATGCCATGTTAATAGGTTTCGACGAACTTTTTTGCAAGAAAATACTCGATAAAAATGGAAGGGAAAAACCTAGCTAGAAGCACGGTTTTTCCCACCTTTTATACCTTTCCCGTGCCTCCCGCGGAAGTAAATATTGTTGGAGAACGTAGCATGCAATTTCAAAAAAATTCCTACGCTCACGCAAGATCTATCTAGGAGATGCATAGCAACGAGAGGAGGAGAGTATGTCTACGTACCCTCGTAGACCAAAAGCGGAAGCATTAGGTTAACGCGGTTCATGTAGTCGAACGTCTTCACGATCCAACCGATCCAAGTACCGAACGTACGACACCTCCAAGTTCAGGACACGTTCAGCTCGATGACGTCCCTCGAACTCTTGATCCAGCAGAGGCTCGAGGGAGAGTTTCGTCAACATGAAGGCATGGTGACGGTGATGGTGATGTGATCCGAGCAGGGCTTCACCTAAGCACTACGACGCTATGACCGGAGGAGTTAACTGTGGAGGGGTCACCGCACACGGCTAAGAGAACAATTGATGTGCCTTTGGGGTGCCCCCTGCCCCGTATATAAAGGAGGGGAGGAGGAGGCCGGCGGCCAGGAGGGGCACGCCATGGGGGGAGTCCTACTAGGACTCCTAGTCCTAGTAGGATTCGCCCCCCCTTTCCTTTCACCACCGGAGGGAAAAGGAAGGAGAGGGAGAGGGAGAGGGAAAGGGGGCGCCACCCCCTCCCCTAGTCCAATTCGGACTGCCATGGGGGGCGTGCGGCCACCCCTTGCGGCCCTCCTCTCTCTCCACTAACGCCCACTAAGGCCCAATATTTCCCCCGGGGGGTTCCGGTAACCCCTCGGTACTCCGGTAAAATACCCAAATCACTCGGAACCATTCCGATGTCCGAATTACCTTCCAATATATGAATCTTTACCTCTTGACCATTTAGAGACTCCTCATCATGTCTGTGATCTCTTTCGGGACTCCGAAGAAACTTCGGTCACCAAAACACACAACTCATAATACAAATCGTCATCGAACGTTAAGCGTGCGGACCCTACGGGTTTGAGAACTATGTAGACATGACTGAGACACATCTCCGGTCAATAAACAATAGCAGAACCCGGATGCTCATATTGGTTCCTACGTATTCTACGAAGATCTTTATCGGTCAAACCGCATAACAACATATGTCATTCCCTTTGTCATCGGTATGTTACTTGCCCGTGATTCGATCGTCGGTATCATCATACCTAGTTCAATCTCGTTACCGGCAAGTCTCTTTACTCGTTCCATAATGCATCATCCTGCAACTAAGTCATTAGTCACATTGCTTGCAAGGCTTATAGTGATGTGCATTACCGAGAGGGCCCAGAGATAAATCTCCGATACACAAAGTGACAAATCCTAATCTTGATCTATGCCAACCGAACAAACACCTTCGGAGACACCTGTAGAGCATCTTTATAACCACCCAATTACGTTGTGACGTTTGATAGCACACAAGGTGTTCCTCCGGTATTCAGGAGTTGCATAATCTCATAGTCAGAGGAATATGTATAATTCATGAAGAAAGCAATAGCAATAAAACTAAACGATCATAATGCTAAGCTAACAGATGGGTCTTGTCCATCGCATCATTCTCTAATGATGTGATCATGTTCATCAAATGACAACACATGTTTATGGTCAGGAAACTTAACCATCTTTGATTAACGAGCTAGTCAAGTAGAGGCATACTAGGGACACTCTGTTTTGTCTATGTATTCACACATGTACTAAGTTTCTGATTAATACAATTCTAGCATGAATAAAAAACATTTATCATGATATAAGGAAATATAAATAACAACTTTATTATTTCCTCTAGGGCATATTTCCATCAGTCTCCCGCTTGCACTAGAGACAATAATCTAGATTACATTGTAATGATTCTAACACCCATGGAGTCTTGGTGTTGATCATGTTTTGCTCGTGGAAGAGGCTTAGTCAACGGGTCTGCAACATTTAGATCCATATGTATTTTGCAAATCTCTATCTCTCCCTCCTTGACTTGATCGCGGATGGAATTGAAGCGTCTCTTGATGTGTTTGGTTCTCTTGTGAAATCTGGATTCCTTCGCCAAGTGTGACACCCCCGATTTGACCGTACACTAATCATGCACGCAAATGTGTACGATCAAGATCAGGGACTCACGGGAAGATATCACAACAGAACTCTAAAACATAAATAAGTCATACAAGCATCATAATACAAGCCAGGGGCCTCGAGGGCTCGAATACAAGTGCTCGATCATAGACGAGCCAGCGGAAGCAACAATATCTGAGTACAGACATAAGTTAAACAAGTTTGCCTTAAGAAGGCTAGCACAAACTGGGATACAGATCGAACGAGGCGCAGGCCTCCTGCCTGGGATCCTCCTAACTACTCCTGGTCGTCGTCAGCGGGCTGCACGTAGTAGTAGGCTCCTCCAGTGCCGTAGGAGTCGTCGTCGATGGTGGCGTCTGGCTCCTGGACTCCAGCATCTGGTTGCGACAACCAGGTAGAAAGGAAAGGGGGAAAAGAGGGAGAAAAGCAACCGTGAGTACTCATCCAAAGTACTCGCAAGCAAGGAGCTACACTACATATGCATGGGTATATGTGTAAAGGGCCATATTAGTGGACTGAACTGCAGAATGCCAGAATAAGAGGGGGATAGCTAATCCTGTCGAAGACTACGCTTCTGACCATCTCCATCTTGCAGCATGTAGAAGAGAGTAGATTGAAGTCCTCCAAGTAGCATCGCATAGCATAATCCTACCCGGCGATCCCCTCCTCGTCGCCCTGTTAGAGAGCGATCACCGGGTTGTATCTGGCACTTGTAAGGGTGTATTTTATTAAGTATCCGGTTCTAGTTGTCATAAGGTCAAGGTACAACTCCGGGTCGTCCTTTTACCGAGGGACACGGCTATTCGAATAGATAAACTTCCCTGCAGGGGTGCACCACATAACCCAACACGCTCGATCCCATTTGGCCGAACACACTTTTCTGGGTCCTGCCCGGCCTCGTAAGATCAACACGTCGCAGCCCCACCTAGGCACAACAGAGAGGTCAGCACGCCGGTCTAAATCCTATGCGCGCAGGGGTCTGGGCCCATCGCCCATTGCACACCTGCACGTTGCATACGCGGCCGGAAGCAGACCTAGCCTAGTGGCGTTCCAGTCCAATCCGGCGCGCGCCGCGTGGTCGCTAACGTCACGAAGGCTTCGGCTGATACCACGACGTCGAGTGCCCATAACTGTTCCCGCGTAGCTGGTTAGTGCGTATAGACCAAATGGCCAGAATCAGATCAAATACCAAGAACTCGTTAAGCGTGTTATGTCGAAGTAACCGCGGACGCCGTCCAGGGCCAGGCCCACCTCTCGCCTAGGTGGTCTCAACCTGCCCTGTCGCTCCGCCACAAAGATCCACTTGCGGGTACTCCTACGAGCCGACCCGACTTTAGTCACCACAGGTGTCATGTATAGAGTATATAAGTATATACCCATGATCACCGCCCAAGTGATCACGGCCCGATAGTATAGCACAGCAGACGGACAAGAATGTAGGGCCACTGATGGAAAACTAGCATCCTATACTAAGCATGTAGGATTGCAGGTAAAGGTAACAACAGTAGAAGCAAGGACAGGCTATGCATCAGTATAGGATTAACGGAAAGCAGTAACATGCTACACTACTCTAATGCAATCAGTATAGAGAAGAATAGGCGATATCTGGTGATCAAGGGGGGGGGCTTGCCTGGTTGCTCTGGCAAGTAGGAGGGGTCGTCAACTCCGTAGTCGAACTGGGCAGCAGCAGCGTCGGTCTCGTAGTCTACCGGAGAGAAGAGGGGGAAAGAAACAGTAAATACAATGCAAACATAAGCATGACGATGCGTGACATGACAATGAGCGGTGCTAGGTGTGCCCTAACGCGGCAGTAGGTGGTACCGGCGAAGGGGGGGAACATCCGGGAAAGTATTCCCGATGTTTCGCATTTTCGGACAGATGAAACGGAGGGGGAAAGTTGCGAGTTCGATAGGTTAGGGATGTGTGGCGGACGAACGGGCTGCGTAACCGGATTCGTCTCGTCGTTCTGAGCAATTTTCATGTACAAAGTTTTTCCATCCGAGCTACGATTTATTTTATATTAAATTTTAAAGATTTAAATCATTTTTAGAATTTAATAAATTAATTTAATTCGAATTTAATTAATGCATCAGCATGACGTCAGCAGTCAACGTTGACCGTTGACCTGGTCAACCTCACAGGTGGGTCCCACCTGTCAGGGGCTGTTAGCTAATTAACAATAGTTAATTAGGTTAATTAGTTATTAGGTTAATTAATCTTAATTAGTTAATATTAACAGGATTAAGTACGTTAATTAATTCACTAATTAATTAATTATTAATTTCATTAATTCATTTTTATTTTATTTCCTCTTTCTCTCCTTTTTTTTAAGTTCTGGGGCGGGGCCCCAGCTGTCATTGGGCCTGGGGCCTTAACGGGCGCGAGTGGCGGTTACGGGCGCTGGGCGAAGCCGGGTGACGGGCGATGGTGCGGGCGGACCCGGCGACGAGCGTCGCGGCCGGGGTCAAGCCCGAGCGGCGACCAGCACGTGGGGGCGGCACGGTGTGGCCCCCAGGTCGAAGCGGCGACGAGCCCGAGGGCGGGGCGCGCAAGCCGCGGCGCTGGTGAGGGCGAACGGAGGGGGCCGTGGGGCGCGGTGGTGGAGGCGGTGAGCGCGGCTGCTATAGGCGCAGGTGTGGGTCGGCGAGAAGGGGACTTGGGGAGTGGCGGTGCTCGTAGGGGACGGCCGCGGCGGCGAGCAGCCTGACCAGGGGTGAGGCTGCGCGGGTCGCAGCGGGGGGGGAGCGCGACGGCAGCATGCCGCGGCGAGGGACGCAGTGGGTGCGCGACGGCAGCATGCCGCGGCGAGGGACGCACTGGGTGCGCGATGAGCACGCACGGGGTCGAGCGGGGGCGAAGAGAAGGGGAGGAGGCCGGGGGCCTCACCGCGCGTTGCAGGGAACGGGGCAATGGGGCGCGGGGAGGAAGTCGGAGACGACGGCGATGTGGAGGAGGCAATCCGGCGAGGAGGAGGAGGCAGGCCGGCGAGGACACGCTCCGGCGACGGCGTCCAGGCGCGTGGCGCGGCTCGATCCGTCGGCTTCGGGGTCGGTGACGAGGCGAGGCGTCGGCGTCAAGGAGTGGGGCGGCGCGGTCGCCGGGGAGAGGTGGCGAGGTCGGGACGAGGCCGACGGGGGGGCGCGGGGCGTCGGGGGCGAGCGGGGCGACGGGGTCGTCGGGGCGGCGTCGCCCCGATTGGATCGGGGGAGTGGGGGGAAGAGAGAGCGAGAGGGGGTGGGGGAGTGGGGGTGGATCGGGCTAGGGTTTACTGGGGGTGGATAAGGGGAGAGTGGGGGTGGGCCGGCCGGCTGGGCCTTTGCCCAGTTGGGCTTGCCAGCTGGGCCACAGTTGGCCCAGTGGGGGGGCTTCTCTTTTCTTTTCTTTTGTTTTCTGTTTTGCATTTCTTTTATTTATTTCTCTTTTCTGTTTTATTTTATTTTAAATTATCTAGGCATTTTATAAAAATGTGTTTATTACACCATATTTACTTATCCAAAATATGGCACCTCCCGAACATTTTGTTTTAAATTTTGAAAAACTTATATTGTTGACATTAATTGAATTTAAATTATGAAACGGTTTTGAATCATCGCACGGTTAACAACAGTAACCAAAGTGATGTGGCATGATTAGCGTGGGATTACTGTAGCATGATTATCCGGGCGTTACACCAAGGCAATTGCTCCAGTATTGTCATAAAAGATTTTCATTGGACCCGATGCACTAGGTACTACAGCTAGATCGGATATGAACTCCTTCATCCAGACTCCTTCATTTGCTGCTTTTGAAGCAGCTATGTACTCCGCTTCACACGTAGATCCCGCCACGACGCTCTGTTTGGAACTGCACCAACTTACATCTCCACCATTCAGTGTCAAAGCTTGCATCAACGTAACCATTTACGACAAGCTCCTTGTCACCTCCATGAACGAGAAAGATATCCTTAGTCCTTTTCAGGTATTTCAGGATGTTCTTGACCGCTATCCAGTGATCCACTCCTGGATTTCTTTGGTACCTCCCTGCTAAAATTATAGCAAGGCACACATCAGGTCTGGTACACAACATTGCATACATGATAGAACCTATGGCTGAGGCATAGGGAATGACTTTCATTTTCTCTCTATCTTCTACAGTGGCCAGGCATTGAGTCTGACTCAACTTCACACCTTGTAACACAGGCAAGAACCCTTTCTTTGACTGATCCATTTTGAACTTCTTCAAAACTTTATCAAGGTGTGTGCTTTGTGAAAGTCCAATTAAGCATCTTGATCTATCTCTATAGATCTTGATGCCCAATATATAAGCAGCTTCACCGAGGTCTTTCATTGAAAAATTCTTATTCAAGTATCCTTTTATGCTATCCAGAAATTATGTATCATTTCCCATCAACAATATGTCAGCTACATATAATATTAGAAATGCTACAGAGCTCCCACTCACTTTCTTGTAAATACAGGCTTCTCCAAAAGTCTGTATAAAACCATATGCTTTGATCACACTATCAAAGTGTATATTCCAACTCCGAGAGGCTTGCACCAGTCCATCAATGGATCGCTGGAGCTTGCACACTTTGTTAGCACCTTTAGGATCGACAAAACCTTCTGTTTGCATCATATACAACTCTTCTTTAAGATATCCATTAAGGAATGCAGTTTTGACATCCATTTGCCAAATTTCATAATCATAAAATGCGGCAATTGCTAACATGATACGGATAGACTTAAGCATTGCTACGGGTGAGAAGGTCTCATCATAGTCAACTCCTTGAACTTGTCGAAAACCTTTCGCAACAAGTCGAGCTTTGTAGATTGTAACATTACCGCCAGCGTCAGTCTTCTTCTTGAAGATTCATTTATTCTCTATGGCTTGCGATCATCGGGCAAGTCAACCAAAGTCCATACTTTGTTCTCATACATGGATCTCATCTCAGATTCATGGCCTCAAACCAATTTCGCGGAATCTGGGCTCATCATCGCTTCCTCATAGTTCATAGGTTTGTCATGGTCTAGTAACATGACTTCCAGAACAGGATTTCCGTACCACTCTAGAGCAGAACGTACTCGGGTTGACCTATGAGGTTCGGTAGTAACTTGATCTGAAGTTTCATGATCATCATCATTAACTTCCTCACTAATTGGTGTAGGAATCACTGGAACTGATCTCTGTGATGAACTACTTTCCAATTCGGGAGAAGGTACAATTACCTCATCAAGTTCTACTTTCCTCCCACTCACTTCTTTCGAGAGAAACTCCTTATCTAGAAAGGATCCATTCTTAGCAACGAATATCTTGCCTTCGGATATGTGATAGAAGGTGTACCCAACAGTCTCCTTTGAGTATCCTATGAAGACGCATTTCTCCGATTTGGGTTCGAGCTTATCAGGTTGAAGATTTTTCACATAAGCATCGCAGCTCCAAACTTTAAGAAATGACAGCTTAGGTTTCTTGCCAAACCACAGTTCATATGGTGTCGTCTCAATGGATTTAGATGGTTCCCTATTTAACGTGAATCCAGCCGTCTCTAAAGCATAACCCCAAAACGATGGTGGTAAATCGGTAAGAGACATCATAGATCGCACCATGTCTAATAAAGTACAATTATGATGTTCGGACACACCATTACGTTGTGGTGTTCCAGGTGGCGTGAGTTGCGAAACTATTCCACATTGTTTCAAATGAAGACCAAACTCATAACTCAAATATTCACCTCCACGATCAGATCATAGAAACTTTTTTTTCTTGTTACGATGATTTTCCACTTCACTCTGAAATTCTTTGAACTTTTCAAATGTTTTAGACTTATGTTTCATTAAGTAGATATACCCATATCTGCTCAAATCATCGGTGAAGGTCAGAAAATAACGATACCCGCCGCGAGCCTCAACACTCGTCGGACCGCATACATCAGTATGTATTTTTTCCAATAAGTCAGTGGCTCGCTCCATTGTTCCGGAGAACGGAGTCTTAGTCATCTTGCCCATGAGGCATGGTTCGCAAGCATCAAGTGATTCATAATCAAGTGATTCCAAAAGCCCATCAGCATGGAGTTTCTTCATGTGCTTTACACCAATATGACCTAAACGGCAGTGCCACAAATAAGTTGCACTATCATTATTAACTTTGCATCTTTTGGCTTCAATCTTATGAATATGTGTATCACTACAATCGAGGTGCAACAAAAATAGACCACTCATCAAGGGTGCATGACCATAAAAGATATTACTCATATAAATAGAACAACCATTATTCTCTGATTTAAATGAATAACCGTCTCGCATCAAACAAGATCCAGATATAATGTTCATGCTCAACGCTGGCACCAAATAACAGTTATTTAGGTCTAAAACTAATCCCAAAGGTAGATGTAGAGGTAGCGTGCCGACGGCGATCACATCGACTTTGGAACCATTTCCCACGCGCATCGTCACCTCATCCTTAGCCAGTCTTCGTTTAATCCGTAGCCCCTGTTTTGAGTTGCAAATATGAGCAGCAGAACCAGTATCAAATACCCAGGCGCTACTACGAGCATTAGTAAGGTATACATCAATAACATGTATGTCAAATATACCTTTCACTTTGCCATCCTTCTTATCCGCCAAATACTTGGAGCAGTTCCGCTTCCAGTGCCCAGTCCCTTTGTAGTAGAAGCACTCAGTTTCAGGCTTAGGTACAGACTTGGGCTTCTTCATGGGAGTAGCAAATTGCTTGCTATTCTTCATGCAGTTCCCCTTCTTCCCTTTGCCCTTTTTCTTGAAACTTGTGGTCTTGTTAACCATCAACACTTGATGCTCCTTCTTGATTTCTACCTCCGCAACCTTTAACATCACGAAGAGCTCAGAAATTGTCTTTTCCATCCCTAGCATATTAAAGTTTATCACAAAGCCATTATAGCTTGGTGGCAGTGATTGAAGAAACTCTTTCAGTGACACTATCATCAGGAAGATTAAGTCCCAGCTGAGTCAAGTGGTTACGGTACCCAGACATTCTGAGTATGTGTTCACTGACAGAACTATTCTCCTCCATCTTGCAGTTATAGAACTTGTTGGAGACTTCATATCTCTCAACTCGGGCATTTGCTTGAAATATTAACTTCAACTCCTGGAACATCTCATATGCTCCATGATGTTCAAAACGTCTTTGAAGTCCCGATTCTAAGCCGTAAAGCATGGCACACTGAACTATCGAGTAGTCATCAGCTTTGCTCTGCCAGATGTTCATAATGTCAGGAGTTGCTCCTGCAGCGGGTCTTGCACCTAGCGGTGCTTCCAGGACGTAATTCTTCTATGCAACAATCAGGGTAATCCTCAAGTTACGGACCCAGTCTGTGTAGTTGCTACCATCATGTTTCAACTTAGCTTTCTCTAGGAATGCATTAAAATTCAAAGGAACGGTAGCACGGGCCATTGATCTACAACAACGTAGATTTGCAAAAACTAATAGGTACTAAGTTCATGATAAATTAAATTTCAATTAATCATATTACTTAAGAACTTCCACTTAGATAGGCATCCCTCTAGTCATCTAAATGATCACATGATCCATATCAACTAAACCATGTCCGATCATCACGTGAGATGGAGTAGTTTTCAATGGTGAACATCTCTATGTTGATCATATCTACTATATTATTCACGTTCGACCTTTCGGTCTCAGTGTTTCGAGGCCATATCTGCATATGCTAGGCTCGTCAAGTTTAACCCGAGTATTCTGCATGTGCAAAACTGACTTGCGCCCGTTGTATGTGAACGTAGAGCTTATCACACCCGATCATCACGTGGTGTCTCGGCACGACAAACTGTAGCAATGGTGCATACTCAGGGAGAACACTCATACCTTGAAATTTACTGAGGGATCATCTTATAATGCTACCGCTGTACTAAGCAAAATAATATGCATAAAAGATAAACATCACATGCAATCAAAATATGTGACATGATGTGGCCATCGTCATCTTGTGCCTTTGATCTCCATCTCCAAAGCACCGTCATGATCTCCATCGTCACAGGCTTGACACCTTGTTCTCCATCGCGTCGTTGTCGTCTCGCCAACTATTGCTTCTACAACTATCGCTATCGCATGGTGATAAAGTAAAGCAATTACATGGCGATTGCATTTCATACAATAAAGCGACAACCATAAGGCTCCTGCCAGTTGCCGATAACTTTTACAAAACATGATCATCTCATACAATAACGTATATCACATCATGCCTTGACCATATCACATCACAGCATGCCCTGCAAAAACAAGTTAGACGTCCTCTACTTTGTTGTTGCAAGTTTTACGTGGCTGCTACGGGCTTCTAGCAAGAACCGTTCTTACCTACGCATCAAAACCACAACGACTTTTCGTCAAGTGTGTTGTTTTAACCTTCAACAAGGACCGGTCGTAGTCAAACTCGATTCAACTAAAGTTGGAGAAACAGACACCCGCCAGCCACCTGTGTGCAAAGCACGTCGGTAGAACCAGTCTCATGAACGTGGTCATGTAATGTTGGTCCGGGCCGCTTCATCCAACAATACCACCGAATCAAAGTAAGACGTTGGTGGTAAGCAGTATGACTATTATCGCCCACAACATTTTGTGTTCTACTCGTGCATATCGTCTAAGCATAAACCTGGCTCTGATACCACTGTTGCAGAACGTAGCATACAATTTCAAAAAAAATCTACGCTCACGCAAGATCTATCTAGGAGATACATATCAACGAGAGGAGGAGAGTATGCCTACGTACCCTCGTAGACCGAAAGTGGAAGCGTTAGGTTAACGCGGTTCATGTAGTCGAATGTCTTCACGATCCAACCGATCCAAGTACCGAACGTACGGCACCTCCGAGTTCAGCACACGTTCAGCTCGATGACGTCCCTCGAACTCTTGATCCAGCAGAGGGTCGAGGGAGAGTTCCGTCAGCACGATGGCGTGGTGACGGTGATGGTGATGTGATCCGCGCAGGGCTTCGCCTAAGCACTACGATGCTATGACCGGAGGAGTAAACTATGGAGGGGGGCACCGCACACGGCTAAGAGAACAATTGATGTGCCTTTGGGGTGCCCCCTGCCCCCGTATATAAAGGAGGGGAGGAGGAGGCCGCTGGCCAGGAGGGGCGCGCCGTGGGGGGGTCCTACTAAGTAGGATTCGCCCCCCCCCCTTTTCCTTTCACTACCGGAGGGAAAGGAATGAGAGGGAGAGGGAGAGGGAAAGGGGGCGCCGCCCCCCGCCCTAGTCCAATTCGGACTGCCATGGGGGGGGCGAGGCCACCCCTTGCGGCCCTCCTCTCTCTCCACTAAGGCCCAATATTTCCCCCGGGGGGGTTCCTGTAACCCCTCGGTACTCCGGTAAAATACCCGAATCACCCGGAACCATTCCGATGTACGAATACTACCTTCCAATATATGAATCTTTACATCTCGACCATTTTGAGACTCCTCTTCATGTCTGTGATCTCATCCGGGACTCCGAACAAACTTCGGTCACCAAAACACACAACTCATAATATAAATCGTCATTGAATGTTAAGCGTGCGGACCCTACGGGTTCGAGAACTATGTAGACATGACTGAGACACATCTCCGGTCAATAACCAATAGCGGAACCTGGATGCTCATATTGGTTCCTACATATTCTATGAATATGTTTATCGATCAAACCGCATAACAACATACGTCATTCCCTTTGTCATCGGTATGTTACTTGCCCGAGATTCGATCGTCGGTATCATCATACCTAGTTCAATCTCATTACTGGCAAGTCTCTTTACTCGTTCCGTAATGCATCATCCCGCAACTAACTCATTAGTCACATTGCTTGCAAGGCTTATAGTGATGTGCATTACCGAGAGGGCCCAGAGATACCTCTCCGATACACGGAGTGACAAATCCTAATCTTGATCTATGCCAACCCAACAAACACCTTCGGAGACACCTGTAGAGCATCTTTATAATCACCCAGTTACGTTGTGATGTTTGATAGCACACAAGGTGTTCCTCCGGTATTCGGGAGTTGCATAATCTCATAGTCAAAAGAATATGTATAAGTCATGAAGAAAGCAATAGCAATGAAACTAAACGATCATAATGCTAAGCTAACGGATGAGTCTTGTCCATCACATCATTCTCTAATGATGCGATGCCGTTCATCAAATGACAACACATGTCTATGGTCAGGAAACTTAACCATCTTTGATTAACGAGCTAGTCAAGTAGAGGCATACTAGGGACACTCTGTTTTGTCTATGTATTCACACATGTACTAAGTTTCCGATTAATACAATTCTAGCATGAATAATAAACATTTATCATGATATAAGAAAATATAAATATCAACTTTATTATTGCCTCTAGGGCATATTTCCTTCAAATATGTGCCTTCAGGAGAAGCATATTTGTGCCTTTCATGGAAAAAAGGGTTTTTCTCCCTTTCCGAGAGACACAACGTCTCATGAAAACAAACCTTTATCTTCATGAGAGGCAAATATGTGCCTCTCATGCAAGAAGAAAAAACATGTTTTTCTATTTCTGAGAGGCACCCCTATGGCTCTCGTGGAAGAAAAAAAATGCATTTCTTTTCCTTTCTGAGAGGTAAAGTTGTGCTTCTCGCGGAAGTAATTTATGCCTCCACAACAAGCAAACACGTGCCTCTCGTGGAATCAAACTCGTGTCTCCACGAGAAAAAAATATGTGCCTCTCGTGGAAGAAAAAAACACATTTTTTCGTGTGAAGCTCGGGATAATAGAGAAAAGAAACGAATAAAACTGGTGAAAAAACAAAAAAAAACTAGAAACCCTATGGAAAATTGGCTCTTCTATTGAACAAGGTCGCGACATACTAATTTAACATGGACCGGATGGTGGCCCAGTGGCTAGCAGCGCTACGCTGCAACCAGGTACTCCCATGCGCCCCCTTTTAGATAGTGTATTTCTTTTAGTATGTGCGAATGGGCCGGCCCACAACTATAGACGCTTCAAGCGACATCGAAGGAAGACTCGCTATAAGCGAAATGAAGTCTTTACGGCATGAATACTGATTAGGCTGGTTTCTGTAGGGAGCTCCGGTTGGCGCTTCTGGCACTCGCAACCGACGCGAAGCGGGCCGGCCCAGCAACCTGTTCAAAAAGGAAAGGTGAAAAAAAAGTAAACTTCAAATTCTGGGAGACCTAGGATTCGAAACCTGTGGAAAATTGGCTCTTCTATTGAAGAAGGTCGCGACATACTAATTTAACATGGACCGGATGGTGGCCCAGTGGCTAGCAGCGCTACGCTGCAACCAGGTACTCCCATGCGCCCCCTTTTAGATAGTGTATTTCTTTTAGTGTGTGCGATGGGCCGGCCCACAACTGTAGACGCTTCAAGCGACATCGAAGGAAGACTCGCTATAAGCGAAATGAAGTCTTTGCGGCATGAATACTGATTAGGCTGGTTTCTGTAGGGAGCTCCGGTTGGCGCTTCTGGCACTCGCAACCGACGCGAAGCGGGCCGGCCCAGCAACCTGTTCAAAAAGGAAAGGTGAAAAAAAAAGTAAACTTCAAATTCTGGGAGACCTAGGATTCGAACTCAGCACCACAAGAGAGACGGCCTACAGCAATAACCACTGTACCAAACTCACTATGTTATTCAAACCAAGAAAACGGTGGTAGTTAACCTTTACTTTAATAAAATGTTTAATTATTTGACAATTGAAAAAAAGTTCATTAGTTTTTAAGAAAAGTTCACAAAAAAGAAAAAGTTCATCAATTTTGAAAAAAAATCATAAATCTGGAAAAATTTCAATCATTAAAAAAAATTCATTAAAAATTGAAAAACAATCATTGAATTTGAAAAAAGTTTCATCGAATTTGAAAAACGCTCATTGAATTTGAAAAGCAATCATCGAATTTGATAAAAAATCCAACAAATCTAAAAAAAAGGTTCACCAATTTGAAAAAAGTTCATCGAATGTGAAAAAAAGTTCATCGAATTTGTTGAAAATCTTGACGCATTTCCACAAAACAAAGAAGAAAAAGGAATCACGATTTTGAAAAGTTCATACATTTAAGAAAATAAAAAATAAAAGGAAAAAAAGGAAAAGAGTTGTGTTTTTAGTGTCTGCATTTCGGGCGTACAAGAAGGAATTTAGAATATCAAGTGTGGTGGGTGAGTTGGTCAGTGCGATCGGTGTTCAATCTAAAGATCCTAGGTTCCAATCACTCTGCGTGCAGTGTTCTTTGGGGAATTAAAATAAGAAATGGTAATGGGCCGAGTCCAACTAATGCGCCTGTAGGAGTACCCTTTGCAGGAGCCCCTCAAGGGTTACTTTGGGTGGGTTGACAGTGCGTGCTCTCAGCCGTCGTCATGTGTCGCGTGCCGGGTGTTCCCTCGGGAATTTTTTTTATGTACGCATTTTCGGGCTTTAGATGGGTTTTCCCCCTTTCTTGGCTTTTCGGTCTTTACTGGGGTTTTATTTTTATTTGTTTTCCTTTGGTTTTATTTGTTTATTTTTTCTTTTTCACTAGCTTTCTTATTCCCTTTTTCTTCATTTTTCTTTGGTTTTTATGGGGGTTTTATTTTTATTTGTTTTTCTTTGCTGTCTTTCGGGTTTTCATTGTTCTTAATACACATTGTGGTTACATATCTAATAGATTTTTTAATACATGTTTAATATTTTCCATGTACAAGATTATCATTTATTGAATACATGGTCAATATTTTTTCTGTATACATTTAACATTTTTTAAATGCTTGATTAGAAAATTCAAATATTATTAATAATTTTCTAATACATGGTCAACATTTTTTCTATTCACATTTTTTTCTAAATCCTTGATTAATATTTTTTAAATACAAGTATAACTTTTTTTTTCAATACATGTTCAATACTTTTATTATGCACATTAAAAAATCAAATGCTTGATTAACATTTTTTAAACAATAGATTAACATTTTCGAATACGTGATCAATTTTCTATACACATTTAACACTTTTTCAATGATTGATTAACATTTTTCAAATACAATTTTCAAAAAAATATACATGGTCAACACTTTTATACACGTTCAATATTTTTCAAATGCTTGATTAACATTTTGCAAATACATAATTTTTTTAATATTTTTTTCAAATGCTTGGATTAACATTTTTAAATACATGATCAACTTTTTCACATACATTATATATTTTGTGTATACATTTTTCATATACATGAGAAACATATCCACATTTAACATTTTTCAAATGCTTGGTTAACATTTGTTTGAATCGTTTATGTAATTGTTTTTTGAAATATATTTATTTTGAATATTTGGAAATATAAATGAAAGTAATAAATAAATAATAATAAATGTGAAAAAAGAGGCAGTGGCCTGCCGGCACAGGGCTGGCCCATACCCTTCCGCGAGTGCAAGGCGCTTCAGTGAATCGGAAGGTTGTTTTCGGGAGCACCTATGTGCCGCTTACTGTGGCAACCAGTCGGGGCTTCGCACAGGGCGCCCCCCGACTGGGCCGGCCCACACAGGCAACGAGCGGTGCAACAATGACAGAAAAACGCGATCTCCAGGTCCTAGAGAAACCACAAGGGGAGCCTAGGTTGGCTCAACCACGTCCGAACCAATGGGTACCACCAAAAGAAGGAACATGCGAGATCAATGTTGATGCTGCACTCATGAGAACCAGACCCGTAGAGGCGGTTGCAGCGGTGTGCAGGGATCGTCAGGGAGTTTTCTTGGGTGCGTCCACGATTACCTTTCATGGCATTGATGATGCTACGACGCTTGAAGTTTTGGTTGTACGAGAATCATTAGCACTGGTGGATGATTTGTATGAAAACAGGATCTCAGTGGCCTCAGACTGCAAAGTGGTCATTGATGATATTGGGCAGATGAGTGCAGCGGTATATGGAGCTATCATTAGGGAGATTGTAGATCGTTCCAAGAATTTTGTTAATTGCTTTTTTAGCCATGAGTTTAGGAGCTCGAATGACGAGGCTCACAATCTAGCGAAGCATGCTCTCTCACTTGGTGTTGGCTGCCGTGTGTGGTTAGGCAACCCAGGTGATCTATCTTTCATCCCTGTAAACATTGTAACGAGTTAAATAAAAGCTTCGCGATATTGTCTAAAAAAAACGCGAAGTTTCAACGAGGAATCAATCTCACGACCACGCACTTGTAGAGTGAGGTATCTAACCACTACGCCTGATTGATGTTGGTGGTGATATGGCAATGCGAATACTATAGAACTAGTCACATCACCATATCCGGGTTTCTTTTTCTTTTTTCGATCTTTTCTTGTAATTTCTGAATATATTTTTTAATGTAAGAATTTTGAATATGTAATCAAATTTAAAAAAGGAACAATTTTGAAGTTGTGGACAAATATTGAAAAACAAGAAAAACAAATAAAATTATGATCAGTTTTGATGAAAACAGACAATTTTTTTTGAAAACGTGAACAATATTTTGAATTGCTGAAAACAACTAAAAACAGAAAAATATTTCGAATTTTTGAACAAATCCTGAAAAAATGAACTTGTTAAATTCCAAACAAAAATGCACAATCATGAACAAGTTTTGACAAAATGCGAACATTTTTCGAATTTGTGAACACTTTTAAAAAAGAGGAACATTTTTTTAATTTGTGAACAAATTTTGAGAACAGGAACATTTTTTAATTTGTGATTTTTTTAAAATGGGAATATTTTTTTAGAATGATGAACAATTTTTAAAGATGTGTTTTTTTAAGAAAAACGTACCAAACAAAATTTGAAAAACAATCATTTTTTGAAAATTGCAAACAATTTTTGAAATGTGAACAATTTTTGAAATATTCCAATAAATGTTATCGAACCTGAAGTTTGTTCAAAAATTCAGAAAAATGGTCTATATTTTGAAAAAGTGCGTACATATTTTGAATTTCTGAACATTTTCATAGACAAGAACATCTTTTTGTCCATGGAACAAAAATTTGAAACTGCAGAAAATGTTTTTGAAAACATGAAACTTTTTTGAAGTTGCGAACAAATTACGGAATTCTGAACAAATTTTTAAACCACCAACATTTTTTGAATTTCTGAACAAATATTTGAAAATGGAATATTTCATGAAATTATGAACATTTTTTTAAACAAAGCGCACAAATTTTGCAAGTTATGATTTTTTTTAAAACAGGATCATTTTGAGTAAAAATGAACAAAATTTGTAAAATGCGTACATTTTTTGAAAAAGAAAAAGAAATCTGAGAAAGAAAAATGAAAATGAAAAGAAAAGAAAATCGGAGAAAAAAGAAACAAAAAAGAAATAAGTAAAGAAAATAAACAGAAAAAGAAAACAAGGAGAGAAAAGGACAGAAAACAAACCGGCTGGGAACCTCTAGAAGGTTCCCAAAAACCGTAAAAAATCGGTTGGGAACCTCTAGAAGGTTCCCAAAACCGGGAACGCTGAAAGCGTTTAAACACGCCGTCCCAATACGACCTATCGGATCGACCGCCTGTGCGAATCTGCGACTTCTTGCCGCAGAGAGTGGCGAATAAGAAATTCCGTTGTTTTTCTGGAAGCGAGGTATGGCCGTGCCCCGTTCACGCTGTCCATTTGCGTAATCAACGCTCCTCAGTTTTTTTTTGCGTAATCAACTTTTTGTAGTGGCGTTGATGCGTTTTTGCGTAATCAACTTGTTGATGTGCATCCAGTCAATACCTCTGTTGCTCGCCCCCTGTTTTAGTGATGTCTCATGTATTGATGCACATGACTAGTGACTAGTGTTGCAAGCAGACTGATTTCAGAGGCTGCAGAGATTTGGCTCAGTGACCTTTCGTCATTGCCTGAGGAATGTTAATCGTGTGGCGCAAAATCTAGCCAATTATGGTGATCCCTCTAGCTTTCTTTTGTCTGACATCGTCAATGATGCAACTTCTAGCCAATGTTTGGCTATGTTTCAAGCGGACAGACGCCTATTCCATGGATCAATGAAACCAGACGATGCTCAAGGAACACAAACAATAAGAGAGTGTTAGTATAGAGCTAAAAAAATAGGGCGTCAGATCAATGGCAGGAGAACAAATGCATAGAAAGCCTGAGTAAGCTTGGGAAGAACAAATGTATCAACTCGCAGTCGTACAACGTTCCGGCGTGGCTCTTTGCGTTTGGCAAAGTACGAGTACAAAGCTAAGCAGCGCCACGTCTTCTCTCCTCACGGATGTATTCTTGTTAGTGCAAACGTGTGGGGCAAGAAAATTATTGCTTCTTAGTAGTGCAATCTAGTGCATTTCATGAACAAGAAATAGTAGAAGATTAACTAGGCACATGGTTTAAGTGTGCACGTCACGGTCAGTGAGCTGGAGCAGAAACGTGCCGTGTTCATGCTCTTCCTTGTTTTGAAACGTTTGCTACTGGTTTTGTCTCATTTTCTCTAAACTGTACCAGATTTTTGTCTTGTATAATTAACTAAGTTTTTTGGGGGTTGTAACTAACTAGCAGCATGTTGCGTAAACTAGATATTCCTTGCGTGGCCGGACTTTTTCTGAGGTCTTGCGGGCTGGTGTGGGTGACTTTGGACCAAAGCCTTGGTTCAATAGGGTAGGATAGCGACCATAATGCTTCTTAAAGGTATCTCCAAAGAGCTCACCCACACATCTCCAAGTTTGTGGGCGTGTTGGCGGTGGAGTTCGTGTTGCCTGATATTGGCGGGGTTGTGAGGTTTTTGCATGGTTGTTGATTTTCAATCGTGTGATGTGTGATTTTTGGTTTAGTTTACCTTGTAAATCAGGTCATTTTGTATTTTTTTTAATCTTAATAAAATCGGCAGAGCTCATGCCTTACACGTAAAACAGTAAAAAAGACTAACTCAAGCATGAAGGAAGAAAAACAAGTAAACTGAGTCCATTTACGCTTCTCTATATAACAAATTAATTGCAAAAGCTATTCAATTTTTCTTCTAGTTGATGTGAATATGGAAAATAAGCTTGTACATGCACACTCTCACGAGGGCGGATGCGCAACATTGAGTGGGGCGTTGCAACCGCGGCGCCGACAGCTGTCCCGACGGCGCCTGGTGGCGGCGGCATGGTGGGCTGTTGGTGGTGTCTCTCCGGCGGATGCGTGCTCTGTGGGTGTCGTTCCTTGATGGGGATGGCATAGGGGGCGGCGCACTTGTGCCCCGCGGATCTAATGATTCTTTAGGCGGCCATGGGTGGCAAGCGCGGGCTGGGTCTTGTGGCTGGCACAAGAGCCGGTGGCCGATGTCCTGTGGTGGTGCTTCGGTCCCTTCCCGTGGGCGTGGAGACGGGACAGTGGGTGGTTGGTTGTGACCTTAGTGTTGGGTGGTGGGGACGGGTCTTGATTGATAGAGTCGGTGGGGGCTGGGGCGCCAGAGAGGTGACCCGATGGCCGGAGTTGCCAGCTGCCATGAGAGGCCCTCATTCATTGCGGCGGCGTTCGTCTTTCCCGGGTGCGGCTGCCGACAGTGGGTCGGCGACGCGGGCTTGTCGTCCGAGCAAGAGTTTGACGTGGTACTCCGGCTCAAGGCTGGCTGCTCCTTGAGTGAGACCAGGCCTGATGTTGCTTTGGAGTCAGGGTGCTCGGCTCTAGGTCTCCTTCGGTCAAGGCAAGGTCGGTATTTGTAGTTGGTTGGAGGGCGTCCTCATGTTATGGCATCGATGAAGGTCCGTGGCAGTGATGCGTGGGTCAACGGTACACTGGCTGTCGTATCAATGTTACAGGTTGTGAACTTGGCGTCGCTTAGTTTTTTGCTCCACGATGGCCGTCGGCAGTCACGGGGTCATGTCCCCCGGTCCACCGGGATTGGAGGAAATTGCAGGTGTGGGCACCCCTACGATGGTTGTGCTGACCTGGGCTTGGTGGCTGATGTCGGGCTTATCGTGTCACTATTTGTGCTCTGTGAAGCGGCCGATTGGCATTGTCTCGGGGCATGGATGCGGGGGCGGCGGACCTGGAAGGCGGTCCGCATGGTTGGCTCTCTGGCGGGCACCATGGCAGTGGTGGTGTCTATATGTCTTAGCCATGTGGGTGGTGAGAGCTATAGTGTGGTGGGTGACTCCGGCATGCTCTGTCTCTGGCAGCGACGACCCCCGATCCGGACCTGGGGATCTATTCTCGTCGCGTGTACCCTAAACACCCCGCGCTGACACGGAGGAAGTGTCGAGCGAAACCTCCGCGCATTGTCACCAATGATGGTGATGCCTGCGGGTGACGTTCTCTTCTTAAAGATGTCGTTGTGTAGCTCCTCTGTGTGTCTGGTTCCGGGTGAAAACCTTTGTCCATCATGGACTCGGCAGCGGCTATACATGGCGTCGTTCTCTCTCTCGGGACAATGTTGTGGAGCGTAGGTGGTGTAGGGTGTTGCATGGTGTTGTACTCAATTCTGTCTGCTCATTTATTTCGGCTGCGTAATCGTGCGTGTCTCACATGATCCAGTTATCCCGGGACTAGCGTTGTATGAGGGTTGCCCCATTACTTTGTATCGTTCGGCCATGTACTTTGTTGTGTGTTTGCTTTATATATAAAGCGGGGCGAAAGCCTGTTTCAAGATTACAATGTACCAAATCGTCCTCCAATCACCCCACCCCGGCTTCGACCACCACCACCATGCCCTTGTTTTCCATCATGTCTCCCTTTTCTTCCTTTGACCCGATTTTTCCTCCTCCACCCCCTCCTCTTTCACCTTCATCTACTGCTCCCATTCATCCACTAACACTTATCTTCCTCTTTAGTTGAAGGTCATCAACCACATCGCATGCCTTGGATAACTTCACGAAGGAGCTTAAGTTGGAGCGTGTCACGCACACTGCCAGAGTTGAGGAAGACAACCTTGCATAGGTCTACCGTCATTTGTTCCAGAGCCGATTTCATTATCGGAAAGCCTAAATGTGTGAAGGATGGTGCCTTAAATGTTGGCATCAAGGTGTTAGTGAAACCTAGTTTTTTAAGTGTAATATTCGGACCAGTTACTGGATACCCATCTAGTAAAGTGGAGTGTGCGGTGGTTTAATCTCACATGGAAAATTGTAAAGAGAATTTGACTAGTGTGTACCCTAGTGATCCAAACATAGCACCTCTAACCCTTATACACGTAGCAAAACCGAGGTGTAAGTGGTATGAATATGTGGGTGCACCTCATAGGTGGGTTGTGAGTTGAGAGAATTCGAACGACGGTGTTACATATATGGTGTTGTGCCATGCAATAAGATAGTATGTATTTGTTGTGTATACATGAGCAACATGTTGCAGTTATTCTAGAACCTATTGTCAATGGTTGATTTTATGCTGCAAATCTGTTTCCTTGCAACTATCTGCGCCATTTGTTGTATGTTGAATGTGTTTCATGTTGTGTTGTGATCCATTTTTCAACGGTTCATTGGAAAATTAGGAATCTGATGCATTTCTTGGATTTAGTTATTGCATGGGCATGATTAAAATGTTGCAATATTTTTGCACTTCTTTACAAAACGTGGGGCAAAATATTGCAATGATGTTACATCCACATGAAAAAATATTATGTGTAATATTTTCATTCTACAATGATCCATGCCCCCCCTTGCAAAAAAATGATCCATCGGTCCATATATCGCATTTAAGTGAGATCATATAGGTCGGTGGGCATCAAATTGGGTAAATAATCACTTGAATGGCGCAAAGTGTTGCCTATGAGTATGTAATACTACATCTAGGTAGACGTGAACAAACTAATGAGTGTTTCATTAAGTAATTTCTTTTACATGTATTCACCAATTTTATTAGAAAATAAGGTGCCCACACCATCCCAACCCCATTCACCTCATCCATATCCATGTCACCTTCACAATAAGAGAAATAGTCAAAGCAGTTGTAAGGACATGGTCTATGCCGGTCTTAGGGGGGTAGACCAAACCAAGTTTTCATCCCAAATAGTTGGTTGTTTTTAAACTACACCAATAAGGTTGCATAGGGAAACTAGCAAGCAAATCTAAAATGAGTAAGTGATACCAAGACATTTCATGAAGAGTAAAGACTAGAGTAAAGACATGCAAACATAGAGGGGGCTCGATGATGTATTACCGAGGTTCATATAGTCGGCTCAATCGTACTCCTTATTGATGGAGATTTTTCGAACCACAAAGGATTTAAGCCACAAGGTCTTGGCATCGTTGCCCACAAAGAGCTCACTTAGCACACACCCACCTACTCCACCATGGCTTATAGACCACAAAGGTCAAGCCTCAGTTGGGGTAGATCTTCATGAAGATGGTGGTATTTCGGTCTTGTACAAACCCTTGATTCCTTCACAATATGATGGTTGAAGGCTCTCAAGTGATTCATAATTTTCTAGGAGGCGCAAACTCTCCAAGTAACAAGTAAAGAAAAGTCACTTGGATGAACTCCTCAAAGGATCTTCAGCCAAAGCACTCTCAAGAACCATAGGATCTCTCTCTTACAAAGTATATGGTTGAAGTAAAGAGAGATAAACACTTAGGAATAAGGATTGAAGAAAGGGATCAGCTAGGTATTCATGATCCAAGGAAGTGTCTTGGAATCACCAAAGCAAACATGTCTTCTTGAAAGATCTACTCTCTCTTGGAATGGACTGAGGTGGTCTACAAAATGAAGAGGTGTGTGGTTTTCTTTATAGTAAGAGAAAAAATATGATCGTTACTCAAAAATAGTAGCTTGCACTGAAGTACTAGAGAGAAGTCCTCGGAAGTACCAGGCATGTTTAAAAATTTGAATTGACGGAAGGAAACATAGGTTTATGGAATTGCATAGTACCCTCAGTGCCGAGTTGTCTATTATACCTCGCAAAGACTCGTTACTCGGAGGTACCCGTGATAGAAATAGACCAAAAAGGTGGCTCTTTTTTGGCAGACTTGGGCTAGCTTGGAAGTAGGAATACCGAAATCTCAGAGGTATCGGATCTAATAGCGTAGTTCTCAATGAAATCAATGTAGAAATGCCTAAATCTCAGCTCAAAGTACCAAAAATATTTTGTACCAAAGATATTTTGTTGGTAGTACCGGGCCTAGACCGAGACTCTGATGTAGAAGCAACCTGAAAAAGGGCTCGGAAATGTCGGATAAAAGGTTATGCTTGGAGGTGTCGGAGCTAACATTAGTGGACTTAGACGAAACACAGTTGGGCAGTACTATACTAAAAAAGATTCTTTGGCAATTTCAACGCTATAGGAACAAACTTTGCTTGACAAGGCTAACTATGATGGAAATATGCCCTAGAGGCAATAATAAAATGGTTATTATTATATTTACTAAATCATGATAAAGGTTTATTATTCATGCTAGAATACTATTGATCGGAAACTTAAATACATGTGTGAATACATAAACAAATACCGTGTCCCTAGTAAGCCTTGATGACCCACAAGTATAGGGGGTCAATTGTAGCTCTTTTTGATAAATAAGAGTGTCAAACCCAACGAGGAGCAGAAGGAAATGACAAGTGGTTTTCAGCAAGGTAATGTCTGCAAGTGCTGAAATTATAAGTAGCAGAGTAGTTTGATAGCAATATAATTTGTAACGAGCAAGTAACGATAATAGTAGCAAAAGTGCAGCAAGGTAGCCCACTCCTTTTGAGGCAAAGGACAGGCCAAAACGGTCTCTTTTGATAGGCAAAGCGTTCTTGAGGGTACACAGGATTTTCATCTAGTCACTTTCACCATGTTGGTTTGATTCGTGTTCGGTACTTTGATAATTTGATATGTGGGTGGACCGGTGCTTAGGTGCTGCTCTTACTTGAACAAACCTCCTACTTATGATTAACCCTCCCGCAAGCATCTGCAACTATGAGAAAAGTATTAAGAATAAATGCTAACCATAGCATTAAACTTTTGGATCCAATCGGTCCCTTACGGAATAGCGCATAAACTGCGGTTTAAGCTTTTGTCGCTCTCGCAACCCATAATCTAATTGCTACTCCACAATGCATTCCCTTAGGCCCAAATATGGTGAAGTGCCATGTAGTCGACGTTCACATGCCACCACTAAGGGAATCACAACATACATACTATCAAAATATCGAACACATATTAAGTTCACATGATTACTTGCAACATGATTTCTCCCGTGACCTCAAGAACAAAAGTAACTACTCACAAATGATAAACATGTTCATGATCAAAGGAGTATTAAATAGCATAATGGATTTGAACATATAATCTTCCACCAAATAAACCATATAATAATCAACTACAAGATATTGTCGGCGTCCTGGGAACGGGGGTACCCGGACTTGCCTGCCTGCGGCCCGTGGCGTGGCTCCATCGACGGCCTGGTATGGCCCAGCTTCAGCAGCAACAACTCAAGACCCTCGCGAGGGGCCAAGCCTCGCGAGGCGGGCGACACCAAGACCTCCCTGGGGGCAGCCTCACTAGGCTGGCTCCCGATAGCGCATAAACTGTGGTTTAAGCTTCTGTCACTCTCGCAACCCATCATCTAATTGCTACTCCACAATGCATTCCCTTAGGCCCAAATATGGTGAAGTGTCATGTAGTCGATGTTCACATGACACCACTAAGGGAATCACAACATACATACTATCAAATATCGAACACACATCAAGTTCACATGATTACTTGCAACACGATTTCTCCCGTGACCTCAAGAACAAAAGCAACTACTCACAAATGATAATCATGCTCAAGATCAGAGGGGTATTAAATAGCTTATTGGATCTTAAAATATAATCTTCCACCAAATAAACCATATAGTAATCAACTACAAGATGTAATCAACACTACTAGTCACCCACAAGCACCAATCTATAGTTCCGGTAACAAGATTGAACACAAGAGATGAACTAGGGTTTGAGATGAGATGGTGTTGTTGAAGATGTTGATGGAGATTTCCCTCCCCAAGATGGGAGAGTTGTTGGTGATGATGAGGACGATGATTTCCCCCTCCGGGAGGGAAGTTCCCCCAGCGAAATCGCTCCGCCGGAGGGCAAAAGTGCTCCTGCCCAAGTTCCGCCTCGAGACGGCGGCGCTCCGTCCCGAAATTCCTCTCCTTATTTTTTTCTAGGTCAAAATGACCTATATACCAGAAGATGGGCACCGAAGGTGGGCCTGGGTGAGCACAACCCACCAGGGCGCGTCTGGGCTGCCTGGCGCGCCCAGGTGGGTTGTGCCCACCTAGTGGGGCCCCTCTAGTAGTTATTTGCTCCAATATCCTTAAAATATTCAATAAAAAAATCTCCGTGAAGTTTGAGCTTGTTTGGAGTTGTGCAGAATAGGTGGCCTGACGTAGCTTTTCCATGTCCAGATTTCCAGCTGCCGGAATTCTCCCTCTTTGTGTATACCTTGCATATTGTGAGGGAAAAGGCATTAGAATTACTGCAAAAAGCATTATTATGGATAAAAACATCATAAATGACAGTAGGAAAACATGATGCAAAATGGACGTATCAACTCCCCCGAGCTTAGACCTCGCTTGTCCTCAAGTGAAAACCGAAATCGAAAAACATGTCCACATGCTTAGAGAGAGAGAGGTGTCGATAAAAACAAAATATGGACATAGAAGCATCATGATCATTATTATAACAACAACAAAATTAAACATAAGGCTCTTATCACAGAACTTTTATCATAGACTTCTCATGAATAAGTGACAGTTCATCACACAAACAAAGTATAAAGCAAAAATTCTATTAGAAACCAACAAACTATGTTCTCAGTCAACTTTGCAATTACAATTCATCATCTTTTCAGGAAGGGTCACGTATCGGAGCCTCTAGGCAAGTCCACATACTCAACCATCATATAGTCTTCTATGATTGCTAACACTCACCGCATACACATGAGCAAAACGTTTCAACCGGACACATAAGAAGATAGGGGCTTATAGTTTCGCCTCCCAACATATTCACCTCAAGGGTGATGTTAACAATAATAACTCACGCTACCCATATTCAACTGGACATATGTGCCTAGATCTTTCCTCACCACATGATGCTTGCCAAAGGATAAAATAAAAAAGGAATAGAGAGAAAACTTTGACTCTTTTCATACAAGTAAATACATAAAAGTAAAAGATAGACCCCTCGCAGATGGAAGTAGAGGTTGCCATGCGCTTATTTGTTTGTATGCTCAACCCCTTAGTGCAAAAGAACGTCACGTTGCATTGCCCCTTGTGATAGCGACCTTTGTTATGCAGTCTGTTGCTTTTATTCTTCACCATCACAAGTTCGTGCAACACTCAATTTTCTCTTACACTAAATGATCTCACACATTTAGAAGCAGTTTTTATTGCCTTTTTGCACCGGTGACAACTTAATTGAGGGATCTTGCTCAATCCCTAGTTAGTTATGGTGGACACTTGAAAATAAGATTTGGGTTTAAGGGTTTTTGGATACACAAGTAGTATCTCTGCTTAGTGCGAAATATTTGGCTAGCAAAGATAGGGGGCAAGCACCACATGTTAAAGGATCTATGACAATATGACTTCTATGTGAATATGAACAAACATAAATCATGAAGTTGTCTTCCTTGTCCAACGTCAACAATTTTGGCACATAATATTTTGATGAGGGCTCACAATCACAAAAGATTTCTAGGATAGTATATTTATATGTGAATCTTCTCTTCCCTTATTAATTCTTTCATGAGTTGCATCATTGACTAATGCTATGTTTGTCAATCTTTAATAAAATTTTCTACTTCTCACTATTGCAGGATGCTGCTAATGCAACACTACGACCAGAGACCCTTCGACGAAACTGTGTGCGATGCAATAATCGCAAACGGTGGTGTAAAAAACCGTCAAAAAGGCGCAAAACGTTTGCGATGACGGATGCATGAAACACGGTTTAGATTTTAGTTGCGTGTGCGATTCAGGGCATACGGTTCAGTTCAATTAACCGTTTTCGATGAGTAGGAACAAAAGAAACGGGCAGCCAGATGAAGGTGTGTGCGATGTACAGCATACGGTTCACTCGGATGAACTATTTTTGATTAGGCAACACAAAAGAAACGGTCATCCAGATCAAGGTGCGTGCGATGTATAGCATACAGTTCACTCGGATGAACTGTTTGTGATTAGGCAACACAAAAGAAACGGTCAGCCAGATCAAGGTGTGTGCGATGTACGACATGCAGTTCACCCGGATGAACTGTTTGCGTTGAGACAAGAGAACAAAAACGGTTCAATATAAAAAATACCATAAATATTGCAAGGTTCAAATTAAAAGATTAGAACGCCCAAATTCAAACATTGCAAGTTGCGTCATTTCTGAAAAGGGATCAGCCACTGACAAGTCATGTATGGGTTTGACACAATAACTTTCAATTGCTTTGCCATATGTTCTTCCAATATGAAGTTTGGCACTTTTGGAGGCACTTCCATTCCACAGTACCAGCCGGCTCTGATAATCATACCATTGATCTTTCCTAATTAAATACGTGTTCAACCTCAGTACACTCAGCACCTTTGCTCTAGCAAGAAAGAACCTGGCGAGTGTAATCTCCGGTGGTGTCCCTCGGTAGGAGTTAAAAGTAATATTTGAGAGATGCAGATCCATGCATTCGATGTGATTGTCGTTATAAACATCATCCACCTCCGGGCCTAATATGCACTGCAAAAGAAGAGAAGGTGTTAGTGCCTACATGCAGTTTTGAACACTGCTACACGCCCATTTGGTTTGCAGGATTTGTAAAATGCACCAACGTGCCATCTTCGATCTGGCATGATTAACATGGGCATTTGATTACAATCTAGAAACATGTAGCCTTCTTCCCAAGAGGTTGGATTGGATGAAAAATTCCCTAAGAAAACTAGTACAGATGAATCCAAAGGAGAAATGCTTATGGACGATTGTAACCATATGAATGAAGCAACCAATATGGGGTGTGGGTGTATGTCCTAAAATCCTCCAAAATTCCTTCAGAAATCGTAGTACATTGTCATTGTAATCTTGGGAAAAGGTGCAAAAAATTGAACTCCCTTATGGTTAACATTTAACAAGAAAGGAACATCACCTCGATATACAGCTTCTTCAGGCACGGAAATCATCCCAGGCAACTGACAACTTGGTCCAGGTTGGGGACGACAGATTCTAGTGCCAAGACCTTCACCGTGCCTAGAGTCTGGGTGAAGCTTCGCTAGATGACAGATGAACATACATCTTCAAAACTAGAAATAACGTTGATATCAAGAAGGAGAGGTATATAAGGCGACTGTTGTACCTGAAAGTTGTAGTATTTGACAGACGAGTAGCCCACCACTTTCAATTTCGGCGCAGAAATGACATTGATTCTTGTTGGACCTTGTTGATCAACTACAAGTAATCTCTCAAGTGAAGGTGTGTCCTGGATGACCATATTGTGGTCCACCTTTTGTGATCTCTCGTTGCAGCACCAGCAACACACATAAATAGTCCGGAGAGTCCTGGAGGTGATGTGCAAGGTACTCGACCAATTCATCGCCTAAAGACGAAGGAACTCGAGTGCAGTACAGCCGTGGAGAAGGCGCTCCATGTCATCCTTTGGGATGCGGACGGCGACGAGCTCGAGGTGCTTCATTCGTGGTAGAAAAAGAGCGGGCGCGTCATTAAGGGAGGATGGCAGTTCATGAACTTGGCGAGGCGCAACGTGGGTGCGAAGCGGAGCGCGGACGTTGGCAGCAAGCGCATATGCCCATCATTATAACTTAGCTTCTCGAGCTGATCTATGGCACGGGATCGGAACCACTCGTCAATCTTGGCTCGGTCCTTGCCATTGGAACGGAACTTGCCCGCGATAAGGCCTTTGATTGGGCCATCGTGCCTGCCGAGGATCTGGGAGAACGCATCCAAGCTTTGGCGATAGCCATGGCAGAGCTTGTGGGCGTCGAGGATGTCGACAGGGGTGCGGAGCCATAGGGTGCGCCACCGCCGGGAAAGGGCGGCTGTCCTCGCCCGATATTTGATTGGGAGGAGGGATATGATGACTATCAACATATCATCGGGGAGGTTGTTGACGAAGTCTAGGCCTGCTGGAGTCAATTGCGGTTCTTTCTCGACCCACCTCCGCTTGTTGGCAGCCTCGTTCTCCAGCTCGTTGGCGGGGACGAAAACCTCTGTCACCATATTCACGCCATGCTCCGGTGCTTCAGCAGCTCCGGCGTTGCCACTTCCTCCGATGGGGCGCTTCGGTGGCATCCTCGTACACTGACGGCTTTGAGGACTTAGAGCGGCGTCGAGGATGCGGGCGGAGAGAGAGGAATTGTGTGTGTGGCGAGGATGGGGGGGTGCGGCCGCTCGGCGCCGCCATTAATATAGACTAGTGGGAGCGAGGCGGGCGGTGGTCCAAGGCTGTCTTGCTTCCCAGTGAGAACGACTGCTTAATCTCTAGTATGAATGGAATCTATGCTTAATTACTGAATTTTAGTTGCAAAAAATAGATAGTGCTATTGATTTTTAGCTGCATATTTTGACAAATCGCAGTGTCTCTTGGCTTAGCGCCGAAGTCTGGCTTTGATTTGCACACTATAATCTGAACCGTTTGCGTTGAAGAGATGCACAGATCCTGCGTTGAACAGCTTGTACGCTTCCCGGTGAGCCTGCACACTGGACTGCGCTCGCACGCCTCCCGTTCAGTCAAGCAGCTGTCCACACAGCAGCTCCTATAGCCATTAAAACCAAGACACGTGGCGTCACGTGAATGGTTAACCGAACGCACACGGTTTGAATTATACAAACGTTTGAGATATTAAAGTGGCAGCTATTTTTTTCGAAATACCTTTGTTGGTTATCATTATTCGAGTGCGCCTTCTCTCAAACTGGACACGACAAATACCACAGCATGTCGGGTGCCCTTCCATGATAGCATGCCAAGTTTCATGAATTTCAGACGAGTTTTAGATTTACTAGAATTTAAAAAAAGTATCTCAACGTTTTCCCGGCAATCAACGGTGCCCTGGTGTTTGAAATTCATTCTCATTTCTTGCATGCACCCAAGGACACAGATTTGATTTTTCAACCAATTTATATGCACTGGAGCATGTGCATGTAGTTCAAATTTGAATTGTGCACATAAATGCATTGAAAACTCAGATAATGCATAAAAATGTCCAAACGAACCCCGAAAAATCACAAAAATTCACACAACACTCATGTTCTTCTATATTGACACGAGAAAAAAAATTGAAAGCAATAAGAGGCAATGGATATTGTTTCGTCCCCAAAGGTGGGGCTTTCCCTACCGAAAACCATCATGCTTGTTGTGAGAAGCTCCGGTTTGTGAGGAGCATATACCTAGACCTGCCCCAAATGGGACAAAAAATTTACCACGGCATGTTGATGCCGCTCCATGATAGCATGCAAAGTTTCATGAATTTTAGACGAGTTTTGGATTTACTAGAAATTAAACCAGGCATCTCAATGTTTTGCCGGCAATCAACGGTGCCCGGGTGTCTGAAATTCATTCCCATTTCTTGCATGGAACCTAAGCATGCACCCAAGGACACAAATTTGATTTTTCAACCAATTTATATGCACTGGAACATGTGCATGTAGTTCAAATTTGAATTATGCACATAAATGCATTAAAAACTCAGTTAATGCATAAAATGTCTAAACGAACCCCAAAAAATCACAAAATTCACACAACACTCCTGTTGTTCTATGTTGACATGAGAAAAAAATTGAAAGGAATAAGAGGCACTGGATATCGTTTCGTCCCCAAATGTGGGACGTTCCCTACCGAAAACCATCATGCTTGTTGTGAGAAGCTCCGGTTTGTGAGAAGCATATACCCAAACCAGCCCAAATGGGACAAAATTTGTACCACGGCATCTTGATACCGCTCCATGATAGCATGCCAACTTTCGTGAATTTCAGACGAGTTTTGGATTTACTAGAATTTAAAAACCAGGCATCTCAGTGTTTTGCCGGCAATCAACGGTGCCCTGGTGTTTGAAATTCATTCAAATTTCTTGCATGGGACCTAAGCATGCACCCAAGCACACATATTTGATTTTTCAACCAATTTATATGCACTCGAGCATGTGCATGTAGTTCAAATTTGAATTATGTACATAAATGCATTGAAAAATCAGTCAATGCATAAAAATGTCCAAACGAACCCCGAAAAAACACAAAAATTGGCACAACACTCCTGTTGTTCTATGTTGACACGAGAAAAAATTTGAAAGCAATAAGAGGCAATGGATATTGTTTCGTCCCCAAAGGCGGGATGTTCCCTATCGAAACCATCATGCTTGTTGTGAGAAACTCTGGTTTGTGAGAAGCATATACCCAAACCTGCCCCAAATGGGACAAAAAATTTACCACGGCATGTTGATGCCGATCCATGATAGCATGCCAAGTTTCATGAATTTCAGACAAGTTTTGGATTTACTAGAATTTAAAAACCAGGCATCTCAATGTTTTGTCGGCGATCAACGGTGCCCTGGTGTTTGAAATTCATTCCCATTTCTTGCATGGGACCTAAGCATGCACCCAAGGACACGGATTTGACTTTTCAACCAATTTATATGCATTGGAGCATGTGCATGTAGTTCAAATTTGAATTATGCAGATAAATGCATTGAAAACTCAGTTAATGCATAAAAATATCCAAACGAACCATGAAAAATCACAAAAAATAACACAACGCTCCTGTTGTTCTATGTTGACACGAGAAAAATTTTGAAAGCAATAAATGGCAATGGATATCGTTTCGTCCCCAAAGGTGGGGCGTTCCCTACCGAAACCATCATGTTTGTTGTGAGAAGCTCTGGTTTGTGAGAAGCATATACCCAAACCTGCCCCAAATGCGACAAAAATTTACCACGACATGTTGATGCTGCTCCATGATAGCATGCCAAGTTTCATGAATTTCGGACGAGTTTTGGATTTACTAGAATTTAAAAACCAGGCATCTCAATGTTTTGCCGGCAATCAACGGTGCCATGGTGTTTGAAATTCATTCCCATTTCTTGCATGGGACCTAAGCATGCAACCAAGGACACACATTTGATTTTTCAACCAATTTATATGCACTGGAGCATGTGCATGTAGTTCAAATTTGAATTATGCACATAAATGCATTGAAAACTGACTTAATCCATAAAAATGTCCAAACGAACCCTGAAAAATCACAAAAAATAACACAACACTCCTGTTGTTCTATGTTGACACGAGAAAATTTTTGAAAGCAATAAGAGGCAATGGATATCGTTTCATCCCCAAAGGTGGGATGTTCCCTATCGAAACCATCATGCTTGTTGTGTGAAGCTCTGGTTTGTGAGAAGCATATACCAAAACCTGCCCCAAATGGGACAAAAAATTTACCACGGCATGTTGATGCCGCTCCATGATAGCATGCCAAGTTTCATGAATTTAAGACGAGTTTTGGATTTACTAGAATTTAAAAACCAGGCATCTCAATGTTTTGCCGGCAATCAACGGTGCCCTGGTGTTTGAAATTCATTCTCATTTATTGCATGAGACCTAAGCATGCACCCAAGGACAAAGATTTATTTTTTCAACCAATTTATATGCATTGGAGCATGTGCATGTAGTTCAAATTTGAATTATGCACATAAATGCATTGAAAATTTAGTTAATGCGTAAAAATGTCCAAACGAACCCCAAAAAATCACAAAAGATAACACAACACTCCTGTTGTTCTATGTTGACACGAGAAATTTTTTGAAAGCAATAAGAGGCAATGGATATCGTTTTGTCCCCAAAGGTGGGGCGTTCCCTACCGAAACCATCATGCTTGTTGTGAGAAGCTCTGGTTTGTGAGAAGCATGTACCCAAACCTGCCCCAAATGGGACAAAAATTTACCACGGCATGTTGATGCCGCTCCATGATAGCATGCCAAGTTTCATGAATTTCAGACGAGTTTTGGATTTACTAGAATTTAAAAACCAGGCATCTCAATGTTTTGCCGGCAATCAACGGTGCCATGGTGTTTGAAATTCATTCCCATTTCTTGCATGGTACCTAAGCATGCACCCAAGGACACAAATTTGATTTTTCAACCAATTTATATGCACTCGAGCATGTGCATGTAGTTCAAATTTGAATTATGCACATAAATGCATTGAAAACTCACTTAATACATAAAAATGTCCAAACGAACCCCGAAAAATCACAAAAAATAACACAACACTCCTGTTGTTCTATGTTGACACGAGAAATTTTTTGAAAGCAATAAGAGGCAATGGATATCGTTTCGTCCCCAAAGGTGGTGCGTTCCCTACCGAAACCATCATGCTTGTTGTGAGAAGCTCTGGTTTGTGAGAAGCTCTGGTTTGTGAGAAGCATATACCCAAACCTGCCCCAAATGGGAGAAAAAGTTTACCACGACATGTTGATGCCGCTCCATGATAGCATGCCAAGTTTCATGAATTTCAGACGAGTTTTGGATTTACTAGAATTTAAAAACCAGGTATCTCAATGTTTGCGGCCGAGTGATGGTGGCAGGGTGTTTGACATTCATTCCCATTTCTTGCATGGGACCTAAGCATGCACCCAAGGACAAAGATTTGATTTTTCAACCAATTTATATGCACTGGAGCATGTGCATGTCGTTCAATTTTGAATTATGCACATAAATGCATTGAAAACTCACTTAATGCATAAAAATGTCCAAATCAACCCTGAATAATTCCAATTCTTTTATGATCACTGCAGATAAAAGGTCTAGCAATTCAAACACCGTCCATGGCCGCTGTGACCCCATTATATAATTCAAATCAAGACGAAAAATCAAGTAGACCCCACATAGTTTATTATAACCAACCGTGTGAGATGCAGCACAAAATATCTTCGGACCGTGTCTGAATAAGGGACCGTGTCTGACGACACTTTGCGCGCCAGTTTTTTGGCTGAAGCGATTCCAAATTCTCGGCTTCCGCGGAAATATCTACCTCCCCGCCCCCCTTACCAAAAGCCACATTTCCCCTGTTTCCACCTTCCTTTCCAAGTTGAAACCTTCACTCCTTGCTTGCAGCGCCACCGCCTCCTCCCCGGCGACCCTCCTTCACGCTGCTCGGCCTCGCCTATCCAGGCAGGTAATCCACACCCGACCCCCATCCCCCTCCTCCTTCCACATCCCACATGCCCCGACCGCCGGCGCGAGCGCGACACCTTCCACCCAAATCACCGACCCCTCCACCAAATAAGCGCCGGCCTAAGCCATGGTGCACGCAGTATAGCCAGGACCTCAAGGAGCATTTGGCAGCGGAGAAGCAAATCGCGGCTGCACGCGCGGATGAGGTCGCGATGGCTGCGATTTGTGCCGACCCCCAGATCTTGGAGGAGCACCTCGCCGTCGAGGCCACCGTTGACGCCTCGCGCGCCGATGCCGCGACGCGGTTGGCTGCTTTAAACGACAGTTCGTGGCGGTTTCTCGAGGCCACCGTCGGTGCCTTCAATGAAGACTACGAGGTGTTTTCTCAGCGTGCACGTGCTTACCTCATCCCGAGAGCCAGCAGGTTGGTGCCCAGAGCGGCTCAGGCAACTCACCACTACAATGATGGCACCCACGATGCGGAGGCCTGCTACCTCTTGAGCACTGCGTTGGTTTTCCCTTGAAGAGGAAAGGGTGATGCAGTAAAGTAGCGTAAGTATTTCCCTCAGTTTTTGAGAACCAAGGTATCAATCCAGTAGGAGGCCACACACGAGTCCCTTGCACCTACACAAACAAATAAATCCTCGCAACCAACGCAATAAAGGGGTTGTCAATCCCTTCACGGTCACTTATGAGAGTGAGATCTGATAGATATGATAAGATAATATTTTTGGTATTTTTATGATAAAGATGCAAAGTAAAATAAAAGGCAATGGAAATAGCTTGTTTTTGGAAGATGAATATGATGGAAAATAGACCCGGGGGCCATAGGTTTCACTAGTGGCTTCTCTCATGAGCATAAGTATTACAGTGGGTGAACAAATTACTGTTGAGCAATTGACAGAATTGAGCATAGTTATGAGAAAATCTTGGTATGATCATGTATATAGGAATCACGTTCGAGACAAGTAGACCGACTCCTGCCTGCATCTAGTACTATTACTCCACACATCGATCGCTATCCAGCATGCATCTAGAGTATTAAGTTCATAAGAACAGAGTAACGCTTTAAGCAAGATGACATGATGTAGACGGATAAACTCATGCAATATGATATAAACCCCATCTTGTTATCCTCGATGGCAACAATACAATACGTGCCTTGCTGCCCCTACTGTCACTGGGAAAGGACACCACAAGATTGAACCCAAAGCTAAGCACTTCTCCCATTGCAAGAAAGATCAATCTAGTAGGCCAAACCAAACTGATAATTCGAAGAGACTTGCAAAGGTAACCAATCATACATAAAAGAATTCATAGGAGATTCAAATATAGTTCATAGATAAACTTGATCATAAAACCCACAATTCATCGGTCTCAACAAACACACCGCAAAAGAACATTACATCGAATAAATCTCCACAAGAGAGGGGGAGAACATTGTATTGAGATCCAAAAAGAGAGAAGAAGCCATCTAGCTAATACTATGGACCCGAAGGTCTGAGGTAAACTACTCACACATCATCGGAGAGGCTATGGTGTTGATGTAGAAGCCCTCCGTGATCGATGCCCCCTCCGGCGGAGCTCCGGAAAAGGCCCCAAGATGGGATCTCACGGGTACAGAAGGTTGCGGCGGTGGAATTAGGTTTTTGGCTCCCTATCTGGTAGTTTGGGGGTACGTAGGTATATATAGGAGGAAGAGGTACGTCGGTGGAGCAACGTGGGGCCCACGAGGGTGGAGGGCGCGCCTAAGGGGGTAGGCGCGCCCCCTACCTCGTGCGCTCCTGGTTGATGTCTTGACGCAGGGTCCAAGTCCTCTGGATCACGTTCGTTCCGAAAATCACGTTCCCGAAGGTTTCATTCCGTTTGGACTCCGTTTGATATTCTTTTTCTGCGGAACTCTGAAATAGGCAAAAAACAGCAATTCTGGGCCGGGCCTCCGGTTAATAGGTTAGTCCCAAAAATAATATAAAAGTGTATAATAAAGCCCATTAATGTCCAAAACAGAATATAATATAGCATGGAACAATCAAAAATTATAGATACGTTGGAGACGTATCAAGCATCCCCAAGCTTAATTCATGCTCGTCCTCGAGTAGGTAAATGATAAAAACAGATTTTTTGATGTGGAATGCTACTTGGCATAATTTCAATGTAATTCTTCTTAATTGTGGTATGAATATTTAGATCCGAAAGATTCAAGATAAAAGTTCATATTGACATAAAAGTAATAATACTTCAAGCATACTAACTAAGCAATTATGTCCTCTCAAAATAACATGGCCAAAGAAAGTTCATCCCTACAAAATCATATAGTTTAGTCATGCTCCATTTTCGTCACACAAGAATGCTCTCATCATGCACAACCCCGATGACAAGCCAAGCAATTGTTTCATACTTTAGTAATCTCAAAAAATTTCAACCTTCACGCAATACATGAGCGTGAGCCATGGATATAGCACTATGGGTGGAATAGAATATAATGATGGGGGTTATGTGGAGAAGACAAAAAAGGAGAAAGTCTCACATCAACGAGGCTAATCAATGAGCTATGGAGATGCCCATCAATTGATGTTAATGCAAGGAGTAGGGATTTCCATGCAACGGATGCACTAGAGCTATAAATGCATGAAAGCTCAACAAAAGAAACTAAGTGGGTGTGCATCCAACTTGCTTGCTCACGAAGACCTAGGGCATTTGAGGAAGCCCATCGTTGGAATATACAAGCCAAGTTCTATAATGAAAATTCCCACTAGTATATGAAAGTGACAAAACAAGAGACTCTCTATCATGAAAATTATGGTGCTACTTTGAAGCACAAGTGTGGTAAAAGGATAGTAACATTGTCCCTTCTCTCTTTTTCTCTCATTTTTTTGGGCCTTCTTCTCTTTTTTATGGCCTTTCTCTTTTTTCCTCACTTGGGACAATGCTCTAAAAATGATGATCATCACACTTCTATCTATTTACAACTCAATGATTACAACTCGATACTAGAACAAAGTATGACTCTATATGAATGCCTCCGACGGTGTACCGGGATATGCAATGAATCAAGAGTGACATGTATGAAAAATTATGAATGGTGGCTTTGCCACAAATACGATGTCAACTACATGATCATGCAAAGCAATATGACAATGATGAGCGTGTCATGATAAACGGAATGGTGGAAAGTTGCATGGCAATATACCTTGGATTGGCTATGGAAATGCCATAATAGGTAGGTATGGTGGCTGTTTTGAGGAAGATATAAGGAGGTTTATGTGTGAAAGAGCATATCATATCACGGGGTTTGGATGCACCGGCGAAGTTTGCACCAACTCTCAATGTGAGAAAGGGCAATGCACGGTACCGAAGAGGCTAGCAATGATGGAAGGGTAAGAGTGCGTATAATCCATGGACTCAACATTAGTCATAAAGAACTCAAATACTTATTGCAAAAATCTACAAGTCATCAAAAACCAAGCACTATGCGCATGCTCCTAGGGGGATAGATTGGTAGGAAAAGACCATCGCTTGTCCCCGACCGCCACTCATAAGGAGGACAATCAAAGAACACCTCATGTTTCAAATTTGTTACATAACGTTTACCATACGTGCATGCTACGGGACTTGCAAACTTCAACACAAGTATTTATCAAATTCACAACTACTCAGATAGCACAACTTTAATATCACTACCTCCATATCTCAAAACAATCATCAAGCATCAAACTTCTCTTAGTATTCAACACACTCATAAGAAAGTTTTTACTAGTCTTGAATACCTAGCATATTAGGATTAAGTAAATTACCATGCTGTTTAAGACTCTCAAAATAATATAAGTGAAGCATGAGAGAACAATAGTTTCTATAAAACAAATCCACCACCGTGCTCAAAAAGATATAAGTGAAGCACTAGAGCAAAAACTATATAGCTCAAAAGATATAAGTGAAGCACATAGAGTATTATAATAAATTCCGAATCATGTGTGTCTCTAATCAAAAGGTGTGTCCAGCAAAGATGATTGTGGTAAACTAAAAATTAAAGACTCAAATAATACAAGACGCTCCAAGCAAAACACATATCATGTGGCGAATAAAAATATAGCTCCAAGTAAGTTACCGATGGAAGTAGACGAAAGAGGGGATGCCTTCCGGGGCATCCCCAAGCTTTGGCTTTTTGGTTTCATTAGATTATCTTGGGGTGCCTTGGGCATCCCCAAGCTTAGGCTCTTGCCACTCCTTGTTCCATAATCCATCAAATCTTTTACCCAAAACTTGAAAACTTCACAACACAAAACTTAACAGAAAATCTCATGAGCTCCGTTAGCGAAAGAAATCAAAACACCACTTCAAGGTACTGTAATGAACTCATTCTTTATTTATATTGGAGTTAAACCTAATGTATTCCAACTTATCTATGGTTTATAAACTATTTTATTAGCCATAGATTCATCAAAATAAGCAAACAACACACGAAAAACAGAATCTGTCAAAAACAGAACTGTCTTTAGTAATCTGTAACTAACGCAAACTTCTGGAACTCCAAAACTTCAGCCAAAATAGGAAGACCTAGAAAATTTGTTTATTGATCAGAAGCAATTGGAATCAATATTTTATCACGTTCTGGTGATTTTTAACAATTATTTTCGTGAACAGAAAGTTTCTGGAATTTTCTGCAAGATCAAATAACTATCATCCAAGAAGATCCTATAGGTTTAACTTGGCACAAAGACTAATTAAAACATAAAAGCACATCTAACCAGAGTCTAGATCAAAGATTTATTCCTAAACAGAAGCAAAAAGCAAAAAACTAAAACTAAAATTGGGTTGCCTCCCAACAAGCGCTATCATTTAACGCCCCTAGCTAGGCATTGATAATTTTGATGATGCTCACATGAAAGACAAGAATTGAAGCACAAAGAGAGGATCATAAAGCATATGAAAAACACGTCTAAGTCTAACATACTTCCTATGCATAGGCATCTTATAGGCAAACGAATTATCATAGCAAGCAAAAACTAGCATATGCACGGAAGAGGAAAGAAACAATAGCAATCTCAACATAACAAGAGGTAATTTAGTAACATGAAAATTTCTACAACCATATTTCCCTCTCTCATAATAATTACATGTAGAATCATAAGCAAATTCAACAAAATATCTATCACATGGAATGTTTTAAACACGATCCACATGCATGCAAAGTTGACACTCTTCCAAAATAGTGGGATTAACATTAACTAAAGTCATGACCTCTCCAAACCCACTTTTACCAAAAATACCATAAGATTGAACATTCTCCAAATATGTGGGATCTAAAGTTGACAGTCTTCCAAACCCACTTTCAATATTATTGCAAAAATTATTATCAATCTCATATTCATCATGGGGCTTAAATAAATTTTCAAGATCAAAAGAAGAATCACCCCAATCATGATCATTGCAACAAGTAGTAGACATACCAAAACTAGCATCCCCAAGCTTAGGGTTTTGCATATTATTAGCACAATTGACATTAAGAAAATTTATAGTAAAATTATTGCAATCATGCTTTTCATCGAAGGAACTACCAAGTATGGGTGCAATAGCAACGATCTCATGTTTAACGTAAGGAACTATAGCAAATTCATCTTCATTAATATTGGCATCATGGCCACAAGGATAGCAAGCATCATGTTCATCAAGGGATATTTCAATCAAATCATCGAAATCATAATTATCTATAGATTCGTGCATATCATTATTTTCTTCCAAAGCAACGGTCATTCTCTCAATAAATTCTTTGACATAGGCATTATGAGCATAATTTTCATAGCATTATTTTAGTATGTCAAAATTTTCTGATTCGTAAAGAGTAATATAATACTTTTCAATCAAAGAAGCAACTTCATAAGCACCCTTAAAAGCAACAAATTCTTCAATTTGTTCGATATCACAGTAACTATAAACACCCTTTGCATAAAAAGATAAGATTTCATTTTCATTAAACTCACATAGGTAAGGAAGGTGTTTTTTTAGGGTTCTTAGAGCAACAAGTAAAATCATAAATTTCACAAAGATTCCAAGCATAACACAGCAATCTGTTTATTTTATTCCATAAGAGTCTCCCTTTTTCAGACAAACGGTGACGCACAAAATGGGCATGCTCATCTAAAGATTTCCCATCAACTAGACTAGTTGGGGTTTCAGCACGAGCGCATAAGAATCGAAGATTATCCAAGTAGAACACTTTAAGTGGATCCATATCAATAGATTTTTAGCAAGCAAAGATGCAAGCAAATAGAAGGCACGTGGAAACACAAACAAAAATGCATACGGGAAGAAAGCAAATAAAACGGCAAGCGTGAAGTGGGGGAGAGGAAAACGAGAGGCAAATGGCAAATAATGTAATGCGGGAGATAAGAGCTTGTGATGGGTACTTGGTATTTGAATTTTGCGTAGACTCCCCGGCAACGGCGCCAGAAATGGCTCGTTGTCGGGAGTCCAAATCTTGACTTGACCTTGCGTAAGCCTCCCCGGCAACGGTGCCATAAATCCTTCTTGCTACCTCTTGAGCACTGTGTTGGTTTTCCCTTGAAGAGGAAAGGGTGATGTAGTAAAGTAGCGTAAGTATTTCCCTCAGTTTTTGAGAACCAAGGTATCAATCCAGTAGGAGGCCACGCACGAGTCCCTCGCACCTACACAAACAAATAAATCCTCGCAACTAACGCAATAAAGGGGTTGTCAATCCCTTCACGTTCACTTACGAGAGTGAGATCTGATAGATATGATAAGATAATATTTTTGGTATTTTTATGATAAAGATGCAAAGTAAAATAAAAGCAAAATAAAAGGCAATGGAAATAGCTTGTTGTTGGAAGATTAATATGATGGAAAATAGACCCGGGGGCCGTAGGTTTCACTAGTGGCTTCTCTCATGAGCATAAGTATTACGGTGGGTGAACAAATTACTGTTGAGCAATTGACAGAATTGAGCATAGTTATGAGAATATCTAGGTATGATCATGTATATAGGCATCTCGTCCGAGACAAGTAGACCGACTCCTACCTGCATCTAGTACTATTACTCCACATATCGACCGCTATCCAGCATGCATCTAGAGTATTAAGTTCATAAGAACAGAGTAACGCTTTAAGCAAGATGACATGATGTAGAGGGATAAACTCATGCAATATGATATAAACCCCATCTTGTTATCCTCGATGGCAACAATACAATACGTGCCTTGCTGCCCCTACTGTCACTGGGAAAGGACACCGCAAGATTGAACCCAAAGCTAAGCACTTCTCCCATTGCAAGAAAGATCAATCTAGTAGGCCAAACCAAACTGATAATTCGAAGAGACTTGCAAAGATAACCAATCATACATAAAATAATTCAGAGGAGATTCAAATATTTTTCATAGATAAACTTGATCATAAACCCACAATTCATCGGTCTCAACAAACACACCGCAAAAGAAGATTACATCGAATAGATCTCCACAAGAGAGGGGGAGAACATTGTAGCGAGATCCAAAAAGAGAAAAGAAGCCATCTAGCTAATAACTATGGACCCGAAGGTCTGAGGTAAAATACTCACACATCATCGGAGAGGCTATGGTGTTGATGTAGAAGCCCTCCGTGATCGATGCCCCCTCTGGCGGAGCTCCGGAAAAGGCCCCAAGATGGGATCTCACGGGTACAGAAGGTTGCGGCGGTGGAATTAGGTTTTTGGCTCCCTATCTGGTAGTTTGGGGGTACGTAGGTATATATAGGAGAAAGAAGTACGTCGGTGGAGCAACATGGGGCCCACGAGGGTGGAGGGCGCGCCCAGGGGGGTAGGCGCGCCCCCTACCTCGTGCGCTCCTGGTTGATGTCTTGACGTAGGGTCCAAGTCCTCTGGATCACGTTCGTTCCGAAAATCACGTTCCCGAAGGTTTCATTCCGTTTGGACTCCGTTTTGATATTATTTTTCTGTGAAACTCTGAAATAGGCAAAAAACAACAATTCTGGGCTGGGCCTCCGGTTAATAGGTTACTCCCAAAAATAATATGAAAGTGTATAATAAAGCCCATTAATGTCCAAAACAGAATATAATATAGCATGGAACAATCAAAAATTATAGATACGTTGGAGACGTATCAAGGCCTCGCCCTCTTCCGTGTCCAAGGAGCCAATCGTCATCAATATCTCTGATAATGAGGAGTAGCTTGTCTTATTAGCTCACTATAAGGACCCATGTTCAGTTTGCTAGCTACTGCCTTTCCTTAACAAATTCTAGTGAATTGTGCTATCTTCTTTTACCATGCAATCTTCTGCTATAGTGTATATGTTCTATATGTCGTGCAATGTGGTGTTCAATTAACTGCTTGGTTCAATTCTACAAATGTGATGTTCAATTCTTTAGGGTGCAATATTTCCAAGTTGTTAAGCATGCTTGGTTTGGTTAACTGTCTGATCTTCTATTAGGAGTATGTTATATTGTTCAATTGGTGTTTAGTTAACTGCTTGGTTCATTTGTTGTGGCTTGCTTCACTTGTTGTGGTGTTTAGTTAACTGCTTGGTTCAATTCTGCAATGCGATGTTCAATTGTTGTGGCTACATTCTGTTATTGTATACCATGTGAGGAATAAATCGAATTTGGATGTACTAAATACATGAGAAACAAATACAATTGCTATATTTCCAAGTTGTTAAGCATGCTTGGTTTGGTTAACTGTCTGATCTTCTATTAGGAGTATGTTATATTGCGCAATGTGGTGCTCAGTTAACGTTTGGTTCATTTGTTGTGGTGTTTAGTTAACTGCTTAGTTCAATTCTGCAATGCGATGTTCAATTGTTGTGGCTGCATTCTGTTATTGTATACCATGTGAGAAATAAATCAAATTTGGTTGTACTAAATACATGAGAAACAAATACAATTGCTATATTTCCAAGTTAAGCATGCTTGGTTTGGTTAATTGTCTGATCTTCTATTAGGAGTATGTTATATTGTGCAATGTGGTGCTCAGTTAACGTTTGGTTCATTTGTTGTCGTGTTTAGTTAACTGCTTGGTTCAATTCTGCAATGCGATGTTCAATTGATGTGGTTGCATTCTGTTATTGTATACCATGTGAGGAATAAATCGAATTTGGCTGCACTTAATACATGAGAAACATATACAAGTGCTATATTTCCTAGTTCTTAATCATGCTTGGTTTGGATAAATGAGTTTTCCATGTGGCTTGAATTAATTTGATGAATCTGCAATGTGCTTATTTTTCATCAACATATTTTACTGATAGCATGTGAACCCTTACTTAACCTGATGACTAACTACCTTATATGTGTTGCAGGGAAACAATGGGAAGCACTGAGGTTTACAAGATGTTACTAACTATTATACCTTGCCTCTTTTTATTCCTTTGCTCCATTTCCAATATAGAGAAGATATTTATGCACATCCTTGTTTTCAGGGTTCACTGATGATTACCTCTCAAACCACCTCTGTGGTCAGGAGGCGGGGAAAGTTTTCATACAACACCCACGGTTCAATATTGAAGTGTTCCTGAAGAGGTCGAAGGATGCACGGTCAATCATCCACAGGCACTGGCCTAAAGTTGCAAAGACCTTCAACATGAATGAAGGCTCAATATTCGCCTTCCGCTTCAGCAGTTTTCCAGATGAGGTGCATCTCTCTATGTACCATCTATGATGCTAATTTCGAAAGGTTCTAGATGTTGCATGTGAAACTTGCTGCTAGTGCAGTTGTGTAATGGGGTAGCTGAGTGCTGAAGCTATATCATGTTGTACTCCGATGTATTTCAATTATGAAATCCTGCTTCCTTAATAAGGAAATGGAATATATTATGTGCTTAATATGAATGTCAATTAGATTAGTAAATGGATTATTAATAATAGGGTAATTAGCCCGCTAATTGGCCAATTAGCTTGCAAATTGGGTTTTCCTATTGCAAATGGTTAATGAGAAAACACCATGGGCGATGACCTCAGGCAACGCACACAGTTTCTAGGAATAAACCGTGTTGGATCAATGAACAATCACACACGACATTCTCTTCAAAACTGTTTGCGTTATGCCACCTTGCGCAAACGTTTTCCTTGTAGTGACTATGTCGGATGTATATACGAAATGAAATGTTTAGTGGTGACTGACTGTGTGGGATGTACTTACGACCGGAAATGATTTTGCCTGTATAATTGTATTTTTTTAGCACTACTGTACGTATTTCTGTATTTGAGTGCTCGCCGGTCGCACACGACCTCATTTTGCCGAGCGTGTGTGCCAGGAGGGCATATCCCCAACAGTTTCTGGGTCGTGTGGGAAGGACCCCCCCTATTGCCCACACTCACTTGGCGACGGTTCCGAATGCCGTCGCGGAAAGGGGTTAAAAACCGTTTGTTTAGGACCGACGCATACCAGTGTCTACTTTTGCTTATGTGCTGCCATCACCTACCATAAGATTAGTATATGATCTCATTGATTTATTTCCTTTCTTTTTATTTATATCTTTTCATTTTATTGCAACAAGAAAGTAAAGAAAGCAAAAACACAAACTAAACTTTATTATATATCTTGCACACGATTACAAGGATAGATCACTAAGCAAACTCTCCAAAAGAAAGGATCGAACTAAACTTTTATTCATCTAAAGCAAAAGATCGAACTAAAATAAGTAAAGGCAAAAAGATAGTGGGGATGATACGATACCGGGGCACCTCCCCCAAGCTTGGCGAAAGCCAAGGGGAGTGCCCATACCCGATACTCAATTTTCCTTTGGTGATGAAGAAGAAGGTGGTGGTGGTGAAATAGAGGTCCTTCAAGATCAAGAGATTTTCCAATCTACGTATGATATTCCGAAGGAAGATGATGTGCTCTTGATGCAGAATATTTTCGCGAGTGAGGTATTTACTCTGCACACGGACCGTTTCAACGATCCGAAAGGCTGCAATCTCGGTAGGGGTAAGATGAGCAAGGTAAGGCTTAAGGATATCTTCTTCTTCTTCCTCGGCCGGCAGTGTTTGTTCTGCCACCGAGGGTGGATCTACGGTAGCCTCCTTGCTCTTATCTCCCTTGACGACTTTCGTGGGCTCCACCCTCTTCAGCTCAATCTTCATCAACCAAGCATCTTCTTCCATGTTGTTGGAGGAGGAGGAAGACATGATGCCTGGCTTGATAGATCTGACAGAAAACAACAAGAAAAGAGAATAGAAGATTCTCCGTGATACCGTGGTTAACAGGTTCGGAGAGTATATGAAGATTTTTTATATTGGGAGACAAGCAAACGGAAGAAAAACGGAGTCCGGAAGGTGTCCCAGGTGGGCACAATCCAACTGGGCGCGCCTGGCCAGGCGCGCCCTGGTGTCTTGTGCCCACCACGGTACGCTTCCTGGAAGTTTCTTATTTTCCTAATTGTCTAAATATTCCAAAACGGACAAAAAACATTTTTGCGGATTTTTCGGAGTCCGTTTACTTACCGTATCACGTACCTCCTTATTTTTACGATTCTGGAGTGTTCCGGAAGGACTCTTTTATGTGCTCTTCCGGTGTAAAAGTTTGGATAATATTACTTTCAACATTAATGGGCGTACCTGAGATATAATGTTTTATTCGTTGCCCATTGACAACATTCGGGTTAGTACCTTCGGCATTATTTATTTTGATAGCTCCAGACCGATAAACCTCCTCGATGACATAGGGGCCTTCCCATTTCGAGAGGTGTTTTCCTGCAAAGAATCTGAAATGAGAGTTTTACAAAAGAACATATTCTCCGACTTTAAACTCACGCTTTTGGATTCTTTTATCATGACATCTTTTAACTTTTTCTTTGAATAACTTGGCATTTTCATAAGCTTGGGTTCTCCATTCATCTAAAGAGCTAATATCAAATAACCTCTTTTCACCAGCAAGTTTGAAATCATAATTTAGTTCTTTGACTGTCCAATATGCTTTATGTTCTAACTCAAGAGGCCAATGACAAGCTTTTCCATAAACCATTTTATAAGGAGACATACCCATAGGATTTTTATATGTTGTTTTATAAGCCCAAAGTGCATCATCTAATTTCTTAAACCAATTCTTCCGGGACCTATTGACAGTCTTTTGCAAGATTAATTTTATTTCTCTATTGCTAAGTTCAACTTGACCACTAGACTGAGGATGATAAGGTGATGCAATTCTATGGTTAACATCATACTTGGCAAGCATTTTCCGGAAAGCACCATGAATAAAGTGTGAACCACCATCAGTCATTAAATATCTAGGGACTCCAAACCTTGGGAAAATAACTTCCTTAAGCATTTTAATAGAGGTGTTGTGATCAGCACTACTGATTGGAATAGCTTCTACCCATTTAGTAACATAATCAACAACAACCAAAATATGTGTATACCCATTAGAGGAAGGAAAAGGTCCCATGTAATCAAATCCCCAAAAATCAAATGGTTCAACAGCAAGTGAATAATTCATAGGCATTTCTTTACGCTTACTGATATTACCTATTCTTTGGCATTCATCACAAGATAAGACGAACTTATGGGCATCCTTGAAGAGAGTAGGCCAATAAAATCCAGATTGCAATACCTTGTGAGCAGTTCTATCTCCAGCATGATGCCCTCCATAAGCTTTGGAGTGACATTTTTGTAGGCTGTTCATGCTCAGGTACACAATGTCTAATAATACCATCTACTCCTTCTTTATAAAGATGTGGGTCATCCCAAAAGTAATGTCTTAAATCATAGAAGATTTTTTTCTTTTGTTGGTAAGTAAAGCTAGGTGGTAAATATTTAGCAACAATGTAATTAGCATAGTCAGCATACCAAGGAGTATTATGAGCAACATTTATTGCAGCTAATTGCTCATCAGGAAAACTATCATCAATAGGTAGTGGGTCATCAATCACATTTTCAAGCCTAGACAAGTTATCAGCTACGGGGTTCTCAGCTCCTTTTCTATCAGTGATATGTAAATCAAATTCTTGTAGCAAGACAACCCATCGAATAAGTCTAGGTTTAGCATCTTTCTTTTCCATAAGATATTTAATAGCAGCATAATCAGTGTGAACAATTACTTTTAAATCAACAATATAAGATCTAAATTTATCACAAGCAAACACCACTGCTAAGAATTCTTTTTCAGTAGTAGCATAGTTCCGTTGAGCACTGTCTAGAGTTTTGCTAGCATAATGAATAACATTCAGTTTCTTATCAAGTCTTAGTCCTAGAACAACACCAACAACATAATCACTAGCATCACACATAATTTCAAAAGGCAAGTTCCAATCAGGTGGTTGAACAATAGGTGCAGAAATTAAGGCTTTCTTGAGTGTTTCAAAGGCTTCTAAACAATCATCATCAAAAACAAAAGGAATATCCTTTTGCAAAAGATTTGTAAGAGGCCTGGAAATTTTAGAGAAGTCTTTGATAAATCTCCTATAGAAACCAACATGACCTAGGAAACTATGAATACCTTTGATGTCTTTAGGACATGACATTTTCTCAATTGCATCAACCTTAGCTTTGTCCACTTCAATACCTCTTTCAAAAATTTTATGACCCAAGACAATGCCTTCATTAAACATAAAGTGGCACTTCTCCCAATTCAAGACAAGATTTGTTTGCTCGCATCTCTGCAAAACTCGATCAAGATTGCTTAAACAATCATCAAAAGACTTCCCATAAACAAAGAAGTCATCCATGAAAACCTCAACAATCTTTTCACAAAAGTCAGAGAATATAGCAGTCATACATCTTTGAAAGGTAGCAGGTGCATTGCATAAACCAAAAGGCATACGTCTATAAGCATAAGTTCCAAAGGGACAAGTAAAAGTGGTCTTTTCTTGATCAGGTTGAGAAACAGGTATTTGTGAAAACCAGAATATCCATCAAGGAAGCAAAAATGTGTGTGCTTAGATAATCTTTCCAGCATTTGATCAATAAACGGCAGAGGGTAATGATCTTTTCTAGTTGCTTTATTTAATTTTCTAAGATCAATTACCATTCTATAGCCTGTAACAATTCTTTGTGGAATGAGTTCGTTTTTATCATTAGGAACAATACTAATATCTCCTTTCTTAGGTACACAATGAACATGACCTACCCATCTACTATCAGCTATGGGATAGATTATACCTGCTTCCAGAAGTTTTAATATTTTCGTTCTTACCACTTCTTTCATCTTCGGATTTAACCGACGTTGGTGATCAACAAAGGGTTTAGCATCAGGCTCCATATTAATCTTGTGCTGACATAGAGTGGGACTAATGCCCTTTAAATCATCAAGAGTATATCCAATAGCAGCTCGGTGCTTCCTTAGAACTTTCAATGATCTTTCTTCTTCATGTTCTGAAAGGTTAGCACTAATAATAACAGGATATATCTTCTTTTCATCAAGATAAGCATATTTCAAAGTGTGTGGCAATTGTTTTAATTCAAACATAGGATCACCTTTAGGTGGAGGAGGACCTCCTAGAGTTTCAATAGGCAAATTGTGTTTAAGCAGAGGACGTTGTTCAAAGAAAATCTTATCTATTTCATTTCTTTCATGCATATGTAAATCATTTTCATGGTCTAGCAAATATTGTTCTAGTGGATCAGTAGGAGGCACAACAATATAAGCAAGACCAATTAATTCATCCTTACTAGGCAATTCTTTTTCATGAAGCTTTCTACTAAACTTGGAAAAATTAAACTCATGAGACTCATCACCAAAACTAACACCGACAGTTTGTTTCTCATAGTCTATTCTAGCATTAACGGTCTTCAAGAAAGGTCTACCAAAGATAATGGGACAAAAGTCATCATGTGGGGAACAAAGAACAAGAAAACCAGTAGGGTATTTTATTTTCCCACACAAGACTTCAACATCTCTAACAATCCCAATTGGTGATATAGTGTCTCTATTAGCAAGTTTAATAGTAACATCTATGTCTTCTTTCTCTGCGGGTGCTATGTCATTCATCATTTCTTGATATAAGGAATAAGGAATAGCACTCACGTTAGCACCTATGTCACATAAACCGTGATAACAGTGATCTCCTATTTCAACTGAGACAACGGGCATGCCAACAACAGGTCTAGCGGCTTCTTCGCAGAAGTAAATAACATGCCCATCTATGTTTTCTTCCAAGAGATCCTTAACCATAGCAATACTAGGTTCTACTTTAATTTGTTCATCAGGTTTAGGTGTTCTAATATAGCTTTTGTTAACCACAGTTGAAACTTTAGCACGTTCCTTTATCCTAACAGGGAAATGTGGTTTCTCAATATAAGCAGAAGGAACAACTAGATCAACATTATAAATTATGGTTTCTTCTTTAGCTGGTACCGGTTCTCTAATTTCTTCTTTAATAGGTGCGTGATATTTAAACCACTTATCTTTAGGGAGATCAACATGAGTAGAAAATGATTCACAAAAGGAGGCTACTATCTCAGAGTCAAGTCCATATTTAGTGCTAAATTTTTGAAAAGCATCGGTATTCATAAAAGATTTAACACAATCCTACTTAAGTTTAATATCTGACTCTTTACCTTCGTCGAGTTCCCAATCTTCAAAGTTGCGTTTAATTATTTCCAAAAGATCCCACCGGAATTCAATAGTCTTCTTCATAAAAGAACAAGTACAAGAAGTATCAAGCATGGATTGATCATCACGAGAAAGCCGAGCATAAAAATTCTGAATAATAATTTCTCTTGAGAGCTCATGATTGGGCATGGATATAACATTGACTTAAGCCTCCCCCAAGCTAGAGCGATACTTTCTCCTTCACGAGGCCAAAACTTATATATATAATTCTGATCACGATGAATTAGATGCATAGGATAAAAATTCTGATGGAACTCCAATTTCAATCGATTCCATAGCCTATACCATGCCAATGTTTTTCCCTTCAAAGATAAAGGGAAAACCTTCTTCATAACTTCATCTCCGGTTAATCCTGCAAGCTTGAACAATCCACAAATTTGTTCTACATATATCAAGTGCATATCAGGATGTTCGGTTTCGTCTCCTGCATAAGGATTAGCTAGCAGTTGTTCTATCATACCCGAAGGAATTTCATATTAAATATTTTCAGTAGGTGCAGTAGGTTGAGGGGTAGCTAATTGTGGTTCCGATCGAGGTGAAGATACCCCAAACAAACCCCTCAAAGGACTGCTTTCCATAGTAACAAGTGACAATAAATTTCAGCACACTATATAAATGTTTCCTTACCAAATTCCACTTACCAAAGGCGCTTCACTCCCCGACAACGGCACCAGGAAATAGCCTTGATGACCCACAAGTATAGGGGATCAATTGTAGCTCTTTTGGATAAGTAAGAGTGTCGAACCCAACGAGGAGCAGAAGGAAATGACAAGTGGTTTTCAGCAAGGTAATGTCTGCAAGTACTGAAATTGTAAGTAGCAGGGTAGTTTGATAGCAAGATAATTTGTAACGAGCAAGTAACAATAATAGTAGCAAAAGTGCAGCAAGGTATCCCAATCCTTTTGAGGCAAAGGGCAGGCCAAAAAGGTCTCTTTTGATAGGCAAAGCTTTCTTGAGGGTACACGGGATTTTCATCTACTCACTTTCACCATGTTGGTTTGATTTGTGTTCGGTACTTCGATAATTTGATATGTGGGTGGACCGGTGCTTAGGTGTTGTTCTTACTTGAACAAACCTCCTACCTATGATTAACCCTCCCCCAAGCATCCGCAACTATGAGAAAAGTATCAAGAATAAATTCTAACCATAGCATTAAACTTTTGGATCCAATCCGTCCCTTACAGAATAGCGCATAAACTGGGGTTTAAGCTTCTATCACTCTCGCAACCCATCATCTAATTGCTACTCCACAATGCATTCCCTTATGCCCAAATATGGTGACGTGTCATGTAGTCGACGTTCACATGACACCACTAAGGGAATCACAACATACATACTACCAAAATATCGAACACACATCAAGTTCACATGATTACTTGCAGCACGATTTCTCCCGTGACCTCAAGAACAAAAGTAACTACTCACAAATGATAATCATGCTCAAGATCAGAGGGGTATTAAATATCATATTGGATCTGAACATATAATTTTCCACCAAATAAGCCATATAGTAAACAACTACAAGATGTCAACACTACTAGTCACCCACAAGCACCAATCTATAGTTCCGGTAACAAGATTGAACACAAGAGATGAACTAGGGTTTGAGATTATATGGTGCTATTGAAGATGTTGATGGATATTGCCCTCCCCAAGATGGAAGAGTTGTTGGTGATGATGAGGACGATGATTTCCCCCTCCGGGAGGGAAGTTCCCCCGGCGGAAACGCTCCGCCAGAGGGCAAAAGTGCTCCTGCCCAAGTTCCGCCTCGAGACGGCGGTGCTCCGTCCCGACAGTCCTCTCCTTATTTTTTCTAGGTCAAAATGACCTATATACTAGAAGATGGGCACCGGAGGTGGGCCTAGGTGAGCACAACTCACAAGGGCGCGCCTGGGCTCCCTGGCACGCCCAGGTGGGTTGTGCCCACCTGGTGGGCCTCCTCTGGTAGTTATTTGCTCCAATATTATTAAAATATTCAATAAAAATTCTCCGTGAAGTTTCAGCTTGTTTGGAGTTGTGTAGAATAGGTGGCCTGACGTAGCTTTTCCAGGTCCAGATTTCCAACTGTCGGAATTCTCCCTCTTTGTGTATACCTTACCTACTATGAGGGAAAAGGCATTAGAATTACTCCAAAAAGCATTATTATGATAAAAACATCATAAATAACAGTAGGAAAACATGATGCAAAATGGGCGTATCAAGCCTCTACTAGACTAGCTCGTTGACCAAAGATGGTTAAGGTTTCCTAACCATAGACATGTGTTGTCATTTGATAATGGGATCACATCATTAGGAGAATGATGTGACGGACAAGACCCATCCGTTAGCTTAGCATAATGATCGTTCAGTTTTATTGCTTTTGCTTTCTTCATGTCAAATACATATTCCTTCGACTATGAGATTATGCAACTCCCGGATACCGAAGGAATGCCTTGTGTGCTATCAAATGTCACAACATAATTGGGTGATTATAAAGATGCTCTACAGGTATCTCCGAGGGTGTTTGTTGAGTTGGCATTGATCGAGATTAGGATTTGTCACTCCGAGTATCGTAGAGGTATCTCTGGGCCCTCTCGGTAATACACATCATAAACTTGCAAGCAAACCACTAAGGAGTTAGTCATGGGGTGATGTATTACGGAACGATTAAAGAGACTTGCCGGTAACGAGATTGAACTAGGTATGAAGATACCGACGATCGAATCTCGGGCAAGTAACATACCGATTGACAAAGGGAATTACGTACGTTGTCATAAAGGTTCGGCCGATAAAGATCTTCGTAGAATATGTAGGAGCCAATATGGGCATCCAGGTTCTGTTATTGGTTATGACCGAAGAGGTGTCTCGATCATGTCAACATAGTTCTCAAACCCGTAGGGTCCGCACGCTTAATGTTCGTTGACGATATAGTGTTATATGAGTTATGTGATTTGGTGACCGAATGTTGTTCGGAGTCCTGGATGAGATCACGGACATGACGAGGAGTCTCGAAATGGTCGAGAGGTAAATATTTATATATATCACGATGGTATTTGGACACCGGAAGTGTTTCGGGACGTACCGGGAAGAAATCGGGTCACCGGAAGGGGTTCCGGTCACCCCGGCAAGTATATGGGCTTAATGGGCCAAGGGAGGGATAGACCAGCCCACAGGGGGCTGGTGCGCCCCTTTCCCTAGCCAAACAGCCCTAGGGAAGGAAAAGGGGGAGGGCTAGCCCCTCCTGCCTTTCCTTCTCATGGGAGAAAGGAAAAGGGGGGCACCACCCTCCCCTAGCCTTTCCCCCGCTCCTATACATGGCAGGGGGCGCCACCTTGGGAGAGACCCCAAGTAGGATTCCTCCTACTTGGGCGCCCCCCATTGGCTGCTCCTCCCTCCTTCCCGCATATATATATGTGGGAAGGGGGCGCCTAGCACATACCAGACAATTGTTAGCCGTGTGCGCCCCCCCCCCCTCCATCGTTTACAACCCAGTCATATTTCGTAGTGCTTAGGCGAAGCCCTGCGGAGATCACTTCACCATCACTGTCACCACGCCGTCGTGCTGACGAAACTCATCTACTACCTCGACGTATTGCTGGATCAAGAAGCCGAGGGACGTCACCAAGATGAACGTGTGCAGAACGCGGAGGTGCCGTGCGTTCGGTACTTGATCGGTTGAAGCGCGAAGAAGTTCGACTACATCAACCGCGTTGTGAAACGCTTCCGCTTACGGTCTACGAGGGTACATAGACACACTCTCTCCCTCGTTTCTATGCATCTCGATGGATAGATCATTGCGTGCGCGTAGAATTTTTTTGTTTTCCTTGCAACGATTCCCAACAGTGGTATCAGAGCCAGGTCTATGCGTAGATGATATGCACGAGTAGAACACAAAGAGTTGTGGGCGGTGATAGTCATACTGCTTACCACCAACATCTTATTTTGATTCGGCGGTATTGTGGGATGAAGCGGCCTGGACCAACCTTACATGTCCACGCACATGAGACCGGTTCCACCGACTGACATGCAACTAGTTTTGCATAAAATGTGGCTGGCGGGTGTCTATTTCTCCTACTTTAGTTGAATCGAATTTGACTACGGCCGGTCCTTGAAGAAGGTTAAAACCGCAAACTTGATGAAACACTGTTGTGGTTTTTGTGTAGTTAAGAACGGTTCTTGCTAGAAGCCCGTAGCAGCCATGTAAAACTTGCAACAAAAAAGTAGAGGACGTCTAACTTGTTTTTGCAGGGCATGTTGTGATGTGATATGGTAAAGATATGATGTGATATATATTGATGTATGAGATGATCATGTTTTGTAATATCGACAACCGGCACGAGCCTTAGGGTTGTCTCTTTATTGTATGAAGTGCAAGCGCCATGTAATTGCTTTACTTTATCACTCTGTGTTAGCGATAGTTGTAGAAGCAATAGTTGGCGTGACGACCTCGACGCAACGCCGCTGCGATGGAGATCAATGTGTCAATCCGGTGACGATGGAGATCATGACAATGATTTGGACATGGAGATCAAAAGCACAAGATGATGATGGCCATATCATGTCACATATTTTGATTGCATGTGATGTTTATCTTTTATGCATCTTATTTTGCTTAGAACGGTGGTAGCATTTTAAGATGATCCCTTCACTTAATTTCAAGATAAAAGTGTTCTCCCTGAGTATGCACCATTTATACAGTTCGTCGTTTTGAGACACCATGTGATGCTTGGGTGTGATAGACTCTACGTTCACATCGACGGGTGTAAGACAGTTTTGCACATGCGGAATACTTGGGTTAAACTTGATGAGCCTAGCATGCACAGACATGGTCTCAGAACACTGGAGACCGAAAGGTCGAACATGAGTCATATAGTAGATATGATCAACATAAGATGTTCACCATTGATGACTACCCCATCTCACGTGATGATCGGACATGGGTTAGTTGATTTGGATCATGTATCACTTAGATAAACTTGAGGGATGTTTATTTAAGTGGGAGTTCTTTAGTAATGTGATTAATTGAACTTAAATTTATCATGAACTTGTCTTAATAGTTTTCCATATCTATGTTGTAGATCAATAGCTCGTTATTTAGCTCCCCTATTTCTTTTTTGATATGTTCCTAGAGAAAAACTAAGTTGAAAGATGATAGTAGCAATGATGCGGACTGGGTCCGTGATCTGAGGATTATCCTCATTGCTGCACAGAAGAATTATGTCCTTGATGTACCGCTAGGTGAAAGGCCTGTTGCAGGAGCTGATGCAGACGTTATGAATGTTTGACAAGCTCGATATGATGACTACTTGATAGTTTAGTGCGCCATACTTTACGGCTTAAAATCGGGGCTTCAAAGACGTTTTGAATGCCATGGAATGTATGAGATGTTGCAAGAGCTGAAATTGGTATTTCAGACTCATGCCCGTGTCAAGAGGTTTGAGACCTCTGACAAGTACTTTGCCTACAAGATGGAGGAGAATAGCTCAGCCAGTGAGCATGTGCTCAGAATGTCTGGGTACTACAATCGCTTGAATCAAGGGGGAGTTAATCTTCCAGATAAGGTAGTGATTGATAGAGTTCTCTAGTCACTATCACCAAGCTACTAGAACTTCATGATGAACTATAATATGCAAGGGATGACGAAAACGATTCCCAAAGCTCTTCGCGATGTTGAATCGGCAGAGGTAGAAATCAAGAAGGAGCATCAAGTGTTGATGGTTAACAAGACCACTAGTTTCAAGAAAAAGGGCAAGGGAAAGAAAGGGAACTTCAAGAAGAACGGCAAGCAAGTTGCCACTCCCGAGAAGAAGCCCAAAGTTAGACCCAAGCCGGAAACAGAGTGCTTCTACTGCAAAAGGAGTGGTCACTAGAAGCGGAACAGCCCCAGATACTTGGCAGATAAGAAGGATGGCAAAGTGAACAAAGGTATATTTGATATGCATGTTATTGATGTGTTCCTTACTAGTGCTCGTAGTAGCCCCTAGGTATTTGATACCGGTTCAGTTGCTAAGATTAGTAACTCGAAACATGAGTTGCGAAATAAACGGAGACTAGTTAAGGGTGAGGTGACGATGTGTGTTGGAAGTGGTTCCAAGATTGATATGATCATCATCGCACACTCCCCATACTTTCGGTATTAGTGTTGAACCTAAATAAATGTTATTTTGCGTTTGCGTTGAGCATGAACAAGATTGGATCGTGTTTATTGCAATACAGTTATTCATTTAAGTTAGAGAATAATTGTTGTTCTGTTTACATGAATAAAACCTGCTATGGTCTTACACCCAATGTAAATGGTTTACTGAATATTGACCGTAGTGATACACATATTCATAATACTGATGCCAAAAGATGCAAAGTTGATAATGATAGTGCAACATATTTGTGGCACTGCCGTTTAGGTCATATTGGTATAAAGCGCATGAAGAAACTCCATGCGGATGGACTTTTGAAATCACTTGATTATGAATCATTTGATACTTGCGAACCATACCTCATGGGCAAGATGACTAAAACTCCGTTCTCTGGAACAAATGGAGCGAGCTAATGACTTATTGGAAATAATACATACCGACGTATGCAGTCTGATGAGTGTTAAAGGACGCGGCAGGTATCATTATTTTCTGACCTTCACAGATGATTTGAGTAGGTATGGGTATATCTACTTGATGAAATACAAGTCTGAAACATTTGAAAAGTTCAAAGAATTTCAGAGTGAAGTGGAGAATCATCGCAACAAGAAAATAAAGTTTCTACGATCTAATTGTGGAGGCGAATATTTGAGTTACGAGTTTGGCCTTCATTTACAACAATGTGGAATTGTTTCACAACTCACGCCACCTGGAACACCACAGCGTAATGGTGTGTCCGAACGTCGTAACCATATTTATTGGATATGATGCGTTCTATGATGTCTCTTACCGATTTACCACTATCTTTTTGAGGTTATGCATTAGAGACAGCTGCATTCATGTTAAATAGGGCACCGTCTAAATCCGTTGAGATGACACTGTATGAATTTTGATTTGGCAAGAAACCTAAGCTATCGTTTCTTAAAATTTGGGGATGCGATGCTTATGTCAAAAGGCTTTAGCCTGATAAGCTCGAACCCAAATCGGAGAAGTGCGTCTTCATAGGATACCCTAAGGAAACAATTGGGTACACCTTCTACCATATATCCAAAGGCAAGATCTTTGTTGCCAAGAATGGAACCTTTCTAGAGAAGGAGTTTCTCTCAAAAGAAGTGAGTGGCAGGAAAATAGAACTTGATGAGGTAATCGTACCTTCTCTCAATTTGGAAAGTAGCACATCAGAGAAATCCGTTCCCGTGATGCCTAAATCAATTAGAGAGGAAGCTAGTGATGATGATCATGAAAATTCAGATCAAGTTGCTACTAGACCTCGTAGGTCGAACAGAGCATGTTCCGCACTAGAGTGGTACGGTAATCCTGTCCTGGAAGTCATGTTATTAGACCATGGCGAACCTACGAACTATCCAGAAGCTATGATAAGCCCAGATTCCGATAAATGGCTTGAGGCCATGAAATCTAAGAAAGCATCCATGTACAAGAACAAAGTATGGACTTTGGTGGATTTGCCTGATGATCGGCAAGCCATAGAGAATAAATGGATCTTCAGAAAGAAGACTGACGCTGATGCTAATTAATGTTACTGTCTACAAAGCTCGACTTGTCGCGTAAGGTTTTTGACAAGTTCAAGGAGTTGACTACGATGAGAATTTATCACCCATAGCGATGCTTAAGTCTGTCTGAATCATGTTAGCAATTGCCACATTTTATGATTATGCAATCTAGCAAATGGATGTCAAAACTGCATTCCTTAATGGATATCTCAAAGAAGAGTTGTATATGATGCAACCAGAAGGTTTTGTCGATCCTAAAGGTGCTAACAAAGTGTGCAAGCTCTAGCGATCCATCTATGGACTGGTGCAAGCATCTCGGAGTTGGAATATACGCTTGGTGAGGTGATCAAAGCATATGGTTTTATACAGACTTACGGTGAAGCCTGTATTTACAAAAAGTGAGTGGGAGCTCTGTAGCATTTTTGATATTATATGTGGATGACATATTGCTGATTGGAAATGATATAGAATTTCTGGGTAGCATAAAAGGATACTTGAATAAGAATTTTTCAATGAGAAACCTCGGTGAAGCTGCTTACATATTGGGCATCAAGATCTATAGAGATAGATCAAGACGCTTGATAAAGATTTTCAATGAGTACATACCTTAACAAGATTTTGAAGGAGTTCAAAATGGATCAGTCAAAGAAGGAGTTCTAGCATGTATTGTAAGGTGTGAAGTTGAGTAAGACTCAAAGCCCGACCACGGCAGAAGATAGAGAGAGAATGAAAGTCATTCCCTATGCCTCAGCCATAGGTTCTATAAAGTATGCCATGCTGTGTACCAAACCTGTTGTGTACCTTGCCATGAGTTTGGCAAGGGGTACAATAGTGATCCAAGAGTAGATCACTAGACAGCTATCAAAATTATCCTTAGAGGACCAAGGAAATATTTCTCGGTTATGGAGGTGATAAATAGTTCGTCGTAAAGAGTTACATCGATGCAAGCTTTTACACCGATCCAGATGACTCGGAGTCTCAATTTGGATACATATTGAAAGTGGGAGCAATTAGCTAGAGTAGCTCCATGCAGAGTATTGCAGACATAGAAATTTGCAAAATACATACGAATCTGAATGCGACAGACCCGTTGACTAAACTTCTCTCACAAACAAAACATGATCACACTTTAGTACTCTTTGGGTATTAATCACATGCGATGTGAACTAGATTATTGACTCTAGTAAACTCTTCGGGTGTTGTTCACATGGCGATGTGAACTATGGGTGTTAATCACATCGCGATATGAACTAGATTATTGACTCTAGTGCAAGTGAGAGACTGATGGAAATATGCCCTAGAGGCAATAATAAAATGGTTATTATTATATTTCCAAAATCATGATAAAGGTTTATTATTCATGCTAGAATTGTATTGATCGGAAACTTAAATACATGTGTGAATACATAAACAAATACCGTGTCCCTAGTAAGCCTCTACTAGACTAGCTCATTGATCAAAGATGGTTAAGGTTTCCTAACTATCGCCTGGCCTGCTGGAAGAAATGGAAGAGTTGGCGCCGGAGTTGATCTGCAAGTTAGAGAAGATCTTTCCGCCGGGCTTCTTTAATCCAATGCAGCACTTGATTTTGAAGGAAATATGCCCTAGAGGCAATAATAAAGTTGTTATTTTATATTTCCTTATATCATGATAAATGTTTATTATTCATGCTAGAATTGTATTAACCGGAAACTTGATACATGTGTGAATACATAGACAAAACAAAGTGTCCCTAGTATGCCTCTACTTGACTAGCTCGTTAATCAAAGATGGTTAAGTTTTCTAACCATAGACATGTGTTGTCATTTGATGAATGGGATCACATCATTAGGAGAATGATGTGATGGACAAGACCCATCCGTTAGCTTAGCATAATGATCGTTCGGTTTTATTGCTATTGCTTACTTCATGTCAAATAGATATTCCTTCGACTATGAGATTATGCAATTCCCGGATACCGGATGAATGCCTTGTGTGCTATCAAACGTCACAACGTAACAGGGTGATTATAAAGATGCTCTACAGGTATCTCCGAAGGTGTTTGTTGAGTTGGCATAGATCGAGATTACTATTTGTTACTCCGAGTATCGGAGAGGTATCTCTGGGCCCTCTCGGTAATACACATCATAAGCTTGCAATCAAATGGCTAAGGAGTTAGTCACGAGGTGATGTATTACGGAATGAGTAAAGAGACTTGTCGGTAATGAGATTGAACTAGGTATGAAAATACCAACGATCGAACCTCGGGCAAGTAACATACTGATTGACAAAGGGAATTGCTACCTCTTGAGCTTGCGTTGGTTTTTCCCTTGAAGAGGAAAGGGTGATGCAGCAAAGTAGAGTAAGTATTTCCCTCAGCTTTTGAGAACCAAGGTATCAATCCAGTAGGAGAAAACGCTCAAGCCACCAAATACCTGCACAAACAAACACCAACTTGCACACAACGCGATAAAGGGGTTGTCAATCCCTTCACGGTTACTTGCAAAGTGAGATCTGATATAGATGGATAAACGGTAAAGTAATATTTTTGGTATTTTTGGTTTATGGAACGGAAAGTGAAAGATTGCAAAGGAAGTAAATAGGAAACTAAAATTGTAGATCAGAAACTTATATGATGGAAAATAGACCCCGGGGCCATAGGTTTCACTAGAGGCTTCTCTCAAGATAGAAAATATTACGGTGGGTGAACAAATTACTGCTGAGCAATTGATAGAAAAGCGCAAAGTTATGACGATATCTAAGGCAATGATCATGAATATAGGCATCACGTCCGTATCAAGTAGACCGACTACTGCCTACATCTACTACTATTACTCCACACATCGACCGACTCCTGCCTGAATCTAGAGTATTAAGTTCATAAGAACAGAGTAACGCATTAAGTAAGATGACATGATGTAGCAGGATAAACTCAAGCAATATGATGAAAACCCCATCTTGTTATCCTCGATGGCAACAATACAATACGTGTCGGTTCCCTTTCTATCACTAGGATCGAGCACCGCAAGATTGAACCCAAAGCTAAGCACTTCTCCCATTGCAAGAAAAACCAATCTAGTTGGCCAAAGCAAATCAATAGTTTGAAGACACTTGCAAAGATATCAAATCATGCATATAAGAATTCAGAGGACATTCAAATAATATTCATAGATAAGCTGATCATAAATCCACAATTCATCGGATCTCAGAAAACGCAATGCAAAAAAGTATTACATCGAATAGATCTCCAAGAACATAAAGGAGAACTTTGTATTGAGAATCAAAGAGAGAGAAGAAGCCATCTAGCTACTAGCTATGGACCCGTAGGTCTGTGGTAAACTACTCATGCTTCATCGGAGAGGTAATGGTGTTAACGTAGAAGCCCTCCATGATCGAATTCCCCTCCGGCAGGACACCGGAAAAGGCCCCTAGATGGGATCTCACGGGTACAGAAGGTTGCGGCAGTGGAAAAGTGGTTTGGTGGCTCCCCTGGAAGGTTTTGGGTATTTGAGAATATGTAGGCGGAAGAAATAGGTCGGTGGAGTCACGAGGGGCCCACAAGGGTGGGGGCACGCCCTACCCCCCTGGGCGCGCCTCCCGACCTTGTGACCGCCTCGTGGCTTTCCTGGCGTGCACTCCAAGCCCTCTGGATGTCTTTCGGTCCAAGAAAAATCATCGCGAAAGTTTCATTCCGTTTGGACTCCATTTGGTACTCCTTTTCTGCGAAACTCTAAAACAAGGAAAAAAACAAGAACTGGCACTGGGCTCTAGATTAAGAGGTTAGTCCCAAAAATCATATAAAATAGCATATTAATGCATACAAAACATTCAAAACAGATAATATAATAGCATGGAACAATAAAAAATTATAGATATGTTGGAGAGGTATCAAGCATCCCAAGCTTAATTCCTGCTCGTCCTCGAGTAGGTAAATGATAAAAACAGAATTTTTGATGTGGAATGCTACCTAACATATTTATCCATGTAATTCTCTTTATTGTGGCATTAATGTTCAGATCCATATGATTCAAAATAAAAGTTTAATATTGACATAAAAACAATAATACTTCAAGCATACTAACAAAATAATTATGTCTTCTCAAAATAACATGGACCCTAGGGAAGGAAAAGAGGGAGGGCCAGCCCCTCCTGCCTTTCCCTCTCATGAGAGAAAGGAAAAGGGGGGCACCACCTGAAGGAAATATGCCCTAGAGGCAATAATAAAGTTGTTATTTTGTATTTCCTTATATCATTATAAATGTTTATTATTCATGCTAGAATTGTATTAACCGGAAACTTGATACATGTGTGGATACATAGACAAAACACTGTGTCCCTAGTAAGCCTCGACTAGACCAGCTCGTTAATCAAAGATGGTTAACTTTCCTAACCATAGACATGTGTTGTCATTTGATGAACGGGATCACATCATTAGGAGAATGATGTGATGGACAAGACCCATCCGTTAGCTTAGCATGTTGATCGTTCAGTTTTATTGCTATTGCTTTCTTCATGTCATATACATATTCCTTTGACTATGAGATTATGCAACTCCCGAATACCAAAGGAATGCCTTGTGTGCTATCAAACGTCACAACGTAACTGGGTGATTATAAAGATGCTCTACAGGTATCTTCGAAGGTGTTTGTTGGGTTGGCATAAATAGAGATTAGGATTTGTCACTCCGAGTATCGGAGAGGTATCTCTGGGCCCTCTCGGTGACGCACATCATAAAAAGCCTTGCAAGCAATGTGACTAATGAGTTAGTTGTGGGATGATGCATTACGGAACGAGTAAAGAGACTTGCCGGTAATGAGATTGAACTAGGTATGAAGATACCGACGATCGAATCTCGGGCAAGTAACATACCCATGACAAAGCGAATAACGTATGTTGTCATTACGGTTTGCCCGATAAAGATCTTCGTAGAATATGTAGGAACCAATATGAGCATCCAGGTTCCGCTATTGGTTATTGACTGGAGAGGTGTCTCGGTCATGTCTACATAGTTCTCGAACCCATAGGGTCCGCACGCTTAACATTCGATGACGATTTGGTATTAGATGAGTTATGTGATTTGGTGATCGAATGTTGTTCGGAGTCCCGGATGAGATCACGGACAAGACGAGGAGTCTCGAAATGGTTGAGAGGTAAGTATTCATATATAGAACGATAGTATTCGGACACCGAAAGTGTTCTAGGGGTACCGGGTACATATCGGGTCACCAGAAGGGGTTCCGGGCAACCCCCGGCAAGCTATATGGGCCTAATGGGCCAAGAGGGGAAACACACCAGCCACAAAGGGGCTGGTGCGCCCCCCCCATATGGGCTGGCCAAATTGGAGAAGGAAAGGAAAAAGGGAATAGGATTCCCCCTTCCCCCTCTTCCCTTCCTACTCCGAATAGGAATAGGAAAGGGGGGAGGCCGAATTGGGAGGACCCCAAGTAGGATTCCTCCTACTTGGGGCACCCCCTTGGCTGCCTCTCCTCCCCTCCAATCTATATATATGAGGGGGGCACCGCTAGAACACACAACAAACATTTTTAGCCGTGTGCGGCGCCCCCCTCCACAGTTTACGCCTCCGGTCATATTCACGTAGTGCTTAGGCGAAGCCTTGCGCGGATCACTTCACCATCACCGTCACCATGCCGTCGTGCTGACGAAACTCTCCCTCGACACTTTGCTGGATGAAGAATTCGAGGGACATCATCGAGCTGAACGTGTGCAGAACTCGGAGGTGCCGTACGTTTGGTGCTTGATCGGTCTGAATGAGAAGAAGTTTGACTACATCAACCGCGTTGTCAAACACTTCCGCTTTTGGTCTACAAGGGTACGTGCACACTCGACCCCTCTCGTTGCTATGCATCTCCTAAATAGATCTTGCGTGATCGTAGGAATTTTTTTGAAATTACATGCTACGTTCCCCAACAGTGGCATCCGAGCCAGGTCTATGTGTAGATGATATGCACGAGTAGAACACAAAGAGTTGTGGGCAGTGATCGTCATACTGCTTACCACCAATGTCTTATTTTGATTCGGCGGTATTGTTGGATGAAGCAGCCTGGACCAATCTTACATGACCACGTTCATGAGACCGGTTCCACCGACAGACATGCAACTAGTTTTGCATAAAGGTGGCTGGCGGGTGTCTGTTTCTCCAACGTTAGTTGAATCGAATTTGAATGCGGCCGGTCCTTGTTGAAAGTTAAAACAGCAAACTTGATAAATCACCATTGTGGTTTTGATGCGTAGGTAAAAACGGTTCTTACTAGAAGCCCATAGCAGCCACGTAAAACTTGCAACAACAAAGTAGAGGACGTCTAACTTGTTTTTGCAGGGCATGTTGTGATGTGATATGGTCAAGACATGATGTGATATACGTTATTGTATGAGATGATCATGTTTTGTAAAAGTTATCAGCAACTAGCAGGAGCCTTATGGTTGTCGCTTTATTGTATGAAATGCAAATGCCATGTAATTGCTTTACTTTATCACTATGCGTTAGCGATAGTTGTAGAAGCAATAGTTGGTGAGACGACCACGATGCTACGATGGAGATCAAGGTGGCAAGCCGGTGACATTGGAGATCATGACAGTGCTTTGGAGATGGAGATCAAAGGCACAAGATGATGATGGCCATATCATGTCACATATTTTGATTGCATGTGATGTTTATCTTTTATGCATCTTATTTTGCTTAGTACAGCGGTAGCATTATAAGATGATCCCTTACTAAAATTTCAAGGTATAAGTGTTCTCCCTGAATTTGCACCATTGCGACAGTTCGTCGTGCCGAGACACCACGTGATGATCGGGTGTGATAAGCTCTACGGTCACATACAACGGGTGCAAGACAGTTTTGCACGTGCAGAATACTCGGGTTAAACTTGACGAGCCTAGCATGTACAGACATGGCCTCGGAACACTGGAGACCGAAAGATCGAACGTGAATCATATAGTAGATATGATCAACATAGAGATGTTCACCATTGAAAACTACTCCATCTCACGTGATGATCGGACATGGTTTAGTTGATATGGATCACGTGATCATTTAGATGACTCGAGGGATGTCTATCTAAGTGGGAGTTCTTAAGTAATATGATTAACTGAACTTAATTTATGATGAACTTAGTCCTGATAGTATTTGCATATCTATGTTGTAGATCAATAGCTCGCGTATAGCTCCCCTGTTCTATTTTTAGCATGTTCCTAGAGAAAACTAAGTTGAAAGATGATAGTAGCAATGATGCGGACTGGATCCATGATCTGAGGATTATCCTTGTTGCTACACAGAAGAATTATGTCCTTGATGCACCGCTAGGTGACAGACCTATTGCAGGAGCACATGCAGACGTTATGAACGTTTAACAAGCTCGGTATGATGACTACTTGATAGTTTAGTGCACCATGCTTTACGGATTAGAACCGGGACTTCAAAAACCGTTTTGAACGCCATGGAGCATATGAGATGTTCCAAGAGCTGAAATTGGTATTTCAGACTCATGCCCGTGTCGAGAGGTATGAGACCTCTGACAACTACTTTGCCTACAAGATGGAGGAGAATAGCTCAGCTAGTGAGCATGTGCTCAGAATGTCTGGGTACTACAATCACTTGAATCAAGTGGGAGCTAATCTTCCAGATAAGATAGTGATTTACATAGTTCTCTAGTCACTATCACCAAGTTACTAGAACTTCGTGATGAATTATAATAAGCAAGGGATGACGAAAACGATTCCCAAGCTCTTCGGGATGCTGAAATCAGCGAAGGTAGAAATCAAGAAAGAGCATCAAGTGTTGATGGTTAACAAGACCACTAGTTTCAAGAAAAGAGGGCAAGGGAAATATAGGGAACTTCAAGAAGAATGGCAAGCAAGTTGCCACTCCCGTGAAGAAGCCCGAAGATGGACCTAAGCCTGAAACTGGATGCTTCTACTACAAAGGCAATGGTCACTGGAAACGGAACTGCCCCAAATGCTTGGCGGATAAGAAGGATGGCAAAGTGAACAAAGGTATATTTGATATACATGTTATTGATGTGTACTTTACTATTATTCATAGTAGCCCCTGGGTATTTGATACCGGTTCAGTTGCTGATACGTCTCCAACGTATCTATAATTTATGAAGTATTCATGTTGTTATTTTATCATTCTTGGATGTTTTACAATCATTTTATAGCAACTTTATATCATTTTCTGGGACTAACCTATTGACCCAGTGCCAGTTGTTGTTTTTGCTTGTTTTTTACATCACAGGAAATCAATACCAAACAGAGTCCAAACGCAACCAAACTCCACGGCGGTGTTTTATGGGCCAGAAGACATCCATTGGGCCAGAGCAGCACCTGGGGGTGCCCCGAGGGGGGGCACAACCCACCAGGGCGCGCCAGGCCCCCCTAGCGCCCAGGTGGGTTATGCCCACCTCGGTGGCCTCCCGCACCCCTTCTTTGCACTATAAATTCCCAAATATTTAGAAACCCATCGGGGTTACCCTAGATCAGAAGTTTCACCACCGCAAGGTCTCTGTATCCTCGAAAACCAATCTAGACCCCGTTCCGGCACCCTGCCGGAGGGGGGAATCATCTCCGGTGGCCATCTTCATCATCTCGGCGGCCACCATGATGAGGAGGGAGTACTTCACCCTCGGGGCTGAGGGTTTGTACCAGTAGCTATGTGTTTAATCTATCTCTCTCTCGTGATCTATATCATGGGCTTTGTTAATATAGTCGGATCATATGATGTTTCTCCCTCCTATACTCTTGTTATGATGAATTGAATCTTTACCCTTTGAAATTTTGTCATGTCGGATTGAATATTCAGAGATGAGAATACATGATATATATCTTGCAATATGAATACTTGAGGTGACAATTGGGGTATCTTATTGATTCACTTGACATATGTTATGGCATTCAACTCGCGGATTCCCGCGGTGATATTGGGGTAATCTATGCATAGGGGTTGATGCACGTTTTTCTCCGGTAGAAACTTCGGGGTCTCATTGTAGTTCTTTGTGTGGATTGAGTATTATGAATATGAATTTGCTTTGGTATTATCTTAGTACGAACTCTTGATTAGATCGATCGGAAAGAATAGCTTGCGTTATTCTAGTACGAACTCTAGGATAGATCGAACAGAAAGAATAGCTTTGAGATGGTTTCGTTTGTTCTCTGCTAATAGGAACTCGGGAGTGATTCTTCGTTACACTTTGAGGGATAATCATATGATCCAACTATGTTAGCACTGTTGAGAGATTGCACTAGCGAAAGTACGGACCCTAGGCCTCATTTTTAAGCATTGCAATACCGTTTTTCTGCCCTTTTAATATTTGTTACCTTGCTGTTTTTATTTATTCAGATTATAAAAATATATTTATACCATCAATATTACACTTTCATCACCATCTCTTCGCCGAACTAGTGCACCTATACAATTTGCCATTCTATTGGGTGTGTTGGGGACACAAGAGATTTCTTGTATTTGGTTGCAGGGTCATTTGAGAGAGACCATCTTCATCCTACACCTCTCACGGATTGATAAACCTTAGGTCATCCACTTGAGGGAAAATTGCTACTGTCCTACAAAACTCTGCGCTTGGAGGCCCAACACATGTCTACAAGAATAAAGTTGCATAGTAGACATCAGTTGCTAAGATTAGTAACTCGAAACAGGAGTTACAAAATGAACAGAGACTAGTTGAGGGCGAGGTGACGATGTGTGTTGGAAGTGATTCCAAGGTTGATAAGATCACCATCGCATACTCCCTCTACCATCGAGATTAGTATTGGACCTAAATAAATGTTATTTGGTGTTTGCGTTGAGCATGAATATGATTGGATCATGTTTATTGTGATATGGTTATTCATTTAAGTCAGAGAATAATTGTTGTTCTGTTTACATAAATAGAACCTTCTATGGTCTTACATCCAATGTAAATGGTTTACTGAATCTCGATCGCAGTGATACACACATTGATAATATTGATGCCAAAAGATGCAAAGTTAATAATGATAGTGCAACATGTTTGTGGCACTGCCGTTTAGGTCATATTGGTGTAAAGCGCATGAAGAAACTTCATTCAGATGGACTATTGGAATCACTTGATTATGAATCATTTGATACTTGCGAACCATGGGCAAGATGACTAAAACTCCGTTCTCCAAAACAATGGAGCGAGCCAATGACTTAATGGAAATAATACATACCGATGTATGCGGTCCAATGAGTGTTGAGGCTCGCGGCTGGTATCGTTATTTTCTGACCTTCACAGATGATTTGAGCAAATATGAGTATATCTACTTAATGAAACACAAGTCTGGAACGTTTGAAAAGTTCAGAGAATTTCAGAGTGAAGTGGAGAATCATTGTAACAAGAAAATAAAGTTTCTATGATCTGATCGCAGAGGCGAATATTTGAGTTACGAGTTTGGCCTTCATTTAAAACAATGTGGAATAGTCTCACAACTCACGCCGCCTGGAACACCACGGCGTAATGGTGTGTCCGAACGCCGTAACCGTACTTTATTAGATATGGTGCGATCTATGATGTCTCTTACCGATTTACCACTATCTCTTGGGGTTATGCATTAGAGACAGCTGCATTCACGTTAAATAGGGAACCATCTAAATCCGTTGAGACGACACCGTATGAACTATGGTTTGGAAGAAACCTAAGTTGTCGTTTCTTAAAGTTTGGGGTTGTGATGCTTATGTGAAAAAGCTTTAGCCTGATAAGCTCGAACCAAAATCGGAGAAGTGCGTCTTCGCAGGATACCTGTCGGTGTAGAACGACACCAATGGGATCACAAAAATCCCTACTACGGTTGCCGGGGTGCAGGGTTGCAAGAAGAGCAGGATCAGTAGCCAGCACAAGGATCGTTTACCCAGGTTCGGGCCGCAAGGATGTGTAAAACCCTAGTCCTTCCTCCCGGGGAATGCACTTCAATTTCACACCGTTCGGCCTCCTCCTGTACAGGACGTCATCGACGAACTGGTACAGGGCGGACCGACGGGCTACTTTCTCCGCTTCTTCCTGCTCCTCAGGAAGCTCCCCTGTTTGGAGGAATTGGACGGTATGCTGCGCCCATGCCGGAGCCTGGGGCTCGACGGCAAGTACCAAAGGCATCTCTTCCGCCATGGGAGCGCCTGTCTCTACGGCCAGGGCTTGACGCCCTGCCGGAGCCAGTTGCTCTTGGGCAGGCTCAGTGTCCACGGCAGCACCCTTCTCGGCAGCCCGAGGGGGCTCGGTAGGAAAGTACTTGCCGGGACCTGACTTCCTCCGCTTGTTCTGCCCTGCTGATGGTTCGACGGATGGTTGAGTTAACCGGAGCAAGAAGGTACCTGGTTCCACAGGTAGCTTGAATGCAGCGGGCATCAACAGGTAATTGGCAACGTCGTTCTCTGTCCGGGGGACGTGCTCCGCTTGGATACCGTCGAAGCGCTCCTCCAGTTTCCTCACCTCATCTACGTAAGCCTCCATCAATGGGCTCTGGTAATCCTTGTTGACCTGCCTAACAACAAGCTGCGAGTCACCCCTGACGATGAGCTTCTTAACCCCGAGGTCTGCCGCGATCCTGAGATCGGCGAGCAATCCCTCGTACTCAGCAGTGTTGTTGGTGGACATCTCCCTGGGAAAGTGCATCTGGATCACGTACTTGAGGTGTTCTCCGGTGGGTGCGACGAGCAGCACACCGGCACCGGCGCCTTGCAGCGAGAAAGCCCCATCAAAGTACATGATCCAATCGCGGTCTACTTCCTTGCCGGGGAGAGTGGTCTCCTGGATTTCTTCGTCAGGCGTTGAGGTCCATTCTGCAATGAACTCCGCCAAGACTCTGCTCTGGATTGTCGAGGTACTTTCAAACTTCAAACCGAAACTTGATAACTCCAAGGCCCATTCCACAATCCTTTCGGTTGCATCTGGGTTATGCAGTATCCGTTGCAATGGGAGGCGGGTGACGACAGTGATCTCGTGGGCTTGGAAGTAATGACGCAGCTTCCTCGAGGCCATAAGGAGGCCGAAGAGCAATTTCTGAACACCGGAGTACCTCGACCTAGCTCCCTGCAAGAGGGAGCTGACAAAGTAAACCGGGTGCCGCATCATCTTATTCTTCTGCACCACCTCACTCGACTGCGCGGGCACTGCCTATTGGAAATATGCCCTAGAGGCAATAATAAATGGTTATTATTATATTTCTTTGTTCATGATAATTGTCTGTTGTTCATGCTATAATTGTGTTATCCGGAAATCGTAATACATGTGTGAACACATAGACCACAACGTGTCCCTAGTAAGCCTCTAGTTGACTAGCTCGTTGATCAACAGATAGTCATGGTTTCCTGACTATGGACATTGGATGTCATTGATAACGGGATCACATCATTAGGAGAATGATGTGATGGACAAGACCCAATCCTAAGCATAGCATAAAAGATCGTGTAGTTCGTTTGCTAGAGCTTTTCCAATGTCAAGTATCATTTCCTTAGACCATGAGATCGTGCAACTCCCGGATACCGTAGGAGTGCTTTGGGTGTGCCAAACGTCACAACGTAACTGGGTGACTATAAAGGTACACTACGGGTATCTCTGAAAGTGTCTGTTGGGTTGACACGGATCGAGACTGGGATTTGTCACTCCGTATGACGGAGAGGTATCTCTGGGCCCACTCGGTAATGCATCATCATAATGAGCTCAATGTGACTAAGGAGTTAGCCACGGGATCATGCATTACGGTACGAGTAATATGACTTGCCGGTAACGAGATTGAACAAGGTATTGGGATACCGACGATCGAATCTCGGGCAAGTAACGTACCGATTGACAAAGGAAATTGTATACGGGATTGATTGAATCCTCGACATCATGGTTCATCCGATGAGATCATCGTGGAACATGTGGGAGCCAACATGGGTATCCAGATCCCGCTGTTGGTTATTGACCGGAGAGGCATCTCGGTCATGTCTGCATGTCTCCCGAACCCGTAGGGTCTACTCACTTAAGGTTCAGTGACGCTAGGGTTGTAGAGATATGAGTATGCGGAAACCCGAAAGTTGTTCAGAGTCCCGGATGAGATCCCGGATGTCACGAGGAGTTCCGGAATGGTCCGGAGGTGAAGAATTATATATAGGAAGTCCAGTTTTGGCCACCGAGAAAGTTTCGGGGGTTATCGGTATTGTACCGGGACCACCGGAAGGGTCCCGGGGGTCCACCGGGTGGGGCCACCTGTCCCGGAGGGCCCCATGGGCTGAAGTGGGAAGGGAAGCAGCCCTTAGTGGGCTGGGGCGCCCCCCCTTGGGCCTCCCCTGCGCCTAGGGTTGGAAACCCTGGGGGTGGGGGGCGCCCCACTTGGCTTGGGGGGGAAGCCACCCCCCCTTCCCCCTTGGCCGCCGCCCCCTTGGAGATCTGATCTCCCAGGGCCGGCGCCCCCCCAGGGGGCCTATATATAGTGGGGGGGAGGGAGGGCAGCAGCACCACAGCCCCTGGCGCCTCCCTCTCCCCCTGCAACACCTCTCCCTCCCGCTTGTGCTTGGCGAAGCCCTGCCGGGATCCCGCTACGTCGACCACCACGCCGTCGTGCTGCTGGATCTCCATCAACCTCTCCTTCCCCCTTGCTGGATCAAGAAAGAGGAGACGTCGCTTCTCCGTACGTGTGTTGAACGCGGAGGTGTCGTCCGTTCGGCACTCGGTCATCGGTGATTTGGATCACGGCGAGTACGACTCCATCAACCCCGTTCATTGGAACGCTTCCGCTCGCGATCTACAAGGGTATGTAGATGCACTCCTTTCCCCTCGTTGCTAGTATACTCCATAGATGGATCTTGGTGATGTGTAGGAAATTTTAAAATTCTGCTACGATCCCCAACAGTGGCATCATGAGCCAGGCCTATGCGTAGTTACTATGCACGAGTAGAACACAAAGCAGTTTTGGGCGTGGATGTTGCCAATTCTTCTTGCCGCTACTAGTCTTATCTTGTTTCGGCGGTATTGTGGGATGAAGCGGCCCGGACCGACCTTACACGTACGCTTACGTGAGACAGGTTCCACCGACTGACATGCACTAGTTGCATAAGGTGGCTAGCGGGTGTCTGTCTCTCCCACTTTAGTCGGAACAGATTCGATGAAAAGGGTCCTTATGAAGGGTAAATAGAAATTGGCATATCACGTTGTGGTTTTACGTAGGTAAGAAACGCTCTTGCTAGAAACCTATACAAGCCACGTAAAACTTGCAACAACAATTAGAGGACGTCTAACTTGTTTTTGCAGCATGTGCCGTGTGATGTGATATGGCCAGAAGATGTGATGAATTATATATGTGATGTATGAGATTGATCATATTCTTGTAATAGGAATCACGACTTGCATGTCGATGAGTATGACAACCGGCAGGAGCCATAGGAGTTGTCTTTATTTTTTGTATGACCTGCGTGTCATTGAATAATGCCATGTAAATTACTTTACTTTATTGCTAAACGCGTTAGCCATAGAAGTAGAAGTAATCGTTGGCGTGACAACTTCATGAAGACACAATGATGGAAATCATGATGATGGAGATCATGGTGTCATGCCGGTGACGAAGATGATCATGGTGCCCCGAAGATGGAGATCAAAGGAGCAAAATGATATTGGCCATATCATGTCACTATTTGATTGCATGTGATGTTTATCATGTTTTGCATCTTATTTGCTTAGAACGACGGTAGTAAGTAAGATGATCCCTTATAATAATTTCAAGAAAGTGTTCCCCCTAACTGTGCACCGTTGCGAAGGTTCGTTGTTTCGAAGCACCACGTGATGATCGGGTGTGATAGATTCTAACGTTCGCATACAACGGGTGTTGACGAGCCTAGCATGTACAGACATGGCCTCGGAACACACGCAATACACTTAGGTTGACTTGACGAGCCTAGCATGTACACTCATGGTCTCGGAACACGGAGGACCGAAAGGTCGAGCATGAGTCGTATAGAAGATACGATCAACATGGAGATGTTCACCGATCTTGACTAGCCCGTCTCACGTGATGATCGGACACGGCCTAGTTAACTCGGATCATGTTTCACTTAGATGACTAGAGGGATGTCTATCTGAGTGGGAGTTCATTGAGAAATTTGATTAGATGAACTTAATTATCATGAACTTAGTCTAAAATCTTTACAATATGTCTTGTAGATCAAATGGCCCACGTTGTCCTCAACTTCAACGCTTCCTAGAGAAAACCAAGCTGAAAGATGATGGCAGCAACTATACGGACTGGGTCCGGAACCTGAGGATCATCCTCATAGCTGCCAAGAAAGATTATGTCCTAGAAGCACCGCTAGGTGAAGCACCAATCCCAGAGAACCAAGACGTTATGAACGCTTGGCAATCACGTGCTGATGATTACTCCCTCGTTCAGTGCGGCATGCTTTACAGCTTAGAACCGGGTCTCCAAAAGCGTTTTGAGAAACATGGAGCGTATGAGATGTTCGAAGACCTGAAAATGGTTTTCCAAGCTCATGCCCGGGTCGAGAGATATGAAGTCTCCGACAAGTTCTTCAGCTGTAAAATGGAGGAAAATAGTTCTGTTAGTGAGCACATACTCAGAATGTCTGGGTTACACAACCGCTTGTCTCAGCTGGGAGTTAATCTCCCGGATGACGCGGTCATTGACAGAATCCTTCAGTCGCTTCCACCGAGCTACAAGAGCTTTGTGATGAACTTCAATATGCAGGGGATGGAAAAGACCATTCCTGAGGTATATTCAATGCTGAAATCAGCGGAGGTGGAGATCAGAAAGGAACATCAAGTGTTGATGGTGAATAAAACCACTAAGTTCAAGAAAGGCAAGGGTAAGAAGAACTTCAAGAAGGACGGCAAGGGAGTTGCCGCGCCCGGTAAGCCAGTTGCCGGGAAGAAGTCGAAGAATGGACCCAAGCCTGAGACTGAGTGCTTTTATTGCAAGGGAAGTGGTCACTGGAAGCGGAACTGCCCCAAATACTTAGCGGACAAGAAGGCCGGCAACACCAAAGGTATATGTGATATACATGTAATTGATGTGTACCTTACCAGTACTCGTAGTAGCTCCTGGGTATTTGATACCGGTGCGGTTGCTCATATTTGTAACTCAAAACAGGAACTGCGGAATAAGCGGAGACTGGCGAAGGACGAGGTGACGATGCGCGTCGGGAATGGTTCCAAGGTCGATGTGATCGCTGTCGGCACGCTGCCTCTACATTTACCTACGGGATTAGTTTTAAACCTCAATAATTGTTATTTAGTGCCAGCTTTGAGCATGAACATTGTATCTGGATCTCGTTTAATTCGAGATGGCTACTCATTTAAATCCGAGAATAATGGTTGTTCTATTTATATGAGAGATATGTTTTATGGTCATGCCCCGCTGGTCAATGGTTTATTCTTGATGAATCTCGAACGTGATGTTACACATATTCATAGTGTGAATACCAAAAGATGTAAAGTTGATAACGATAGTCCCACATACTTGTGGCACTGCCGCCTTGGTCACATTGGTGTCAAGCGCATGAAGAAGCTCCATGCAGATGGACTTTTGGAGTCTCTTGATTACGAATCATTTGACACGTGCGAACCATGCCTCATGGGTAAGATGACCAAGACTCCGTTCTCCGGAACAATGGAGCGAGCAACCAACTTATTGGAAATCATACATACCGATGTGTGCGGTCCAATGAGTGTTGAGGCTCGCGGAGGATATCGTTATGTTCTCACTCTCACTGATGACTTAAGTAGATATGGGTATGTCTACCTAATGAAACACAAGTCTGAAACCTTTGAAAAGTTCAAGGAATTTCAGAGTGAGGTTGAGAATCAACGTGACAGGAAAATAAAATTCTTACGATCAGATCGTGGTGGAGAATATTTAAGTCACGAATTTGGTACGCACTTAAAGAAATGTGGAATCGTTTCACAACTCACGCCGCCTGGAACACCTCAGCGAAACGGTGTGTCCGAACGTCGTAATCGCACTCTATTGGATATGGTGCGATCTATGATGTCTCTTACCGATCTACCGCTCTCATTTTGGGGCTATGCTTTAGAGACTGCCGCATTCACTTTAAATAGGGCTCCGTCGAAATCCGTTGAGACGACACCGTATGAATTATGGTTTGGGAAGAAACCTAAGCTGTCGTTTCTAAAAGTTTGGGGATGCGATGCTTATGTCAAGAAACTTCAACCTGAAAAGCTCGAACCCAAGTCGGAAAAATGCGTCTTCATAGGATACCCTAAGGAAACCATTGGGTATACCTTCTACCTCAGATCCGAAGGCAAGATCTTTGTTGCCAAGAACGGGTCCTTTCTGGAGAAAGAGTTTCTCTCGAAAGAATTAAGTGGGAGGAAAGTGGAACTTGATGAGGTGATAGTCACCCCTTCCGAACCGGAAAGTAGCGCAGCGCGGGAAGATGTTCCTGTGGTGCCTACACCGACTGGGGAGGAAGTTAATGATGATGATCATGAAGCTTCGGATCAAGTTACTGCTGAACTTCGTAGGTCCACAAGGACACGTTCCGCACCAGAGTGGTACGGCAACCCTGTCCTGGAAATCATGTTGTTAGACAACGGTGAACCTTCGAACTATGAAGAAGCGATGGCGGGCCCGGATTCCGACAAATGGCTAGAAGCCATGAAATCCGAGATAGGATCCATGTATGAAAACGAAGTATGGACTTTGACTGACTTGCCCGATGATCGGCGAGCCATAGAAAATAAATGGATCTTTAAGAAGAAGACAGACGCGGATGGTAATGTGACCATCTATAAGGCTCGACTTGTCGCTAAGGGTTATCGACAAGTTCAAGGGGTTGACTACGATGAGACTTTCTCACCCGTAGCGAAGCTGAAGTCCGTCCGAATCATGTTAGCAATTGCCGCATTCTATGATTATGAGATATGGCAAATGGACGTCAAAACGGCATTCCTTAACGGTTTTCTTAAGGAAGAATTGTATATGATGCAGCCGGAAGGTTTTGTCGATCCTAAGAATGCTAACAAGGTATGCAAGCTCCAGCGCTCCATCTATGGACTGGTGCAAGCATCTCGGAGTTGGAACATTCGTTTTGATGAGATGATCAAAGCGTTTGGGTTTACACAGACTTATGGAGAAGCCTGTGTTTACAAGAAAGTGAGTGGGAGCTCTGTAGCATTTCTCTTATTATATGTGGATGACATACTATTGATGGGAAATGATATAGAATTCTTGGAAAGTATAAAGGCCTACTTGAATAAGTGTTTTTCAATGAAGGACCTTGGAGAAGCTGCTTATATATTAGGCATCAAGATCTATAGAGATAGATCAAGACGCCTCATTGGTCTTTCACAGAGTACGTACCTTGACAAGATATTGAAGAAGTTCAATATGGATCAGTCCAAGAAGGGGTTCTTGCCTGTATTGCAAGGTGTGCAATTGAGCACGGCTCAATGCCCGACCACGGCAGAAGATAGAGAAAAGATGAGTGTCATCCCCTATGCCTCGGCCATAGGGTCTATTATGTATGCCATGCTGTGTACCAGACCTGATGTAAACCTTGCCGTAAGTTTGGTAGGAAGGTACCAAAGTAATCCCGGCATGGAACACTGGACAGCGGTCAAGAATATCCTGAAGTACCTGAAGAGGACTAAGGATATGTTTCTCGTTTATGGAGGTGACGAAGAGCTCGTCGTAAAGGGTTACGTCGACGCTAGCTTCGACACAGATCTGGATGACTCGAAGTCACAAACCGGATACGTGTATATTTTGAATGGAGGAGCAGTAAGCTGGTGCAGTTGCAAGCAAAGCGTCGTGGCGGGATCTACATGTGAAGCGGGAGTACATGGCAGCCTCAGAGGCAGCGCAAGAAGCAGTCTGGATGAAGGAGTTCATTACCGACCTAGGGGTGATTCCCAATGCGTCGGGCCCGATGACTCTCTTCTGTGACAACACTGGAGCTATTGCCCTTGCCAAGGAGCCCAGGTTTCACAGGAAGACCAGGCATATCAAGCGTCGCTTCAACTCCATTCGTGAAAGTGTTCAAAATGGAGACATAGATATTTGTAAAGTACATACGGACCTGAATGTAGCAGATCCGTTGACTAAACCTCTCCCTAGAGCAAAACATGATCAACACCAGAATGCTATGGGTGTTCGATTCATCACAATGTAACTAGATTATTGACTCTAGTGCAAGTGGGAGACTGTTGGAAATATGCCCTAGAGGCAATAATAAATGGTTATTATTATATTTCTTTGTTCATGATAATTGTCTATTGTTCATGCTATAATTGTGTTATCCGGAAATCGTAATACATGTGTGAATACATAGACCACAACGTGTCCCTAGTAAGCCTCTAGTTGACTAGCTCGTTGATCAACAGATAGTCATGGTTTCCTGACTATGGACATTGGATGTCATTGATAACGGGATCACATCATTAGGAGAATGATGTGATGGACAAGACCCAATCCTAAGCATAGCATAAAAGATCGTGTAGTTCGTTTGCTAGAGCTTTTCCAATGTCAAGTATCATTTCCTTAGACCATGAGATCGTGCAACTCCCGGATACCGTAGGAGTGCTTTGGGTGTGCCAAACGTCACAACGTAACTGGGTGACTATAAAGGTACACTACGGGTATCTCTGAAAGTGTCTGTTGGGTTGACACGGATCGAGACTGGGATTTGTCACTCCGTATGACGGAGAGGTATCTCTGGGCCCACTCGGTAATGCATCATCATAATGAGCTCAATGTGACTAAGGAGTTAGCCACGGGATCATGCATTACGGTACGAGTAAAGTGACTTGCCGGTAACGAGATTGAACAAGGTATTGGGATACCGACAATCGAATCTCGGGCAAGTAACGTACTGATTGACAAAGGGAATTGTATACGGGATTGATTGAATCCTCGACATCGTGGTTCATCCGATGAGATCATCGTGGAACATGTGGGAGCCAACATGGATATCCAGATCCCGCTGTTGGTTATTGACCGGAGAGGCGTCTCGGTCATGTCTGCATGTCTCCCGAACCCGTAGGGTCTACACACTTAAGGTTCGGTGACGCTAGGGTTGTAGAGATATGAGTATGCGGAAACCCGAAAGTTGTTCGGAGTCCCGGATGAGATCCCGGACGTCACGAGGAGTTCCGGAATGGTCCGGAGGTGAAGAATTATATATAGGAAGTCCAGTTTTGGCCACCGAGAAAGTTTCGGGGGTTATCGGTATTGTACCGGGACCACCGGAAGGGTCCCGGGGGTCCACCGGGTGGGGCCACCTGTCCCGGAGGGCCCCATGGGCTGAAGTGGGAAGGGAACCAGCCCTTAGTGGACTGGGGCGCCCCCCCTTGGGCCTCCCCCTGCGCCTAGGGTTGGAAACCCTGGGGGTGGGGGGCGCCCCACTTGGCTTGGGGGGGAAGCCACCCCCCTTCCCCCTTGGCCGCCGCCCCCCCTTGGAGATCTGATCTCCCAGGGCCGGCGCCCCCCAGGGGGCCTATATATAGTGGGGGGAGGGAGGGCAGCAGCACCACAGCCCCTGGCGCCTCCCTCTCCCCCTGCAACACCTCTCCCTCCCGCTTGTGCTTGGCGAAGCCCTGCCGGGATCCCGCTACATCCACCACCACGCCGTCGTGCTGCTGGATCTCCATCAACCTCTCCTTCCCCCTTGCTGGATCAAGAAGGAAGAGACGTCGCTGCTCCGTACGTGTGTTGAACGCGGAGGTGCCGTCCGTTAGGCACTCGGTCATCGGTGATTTGGATCACGGCGAGTACGACTCCATCAACCCCGTTCATTGGAACGCTTCCGCTCGCGATCTACAAGGGTATGTAGATGCACTCCTTTCCCCTCGTTGCTAGTATACTCCATAGATGGATCTTGGTGATGCGTACGAAATTTTAAAATTCTGCTACGATCCCCAACACTGCCTTGGTGGCATCACACTCTGTCGGAGGCCTCGCCTTGCCGGCACCAGGCCCTTCCGGGGGAATCTTTGGCTTGCCATCCGCTGGTTCTACCGCCGTCACTGCCTCCTCGTCGACCTCCCTCTGTGCCACCAGTGCGGCGTTGACCACTTGATTCGTCGCCGCCAAATACAGAAGCAACGACTCTTGTGGTTTAGGCGCAACCAGTATTGGTGTGGAGGAAAGGTATTTCTTCAGATCCTGCAATGCTGCCTCGGCTTCTGGGATCCACTCCATTGGGCCTGCCTTCTTCAAGATTTTGAAGAAAGGAAGGGCGCGCTTGGCGGACCTAGAGATGAATCGGCTCATGGCGGCGACGCAGCCGGTGAGTCGACGCACATCCTTGATCCGCTTGGGCGCCTCAATCTGCTCAATAGCCTTGATTTTGTCTGGGTTTGCCTCGATCCCGTGCTACGACACAAAGAACCCGAGAAGCTTGCTGGACAGAACACCGAAGACACACTTCTCAGGGTCCAGCTTGAGGTTGATCTTGCGCAGGTTGGCAAATGTCTCTTCCAGATCTTGCACAAGAGTTGCCCCGTCTTTGGTTTTGACCACTATGTCATCCATGTATGCTTCCATATTTCTATGGAGCTGGGGTTCAAAACCAATTTGGACTGCTCTTGCAAACGTCGAGCCAGCACTCTTCAACCCGAAAGGCATCCGTAAAAAGCAATACGTACCACATGGGGTGATGAATGATGTCTTCTCTTCATCTTATCTTGTCATGAAGATTTGGTGGTAGCCCGAGTAGGCGTCGAGGAATGACAACAGATCACACCCGGCCGTGGAGTCGACAATCTGGTCGATGCGCGGCAACGGGAAGGGGTCCTTAGGACAAGCCTTATTGATATCTGTGTAATCAATACACAACCTCCACTTCCCATTCGCCTTGCGCACTACTACCGGATTGGCCAACCACGTCGGGTGGAGCACTCCTCTCACCAAACCTGCCGCTTCCAACTTCCTGATCTCCTCTGTGATGAACTCCTGCCTCTCCAGAGCCTGCTTTCTGACCTTCTGCTTGACGGGCCGCGCATGAGGGCAGACAGCTAGGTGGTGCTCAATCACCTCCCTGGGAACACCGGGAATGTAGGATGCTTGCCACGCAAACACGTCGACATTTGCCCGCAGGAAGGTGACGAGCGCGCCTTCCTATTTGCTGTCGAGGGTGGAGCCTATGGTGAAGGCCCCTCCCGTGCCATCCTCCCTGGCGGACACCTTCTTGGTCTGCGGTGGCTCGGCTCTGAATTTCTTGCTCTTGCCGGTAGAGCTCTCTGGCACGTCCTTGACGGTAGCGTAGCACTTTGAAGAGGCGTGCTTGCCGGAGTGGGTGCGAGAGGTCTTGCCGGGCTTTTTCTTCCCTTCCGGGCCTTCAGCGGCAGGAGCAGGTGCCTTGACGGCAGTTGCTGCAACTGCTTCCCGGTAGAGTTGGTCGGCGCAGATCAGTCCTTCTTGTCGGAGGGGACGGAGATGATGGTCAACGGCCCGGGCATCATTAGCATGTTGTAGGCGTAGTGTGATGCTGCCATGAACTTGGCTAGTGCCGGGCGGCCGAGGATCCCGTTGTAGGGCAAGGGGATCTCGGCCACGTCGAATATGATCCTCTCCGTCCTGTAGTTCAACTCCCCTCCAAACGTCACGGGCAGTGTGACCTTCCCCTTCGGCTGGCTCCTCCCCGGATTGACCCCTTGAAACGTACCCGTTTCCTCGAGGTCTCCATCAGGAATTTGCAGTCTTTTGATCACGACAGGCGAGATCAAGTTCAGGATGGCCCCGCCGTCAACCAACATCTTGTTCACCTTGAGGTTGCGTATTATTGGTGAGACCAACAATGGCACACACCCGACCGCGGTTGTGCGGTCAGGGTGGTCCTCGGCGTCAAAGATGAGGGGTGTGCTGGACCACTTCAGCGGCTTCTGAGCGTCGAACGACGGCTCTGCTGCTGTAATCTCACGCGCCCACTGCTTGAGCTGGCGGTGAGAAGTATGCAGCGAGGCGCCACCATCGACGCACATGCCTCCGTAGCCTTCTGGAACTCTTGCTCACCAGACTCGTCGTCCTTGTAGTGATCATCGTCTTCTTGTTTCTTGTCGCGGCCCCGAGCGGGCCTCTCTTGCTGGTTGTCCTTGCCGCGGCGGCCTCCTTGGCCGCCACACTTCTTGCCGGATCCCTCGGCACCATCCTGGTCCTTCTCCTTGTCCCGCCTCTCATACTCGGCCTTTTTCTTTTCAGCAAGCAGCTCGACTTGTCGGCAGTTCTGGAGGTCGTGGCCCTTGGTGCGGTGGATTTTGCAGTACTGCTTGCCGGAGCCCCCTAGCTTGTCGGCAGCTGCTAAGGCCCGGCAGGCGGCGCACCCGGCAATCTCCTTGCCGGGGCCATCTGCCTTGACCTTCTTGGCAGCGCCAGTGTCGTCAGACCCCTCGACGGCAAGTACGGCCTTGCCCTTGCGTTTCCTATTGCGACGCCGGCCCTTCTTCGTCGGGGTGGCGGCGCCTTTGTCGGTAGAGTCGGTTTCCGCACCGGCGTCTTCGCCGGGTACTTCCTTCCCTCTTCAGCCCGGGCGCATTTATCGGCCGGAACGTAGAGCTCAGCCACATCCTTAACCTTGGTCATCGCCAGCTCTTCGCGCATCTTGCGATTGAGCACGTTCTGGTGGAACGCGCTGATCACAGCGGCGGGATGGACGTCAGGGATGTTGTACTGCACCCGGCTGAACCTCTGGATGTACTTGTGCAGGGTTTCCCCTTCCTTCTGGGGAATGATATGCAGATCACTGGCCTGGCCATGAGCTTGGTGGCCTCCTGTGAAGGCGCCAACAAACTCATGGCACAGATCCGACCAAGAAGAAATGGAATCCGCCGGCAAGTTGATACGTCCATTTTGCATCATGCTTTTATATCGTTATTTATTGCATTATGGGCTGTTATTACACATTATGTCACAATACTTATGCCTATTCTCTCTTATTTTACAAGGTTTACATAAGGAGGGAGAATGCCGGCAGCTGGAATTCTGGGCTGGAAAAGGAGCAAATATTAGAGACTTATTTTGCACAACTCCAAAAGTCCTTAAACTCCACGAAACTTATTTTTGGAAATAATAAAAAATACTGAACGGAAGAAATACGTCAGGGGGGCCTCCACCTGTCCACGAGGGTGGGGGCGCGCCCTACCCCCTGGGCGCGCCCCCCTGCCACGTGGGCCCCCTGTTGGCCCTCCGGTGCCCATCTTCTGCTATATGAAGTCTTTCGTCCGAAGAAAAATCATAAGCAAGCTTTCGGGACGAGACTCCGCCGCCACGAGGCGGAACCTTGGCGGAACCAATCTAGGGCTCTGGCAGAGCTGTTCTGCTGGGGACACTTCCCTCTGGGAGGGGGAAATCATCGCCATCGTCATCACCAACGCTCCTCTCATCGGGAGAGGGCAATCTCCATCAACATCTTCACCAGCACCATCTCCTCTCAAACCCTAGTTCATCTCTTGTATCCAATTCTTGTCTCATAGTCTGGGATTGGTACCTGTAGGTTGCTAGTAGTGTTGATTACTCCTTGTAGTTGATGCTAGTTGGTTTATTTGGTGGAAGATCACATGTTCAGATCCTATATGCATATTAATACTCCTCTGATTATGAACATGAATATGCTTTGTGAGTAGTTACGTTTGTTCCTGAGGACATGGGAGAAGTCTTGCTATTAGTAGTCATGTGAATTTGGTATTTGTTCGATATTTTGATGAGATGGATGTTGTCTATCCTCTAGTTGTGTTATGTGAACGTCGACTACATAACACTTCACCATTATTTGGGCCTAGAGGAAGGCATTGGGAAGTAATAAGTAGATGATGGGTTGCTAGAGTGACAGAAGCTTAAACCCTAGTTTATGCGTTGCTTCGTAAGGGGCTGATTTGGACCCATATGTTTCATGCTATGGTTAGGTTTACCTTAATACTTTTGTTGTAGTTGCGGATGCTTGCAATAGAGGTTAATCATAAGTGGGATGCTTGTCCAAGTAAGGACAGCACCCAAGCACCGGTCCACCCACATATCAAATTATCAAAGTACCAAACGCGGATCATATGAACGTGATGAAAACTAGCTTGACGATAATTCCCATGTGTCCTCGGGAGCGCTTTTCTCTATATAAGAGTTTGTCCAGGCTTGTCCTTTGCTACAAAAAGGATTGGGCCACCTTGCTGCACTTTATCTACTTTTGTTACTTGTTGCTCTAAATTATCTTATCACAAAACTGTCTGTTACCTATAATTTCACTACTTGCAGAGAATACCTTGCCGAAAACCGCTTATCATTTCCTTCTGCTCCTCGTTGGGTTCGACACTCTTACTTATCGAAAGGACTACGATAGATCCCCTATACTTGTGGGTCTTCACAAGTGCATCAACCAAGACATAACATTGGGCTTCAGCGCCAGCGGGAAATAATTGGCAAGCACCTTGTCGTCGCGAGCTCCGGCCGCCTGCATCGCGATGGTGTAGATGCTGAGGAACTCGGACGGATGGGTCTTTCCAGTGTACTTCTCGCCGACGTCGGGCTTGAACGTGCGGTGGGATGGCCACTGGAACTGCCGCAGCTCACGGGTAAAGGCCGGGCAGCCCACCTCGTAAGGTAGGCCGCCGGAGCCCCCCGGTGCTGGGTGGTCCATAGCGGGTCCCGCCCGCTTGTCCGACTGGTGGCGCGTATCACGCCGGCGCTCAATAGTGGTCCGAGCATCTTCGTGAGCTCGTTCTCGAAGAACTTGGCGCTGGTCGCGGTGGGTCCGCGGGTCGGACGGCGCTATAGAGATGTTATCACAAGCGTCGTCACGACGGGCAGACGCCCGCGGTGGCTGGCGAGGAGGAGGAGAGTGCACCGTGGCCGCAGCTCCCCCGGTCCTCCCAGCGCGAGCATGTGGTGGCTCGGTGGAGCGCCGACCCGAGGGCCCTGCCGGTCGCGGATCGTCTTTGTTGGCGACGGCGACGAGGCTCCGGATGGTGGCCCTCCATTCGTCGAGCTTCTCTGCAGCAGGAGGGAAGTTGAGGAGCAGCTACGCGCGCGCCAAAGCTTCCGCTGGCTTGCGTGGCGGAGATAGATGCGTGGACCGTGGCGTGCTTCGGCTTCTAACCATGTTAGAAGGAGCTCCACCACGGCCCAGCGGCTGCGCGCCATTTTTGCCAGCACTTCGGCGGGCATGCTGAACTCCTTCATCCCGCGGATGACGCACAGGGCTCTTCCCACGGCGGTGCCCAGGGTCGCCGGCGTGGTGATGCTGTTCGTCGCGCACACCATGGGAAGAGCGCGCAGTGGTCGCCGGCGTGGGTGTCTTGGAGGTCGCTGTGCCGCCCGGAGGTGGCACAACGACACCCCTGGAGGGCCCCGCGCCGCCTGCGGGGGGGGCAGCTCCGTCTTTGGATCTGGCGACGTGCGGCCGGTCGTCGAGCGTGCGAAAGACGCCGCTCGCCAGCCGCCGCCTGTCGGGCGTGCTCTAACTGCCAGGGTGATGCTGGTGCTCGCGGACCGTGGCCCAGGTCCTGTCCGCGACCGGGCCGCTGCTCGCCCGTAGCGGTACGGGCCGTTCGGCCAAAGACGAGCCGATCGCCATGGCCGTCTTCTTCTTGGGGGCCATGGCGATGAAGAAACACTAGGCCAGCTACTAGACCAGATTCTCACAATTGCGCCCCCCTACCTGGCGCGCCAAAGATGTCGGTGTGGAACGACACCTATGGGATCACAAGAATCCCTACTACGGTGTTACAGGACAAGACGCATTTAATGCGCCACTGAGGTGTCCCCTAGCTTTATCGGGGGCGGGGGCGAGGCCCGTCCCGTCCGTCGCTGCTCCTTCCTGCTTCGACACGCGCCCTAGCCAGCGATGCGTGCGACGCCATGTAGGCATGCAGGCAGCTGAGGTGGCACGGTGGTAGGGTCTTCACGAAGATCCGCATGCCGCCACGCAGGCGCCTGCTGAAATGGCCTGGAAGCTGCATGTTGCCACGCAGGTGCCTGCCCGGCTGGTTTGGGCTGGCAGCTGCATGCGAACGGCGGTGGAGACTTGGCTGGTGCGGGCCTGGCAGTGGCCCTGCTGGCGTCTTTGGCGAGAGACTTGCCGGGGGGCCCGACAAGGGTCTTGCCGTGGCGCGCTGTTGTCCTCGGTAAGAATCTTGCCAGGGGTCTCGTGGCTCTCCTCGGCAAGGATCTTGCCGAGGATCGTTGTCTTCTAATCCTCATATGATCTTGGATATGTCTTCACAAAGATCTGCATGCCACCACAGAGGTGCCTCCCGAGCCCCTGGCCCCACGTGGCTGATGGTGTTGGGGATGTGGGCTCAAGGGTGGCTCGCCCTGTTGGTGTTTGGGCGTGCTGCCCCGGCAAGGGTCTTGCCGGGGGAAAACTGCTCCGCCCCTCTGCTCTTTGTGGTCTTGGTCTTGACGTTGCTTTGGCTGTCTTGGGCTCCGGTTTTACCTCGGTTTACCTCCCATGTTCTGCTTGGTGCGGCCGTGGGCGCGGCTCCGACTGCCTGTGCACAGGTAAAGGGGTACAAAGGTGCGCCCCTTCTTTTGTACACCGACAATACCCAAAAGAAACTATTGGGTACACCTTCTATCACAGATCCGAAGGCAAGATCTTTGTTGCTAAGAATGGATGCTTTCTAGAGAAGGAGTTTTCTCTCGAAAGATGTGAGTGGGAGGAAACTAGAACTTGATGAGGTAATTGTACCTTCTCTCGAATTGGAAAGTAGCTCATCACACAAAACCGTTCCCGTGATGCCTACACCAACTAGAGAGGAACCTAATGATAATGATCATGAAACTTCAGATCAAGTTACTACCAAACCTCGTTGGTCAACCAGAGCACGTTCCGCACCAGAGTGGTACGGTAATCCTGTCGTGGAAGTCATGTTTCTAGACCATGACGAACCTACGAACTATGAGGAAGCGACGATGAGCCCAGATTCTGATAAATGGCTTCAGGCCATGAAATCTGAGATAGGATCCATGTATGAGGATAAAGTATGGACTTTGATTGACTTGCCCGATGATCGACGAGGCATTAAGAATAAAGGGATCTTCAAGAGGAAGACGGACACTGGTAGTAGTGTTACTATCTACGAAGCTCGAATTGTCGCAAAAGGTTTTCGACAAGTTCAAAGTGTTGACTACAATGAGATTTTCTCACTCATATCGATGCTTAAAGTCTGTCTGAATCATGTTAGCAATTGCCGCATTTTATGAAATCTGGCAAATGGATGTCAAAACTGCATTCCTTAATGGATTTATTAAAGAAGAGTTGTATATGATACAACCAGAAGGTTTTCTCAATCCTAAAGGTGCTAACAAAGTGTGCAAGCTCCAGTGATCCATCTATGGACTGGTGCAAGCATCTCAGAGTTGGAATATACGCTTTGATGAGTTGATCAAAGCATATAGTTTTATACAGACTTGCAGTGAAGCCTGTATTTTACAAGAAAGTGATGGGAGCACTACAGCCTTTCTGATATGTATATGTGAATGCCATATTATTGATCGGAAATGATGTAGAATTTTCTAGAAAGCATTAAGGAGTGTTTGAAAGGAGTTTTTCAAAGAAAGGCCTCGGTGAAGCTACTTACATATTGGGCATCAAGTTCTATAAAGATAGATCAAGACGCTTGATAAGACTTTCGATGAGTACATACCTTCATAAGATTTTGAAGGAGTTCAAAATGGATCAGTCAAAGAAGGAGTTCTTGCCTGAGTTATAAGGTATGAAGTTGAGTAAGACTCAAAACCCGACCACGGTAGAAGATAGAGAGAGAATGAAAGTCATTCCCTATGCCTCAACCATATGTTCTATAAAGTATGCCATGCTGTATACCAGATCTATTGTGTACCTTGCCATGAGTTTGGCAAAGGGGTACAATAGTGATCCAGGAGTAGATCACTCTACAGCGGTCAAAATTATCCTTAGAGGACTAAGGAAATATTTCTCGGTTATGGAGGTGATAAAGAGTTCATCGTAAAGAGTTACGTCGATGCAAGCTTTAACACCGATCTGGATGACTCTGAGTCTCAATCTGGATACATATTGAAAGTGGGAGCAATTAGCTAGAGTAGCTTCATGCAGAGCATTGTAGACATAGAAATTTGCAAAATACATACGGATCTGAATGTGGCAGACCCATTGACTAAACTTCTCTCATAAGCAAAACATGATCACACCTTAGTACTCTTTGGGTGTTAATCACATGGCGATGTGAACTAGATTATTGACTCTAGTAAACCCTTTGGGTGTTGGTCACATGGCGATGTGAACTATGGGTGTTAATCACATGGTGATGTGAACTATTGGTGCTGAATCACATGGCGATGTGAACTAGATTATTGACTCTAGTGCAAGTGGGAGACTAAAGGAAATATGCCCTAGAGGCAATAATAAAGTTGTTATTATATATTTCCTTATATCATGATAAATTTTTGTTATTCATGCTAGAATTGTATTAACTAGAAACTTGATACATGTATGGATACATAGACAAAACACCGTGTCCTTAGTAAGCCTCTACTAGACTAGCTCGTTAATCAAAGATGGTTAAGTTTCCTAACCATAGACATGTGTTGTCATTTGATGAACTGGATCACATCATTAGGAGAATGATGTGATGGACAAGACCCATCCGTTAGCTTAGCATGTTGATCGTTCAATTTTATTGCTATTGCTTTCTTCATGTCATGTACATATTCCTTTCACTATGAGATTATGCAACTCCCGGATACCGGAGGAATGCCTTGTGTGCTATCAAATGTCACAACGTAACTGGGTGATTATAAAGATGCTCTATAGGTATCTTCGAAGGTGTTTGTTGGGTTGGCATAGATCGAGATTAGGATTTGTCACTTCAAGTATCGGAGAGGTATCTCTGGGCCCTCTCGATGATGCACATCATAATAAGCCTTGCAAGCAATGTGACTAATGAGTTAGTTGCGGGATGATGCATTACGGAACGAGTAAAGAGACTTGCCGGTAACGAGATTGAACTAGGTATGAAGATACCGATGATCGAATCTTGGGCAAGTAACATACCAATGACAAAGGGAATAATGTATGTTGTCATTACGGTTTGACCGATAAAGATCTTCGTAGAATATGTTTTTTTAATATTTACTGTGAGGCAAAGCCCCATAGCCCTTTATTAATATAAAAAGGAAACAACTGTACAAACATGGGATATTACATGTACTAGGTTACAAAACAAGCAGCACCTACCTTCCTACCTGAAGCTAAAGCAGGGAATTAATCCAAGCAGTCAGCTTGACCCTAGTGTCTACTTTTAGTCTATGAGCTAAAAGGGTAAGATCATGTACAAAGTTACATTTCCAAGCACCAAAGGTTGCATTCTATCCTCTAAAAGTTCTACCATTCCTGAGGATCCAAATATTCCAAGCTGTAGTGAGCATTACTTCGAAGAAGAAGGGATGCTTGAACCTTCATCTTGCATGCTGAATACATTGCTGAATATCAGGTCCCCTGGTCTAGTCAATGCAAAGGTAATTCCAAACTCTGTGGCTCAAATTGCAGTTGAAAAACAAGTGCAATCTATCCTCATATGCATATTCATTGCAAATAGCACAAAGATTATCATCCAAAGGAGATCTCCAATGCCAGCGTATCAACAAGTCCTTGGTGTTGAGTCTGTCAAAGAAGAGCAACTAGCCAAAGACTTTGATCTTCATGGCGCACCTACTTTCCCACAGCCATTTACATGGTAGAATTGTGGGCAAATTTGAGTGCATAAGCGTGTAAAAGCTCTTTGCAGAGTAACCTCCTGTTTTGCCAGGCTAGGTCCAAACATCTGGTATGATGGGGTTTCTGTTTAAATCCAACCTTCCAAAACTTGCAACTCCAAGGCGGCCTCGTGAGACAATGGTAGGGAAAACATTGAGAAGATATCCTGAGATACGAGGAATTCATGCACAGAGACTTTATCATTGTTAACAAAAGAATAAAGCCTAGGTAATCTCCAACACAACGGTCTGGAAGAACCACCAATGAACCAAGCATCAGTCCAAAAGAGAGCAGAGTCTCCCATATTGATGTGCACTGAGGCAATGGCAGTATATGTATCAGAAAGCTTGAGGATATCTCTCCACCAAAAAGAACCAACTGGGGTGGTAGCATGTGGGAGACCATCATCATAACAAATATTCCAGATCAGGGTCACCCAGGGGATATCTGCCTTGTTAAAAAAATTATGTAGATGCTTGAGAAGGAGGCCCTTATTTTGAATATGCAAGTTAATCACCCCAAGGCCTCCTTTGTCCTTTGGCCTGCAAACCAAGTCCCAAGCAGCCAATGATTGGTTTGGAACATCACTGCTACCTCTCCATAGGCATTGTCTAAATATTCTGTCCAGCTGCTTGATAATACCAGGAGGGAGTTGCAAACTACAGAGGAAGTAGATTGACATAGATGTCAAAACAGAGGTTAACAACTATAAGCGAGAACCCTGGTTTAACATGCAGGAACTAGCAGTCAATCTTCTTTCCAATGAGTCAACTAAGGGCATGAAATCCACAATCCTTGGCCTGGTAGTTCCAAGAGGCAAGCCCAGATAGGTGAAAGGAAGTTGCCCAATTTTACAGCCCAGCGGAGCAGCTAACCTGTTTGCCTCCCCCTCATCAAGATTTAATGGAATCATGGAGGACTTTGCAAAATTAACCTTTAACCCAGTTGATTGTTGAAAGGTGAGCAACATATTCTTGAGTGCTATCAATTCCTCCTCTCTGGCTGACAGAAAGATGACAGTATCATCAGCATATTGTATTATTGGGAAATCCTGATCATGTGATGGGATTGGGAGGGTTAAGGTTCCATGGGAAAACATTTGATTAACCACGGATTGCAAAAGGTCAACAGCTATGACAAAAAGGAGGGGTGAGAGAGGATCACCCTGCCTGACCGCACATTTGCACTTAAACTGTTTACCAGGTATGCCATTGAGCAACACAGAAGAGGAACCTCATGAGAGAATTTCTTTAACCCAGCCAATCCACTTATCATCAAAACCATTATGTTTGAGCATCTGCAAGATAACCTCATGTTCCACAGTATCAAAAGCCTTGGCAAAATCCAGATTCAGAATGATAATAGGTCTCTTTGACTGCTTGCATTGATTTATATATTCAAATGCCCAAGCCAAACAGTCCTGGATTGATCTACTCTTAAGAAAGCCATACTGATTCTTATGAATACTGTTCAAAATCACTCCCTGCAACCTGTTGGCCAACAGCTTGGTGAGAAATTTCAATCAAGTATTAGTTAATGAAATAGGTCTAAAATCATCTGGCCCTTCAGGAGAGATCATCTTGGGTACGAGAGTGATGAGGGAGCCATTAATATTTTCCAAAGATAATTTCCCTTCATAGAAGTCTTGAATCAGTCGCAGAAAATCCTTCTCAACAATGGGCCAACAACGTTTAACGAACATTCCATTGAAACCATCAGGGCCTGGTGCCTGATCAGGTGGCATCTCCTGCAAAACCTTCTTAATTTCAGCATCAGAGAAGGGCTGCGACAACTCTTCCAGACCAGGGACGGGCTGGATGAGGTTTGCCAAGTCATAGCCCATTGAGATGCCCTGGGCCTGGCCCATTCTGTTTTTAAAAGAGGCCCAAAGTATTCCTGACATTTGATCATGATCAGATACAGGCTCGGCCATCCCCGGGGTTTTCAGGCTAGCTATAGAGTTCTTCCTCATGCGCTCAGAGGCCATGGCATGAAAGAATTTGGAATTCTCCTCTCCCACCTTGATGTATCTAATCGTGCACCGCTACTTCCAATAGATGTAATGCATTTTCAACAGATGTTCATAATGCAGCTTGACAATTCTCCTGAAATTAAACTCTGTCCTCACAAGAGGTCGCGCCTCATCCAACTGATCAAAGAAGAGAATAACCTTGGTGCAATCAAGAGTTAATTTCTCGAGGTAAGAGAGTTTCTTACTCCAAGCCCTCAAATCAAACCTGAGCCTCTTAAATTTCCTTGTTAAAACTGCCGATGCACAGAGGTCAGCAAACACCGGAGCCTCCCAAGATTTGCGGACACATTCCATAAAACCTGGCATATCCACCCAGAAGTTTTCAAATCGGAAGATCTTAGATTTAGGAATCTTTGTGTCGATGGAAACCACACCCGACACATGATCCTAGGCAGTTTTAGCTAGAGGAAATACCACAGTGTTAGGATAATGAGATATCCAATCCGAAGTTGTGAAGAACCAATCGAGTTGTTCGAGGAGTGGTATTTGCTGCATATAAGACCACGTGAAACTTCTTCCCTTTATAGGTAATTCCAGAAGACCAAGGTGCCCAATCACGTCATTAAAAAGGAAGATGTCATTGATATCACCTCCTGGTAGATTTCTGTTACCCATAGAACGAATAAAATTGATATCACCAAGGAGTAACCAATTTTCCTAAGGAGGGATGGTTAGGTTGTACAACCAGCTAACAAAATCATCTCTAGGTTGACCCTTGCATGGTCCATAGACCAAAACCAAAGTCCACTTCTCAGAATTATGAACAGACTTAAAAGAAACAACCACACTGAAATGCTGCACTTCCACTAGCTGTCACTCAAAAGCAGAGGAGTTCCAAATGACCAAAATTCCACCAGATGCACCCATAGAAGGAGAAAAAGCAAACTGATTGAAGCGTCTAGGGTAGAACGACCTAATCATTCTGATGTCAAACTGTTCACATTTGGTTTCCTGTAGACAAATTATGGAGCAGTGGCACTCCTCAATTTTGGCTCTAACATCACGCTGTCTAGCTTCCGAATTCAAGCCTCGCACATTCCAACACAAAACATTCCAGTTACAAAACAAAGTAGTCCCCATAGGTAACTAGCATTAAAAGATAAGAGCCAACTGGGCTGCTTAACAGCTCAGTAATACTTCCAACACAGACGCACACATCAAGTTCAGATAAGTTCAGAAACTCAGTCCTACAGAATAACAGAAAAGCAAAATGCCATAGGAGCAAACAGGTCCAGGGCCCCAGTGATGCACGGTGTGGTTCACTCTTCATTAGAACCATCGTCTTGTGGAGCTCATTGAGGAGGAGCTGTAAGCTTCTCCACTGTCAAATCCTCCGGGGCAATGCCAAGAGCAGAGCCAATTGCCTGCATGGTGACGATCGGCGTCGGGGGTGGCAGAGGAATATCCTGATTTGGAGCAGAATCAAACTTCCGCTTCTTGGCCTTGGGGCGTCAGAGAGGAGCAGGTTTGATGGAAATTGCAGAGGTGGGCTTCATGCCAGTCCTTTTGGTGCAGCTGCGGGTCATCCGTCTGACAGAAAAGTCCAGGTTCTCTTCCACAAGAGTGACCGCACGCTTTGGACAACGAGGTTGCCTCGGCCTTTTCCCCAGGGGAGAGGGGGCGACAAAGGTAAACTGGAACTCTTCACTTGCTTGAACTTGCGACAGGGAATCAAAGCTCTGGGTGTCATCCAGCAGATCTTGCGTATGATCGTGCGACTGTGAGCCAAGACCATGTGTGTCGTCAGGTAGCTCCTGGAGCACAACAGAGGAGCACGATTGTTTAGAGAAATCCATAGACAGCAATTGTTGCTCCAAGAGCGAATCAAACTTGACAGGCACTGGTGACAGAGAAAACCCTGGCAGAACTGTGGGTATATTCTTGATCAGAAACTCTGGCAATAGCGACTTGAAAGATCTTTCCCAAATCATGGCAGGGGGTAGCATTGGTCCATAAAATACTCGAACAATTCCCAGGTTGATAGGATCCAACGGCCCTACTGGGTGGATGTTGAGCAACGGTTGATGCACCTCTTCCATGTCAGCATCATCGTCAGAGTCCATAGATGGATTAAGTATCATGGAATTCTGGTCCTGTGCGATTGGGTCTTGCACATGAGCGGGATCAGGCTGCTGAGTTGGTTACTCCCATGGCCCCCATCCAACGTCATCGTTCATGTTCTGTGCCCAGCCATTTGCAGCATTGTGTCCTTGATCATGTCCAGGGGGCACAACATTCCATCCCAAAGCAGGGTAAGGTGGCATGGCCCAGAATGGTTGTGGAGGAGGATTTGCCCCTGGCATTGGGTGCGGGTTGCCATCAAGGGGCATGGGGTCCTCATCTGTCGGGATCATAGCTTCAGCGAAGTCACCATCAAGAATATAGCAGCCCGTCGTCCAAGATATGATTGCCCCTCCCCAATTAGCAAACTCACGGAACACAACCGAGCGTGGAACCAGAGCATTGTCAGGAAAAGATGCACGAACCAAGGACCTGACCTTGTGCCTGTCTGTACTATTCCAATAATGGAACTGACCAAAAGTACTAACCATATCCGCAATGCACTGCGTGTTGCTATAATCCAGAGGGATGCCAATGAACATCAACCATCCTTGTCTGTGGCCATGCAAAGCTCTGAAACCCTCCCCCTGGTTGTGTGGAATAAATCGGACAAAAAACTCGTTGCCATCTTCATAGACCCAAAGGAAAAGGTGGATGCAAAGTGAAAGAACCACGGACCACTGGATCCTCCATCTGAAATAGTCATACTCCTTGGAACCAGGTTTGTGCAGAGAGAACAAGGACATGCATAGTTTGGACCAATAAGTTGAGCACCTGTTGCCGACGAACTCCAACCAGATGAGCCGGCGGGACAGGCTCGACTATGGCCACCATGTACTGCTTGTGCGCACGGGGCGGAGGGATCACTAGAGTGTAGTAGGTGCGAGGCAGACGATCTGCTCCACCATCCACAATGTCAAAACCAGCCGGGATGAATCGGAACAGGTCGATCTCATACACCGCCATTGGAGGTGGCGAGTGAGGATCAGAGCTTGGGGAAGCTTGGTGGTGCGAGGCTGGATGCAGCCGCGGTAATGGTGATGGCGGCGCAGTAGGAGGGGTTGGGGTTTTCTGCTTGGGAGGCGTTTGTTCTTGGGAACCCGAAGAGGCAGGGGAAGCAGAGTAAATTTCCTTCCGTGCTCGATTTCCAAAACTAGGCGATGGGACTTTGGGCATCCAAAGGGATAAATCAGGAGCGTGGCCGGTGCAATCTTTTTTAATGTGGCCAGAACGAAAACAATTTCTGCACCGGACCGGGTTGGTGCAGGTCTCTGACGTGTGGCGCATGCCCAAACAATTCTGACAATCCCAGTATCTTGCAGCTAAATCTTCAATCATCTCATCAAAACTTTGCAAATCGCTGACAATATCTTTTGGAGAGGGAAACTAAATCGCCGGTGAGGACGGGCTATCTACCTCATCATCCAAAAGACAAATGGGCTGAGAACTAGAGCCTAAGGCCGTGTTACATCCCAAAGAAGAAACAGAAGGCAATTGGGGCGAATCACACTTTCCGTTGCAGGGAACAACAACCCGCCAGAAAATCTGGACGTGATGCATGCATGGGATAAACCCTGCGGGGATGGTGGTAACGAACCAAATTGGATAGCTGGTCTCGCCGCCGGCGAAGATGCCGGCGCTGGAGAGGAGACAGCCTCACGTTCAGAAACTTCATATCCTGACTCTCGGACCGTGGCCACCTCATCGGCCGTTGGTCCATAATTATAACCTTTCCGGGCTGGATATTGCATGAACGTAGCAAACTTAATATGCTTATGAGGATTAGATCTAGCTGGATTGGAACGTAGAGAAGATTTGTGTGGAGCATGCTGCATGGCATCCAAACCAAGACGAGCCCTCCTCTTGGAGGGACTAACCAACGTCCACTCTTGATGGCATTCAGTTTGCCACAACCTAAACTCTTTTTCCCAGTCCAGGCCACCATGGCCCTAGAGATGAAAGAAACATTTGAATTGTGGGCAAACAAAGCTTCATTGATGTAGGATAAAGAACCCCACCTCTTTGCATGACACATTGAATGAAAAAACTCCAATGTTAAGGAAAGATACCTTAAGCTGAGAACAATAACCTCCAATAGCATATTCAAGCGCCAGGCCAACATTCTCCTCATCCAGACGAAAAGAATGCCTTGCAAACAAGACCACCATGGTGAAATGGCCCGTGTCCTTCGTGGGTGCACCGATCTGTTGTAAGGTGCGTTGGATCTCTTGAGACAGCTTCATCCCCGGGGAGAAATCCAGTCCCATGGAGATTACTGCATGGACCACCATGAAGAAGAAAATAACCAGTAGAGAGAGGGAGAGACGCCAAAGAGGATGAGCCGTTCAGATGGCAAAACCCACGGTGAGATATGGAGATCACCGGTGGTGGTGGGTGGCTAGGGTTAGGGGCGGTGGAGAGGTGGGAGGTGCCATCTTGTTGTTGGTAGAATATGTAGGAACCTGATGTCTACTACGCAACTTTATTCTTATAGACACGTGTTGGGCCTCCAAGCGCAGAGTTTTGTAGGACAGTAGCAATTTTTCCTCAAGTGGATGACCTAAGGTTTATCAATCCGTGAGAGGTCTAGGATGAAGATGGTCTCTCTCAAACGACCCTGCAACCAAATACAAGAAATCTCGTGTCCCCAGCACACCCAATACAATGGCAAATTATATAGGTGCACTAGTTTGGTGAAGAGATGGTGATAAAAGTGTAATATGGATGGTAGAAATATATTTTTATAATCTGAATAAATAAAAACAGCAAGGTAGCAAATATTAAACGGGCACAAAATGGTATTGCAATGCTTAAAAACAAGGCCTAGGGTCCGTACTTTCACTAGTGCAACCTCTCAACAATGCTAACATAGTTGGATCATATGATTATCCCTCAAAGTGTAACGAAGAATCACTCCCGAGTTCCTATTAGCGGAGAACAAACGAAACCATCTCAAAGCTATTATTTCCGTTCGATCTATCCTGGAGTTCGTACTAGAATAACACAAGTTATTCTTTCCGATCGATCTAATCAAGAGTTCGTACTAAGATAATACCAAAGCAAATTCATATTCATAATACTCAATCCACACAAAGAACTACAAAGAGACCCCGAAGTTTCTACCGGAGAAAAGATAATAAAAACGTGCATCAACCTCTATGCATAGATTATCCCAATGTCACCGCGGGAATCCGCGAGTTGAATGCCAAAACACATATCAAGTGAATCAATATGATACCCCAATGTCACCTCAAGTATTCATACCGCAAGACATACATCATGTGTCCTCATATCTGAATATTCAATCCGACAAGACAAAACTTCAAAGGGTAAAGATTCAATTCATCACAACAAGATTATAGAGGGGAGAAACATCATATGATCCATCTATATTAACAAAGCCCATGATATAGATCATGAGAGAGAGAGAGATTAAACACATAGCTACTGGTACAAACCCTCAGCCCCGAGGGTGGACTATTCCCTCCTCATCGTGGTGGCCGCCGGGATTATGAAGATGGCCACCGGAGATGATTCCCCCCTCCGGCAAGGTGCCGAAACGGGGTCTAGATTGGTTTTCGTGGATATAGAGCCTTGCGGCGGCGGAAATTCTGATCTAGGTTAACCCCAATGGGTTTCGGAATATTTGGGAATTTATAGTGCAAAGAGGGGGTGCGGGAGGCCACCGAGGTGGGCGCAACCCACCTGGGCACACCAGGGGGCCCTGGCGCGCCCTGGTGGGTTGTGCCCCCCTCGGGGCACCCCCCCAGGTGTTGCTCTGGCCCAATGGGTGTCTTCTGGTCCATAAAAAATCATCGTGGAGTTTCGTTGCGTTTGGACTCCGTTTGGTATTGATTTCCTGCGATGTAAAAAACAAGCAAAAAGCAGCAACTGGCACTGGGCACTGGATCAATAGGTTAGTCCCAAAAAATGATATAAAGTTGCTATAAAATGATTGTAAAACATCCAAAAATGATAAAATAACAGCATGAATACTTCATAAATTATAGATACGTTGGAGACGTATCAGAACCAATATGAGCATCTAGGTTCCGCTATTGGTTATTGACCGGAGAGGTGTCTCGGTCATGTCTACATAGTTCTCGAACCCATAGGGTCCGCACGCTTAACGTTCGATGACGATTTTGTATTATATGAGTTATGTGATTTGGTGACCGAATGTTGTTCGGAGTCTCGGATGAGATCACGGACATGACGAGGAGTCTCAAAATGGTCGAGAGGCAAAGATTCATATATAGGACGATAGTATTCGGACACCGGAAGTGTTCTGGGGGTACCGGGTACGTATCGGGTCACCGGAAGGGGTTCCGGGCAACCCCCGGCAAGCTATATGGGCCTAATGGGCCAAGAGGGGAAACACACCAGCCACAGAGGGGCTGGTGCGCCCCCCCCCCATATGGGTTGGCCAAATAGGAGAAGGAAAGGGGAAGAAGGAAAGGAAAAAGGGAATAGGATTCCCCCTTCCCCCTCTTCCCTTCCTACTCCGAATAGGAATAGGAAAGGGGGGAGGCCAAATTGGGAGGACCCCAAGTAGGATTCCTCCTACTTGGGGCGCCCCCTTGGCTGCCTCTCCTCCCCTCCAACCTATATATATGAGGGGGGCACTGCAAGAACACACAACAAACATTGTTAGCCGTGTGCGGCGCCCCCCTCCACAGTTTACGCCTCCGGTCATATTCACCTAGTGCTTAAGCGAAGCCTTGCGCGGATCACTTCACCATCATCGTCACCACGCCGTCGTGCTGAAGGAACTCTCCCTAGACACTTTGCTGGATCAAGAGTTCGAGGGACGTCATTGAGCTGAACGTGTGCAGAACTCGGAGGTGCCGTACGTTTGGTGCTTACTTCAAAAAATAGGTAACTTAAAAGAATAATAGTTATTTTCTTGGGAATCATCGGATCGGTCGGAACGAGACGAAGTTCGACTACATCAACCGCGTTGTCAAGGGCTTCCGCTTTCGGTCTACAAGGGTACGTGGACACACTCTCCCCCTCTCGTTGCTATGCATCTCCTAGATAGATCTTGCGTGATCGTAGGAATTTTTTTGAAATTACATGCTACGTTCCCCAACACCACCCTCCCCTGCCTTTCCCCTGCTCCTATACATGGCAGGGGTGGCACCACCTTGGGAGAGACCCAAAGTAGGATTCCTCCTACTTGGGCGCCCCCTTCGCTGCTCCTTCCTCCCTCCCACCTATATATATGTGGGAAAGGGGCGCCTAGCACACACCAGACAATTGTTAGCCGTGTGCGGCGCTCCCCTCCACCGTTTACAACCCCGATCATATTTCATAGTGCTTAGGTGAAGCCCTGTGGAGATCACTTCACCATCACCGTAACCATGCCGTCGTGCTGACGGAACTCATCTACTACCTCGACGTCTTGCTGGATCAAGAAGGCGAGGGACGTCACCGAGATGAACATGTGTAGAACGCGGAGGTGTCATGCGTTCGGTACTTGATCGGTTGAAGCGCGAAGAAGTTCGACTACATCAACCGCGTTGTGAAACGCTTCCGCTTACGATCTACGAGGGTACGTAGACACACTCTCCCCCTCGTTGCTATGCATCTCCATGGATAGATCATTGCGTGTGCGTAGAATTTTTTTGTTTTCCATGCAACGATTCCCAACAAACTGAATCCTCATAAACTCGGTAGTACCGGGTAGAAGAACTCAGAGGTGCCAAGACAGTGAAAAAAATGAAGGATTCTAGTACCAAGAGTGGAATTCTTGAGAATTTTTGTTGAGGATCTTATCTTTTGATTGTGTTCGTGTTGATTGTACGACTGTCTTGTAGTTCAATGTAAAATTTGGATTCACCGAAAACATATAAATTAATGCACAGTCATTGGAGTAGAGAACCACTTGAAAATAAATATGGAGATAGGAGTCACCACTGATGTTCCTCTCAAAATAAGAACTATGTTTCTGAAATAAACTTGATAACATGCTAATCCTCTCGGCTAGGGTTCCCTACCTCTCGCCGGCGCCGGCGCTAGTCCGCCTCGTCTCCTATGGTCCTTGGATCATGGAGGCGCGATGGATCCCGGCCCTTGCTGACGGGAGGGCTCCATTTTGGGTTGTTTTTTGGAGTTTTGTTAGGGTTTGTGCCATGATCAGGAAGACGAGACGGAGGCGACTTCTTGAAGATAGAATAAGATCCTCCCCGCCTAGCCCACGTCTCGGCGATGCTTCTAGCATCATTGGAGGGCGTGTAGAGGTGTGTCTCCGGCGGATCTCGTGGGATCCGGTTGGTGTTTGTCTTCGATGGATCTGCTTGGATCCGGTCTTCATTCGTATGCGTCTATGTGTCTGCAGGTTAGATTCTTCCGATCTAGGTTTCTCTTCATGGGCGGCGGTTGCTGTTCTGGTGCGCTGGTCCTATGGGGCCTTAGCAGACGACTTCCCGATTGTCTACTACAACAGCCCGGCTTCGATGAGGGAGGGGCGATGACGGCGACACGCCTTCGCCTCGCTTCAGTGATTATAGTCATCGCTAAATGGTCTACGAACCTAGATGTAATTCTTATTTCGGGTGTTCTTTGTGCTACCTTGACAATTGATGAATAGATAAAGAGTTTTCTCAAAAAAAAAACATGCTAGTCCTTTCGGTCGTTTTTGTTATTAATCACCAAAACCCAATAGGTGCATCTAAGGGATGCATTTTTCAGCAAAATAAAATCATCCATTTGGAAAGGACATAAAATATTTTCTAAAATATACGTATAACTACAAGATAACGTGCACATACCATATATATAGCTAGACAGAAGATGAATTATGTCTGCGCGATTTTGGTTACACATATGTATTGCTGGACATTCTAGAGGTTAGTGATAAAGTAAAAAAACATTTGGGTGGAAGCGGTCCTTTTCTTTGTTGACAAGGACGTCCACCATCGGGCGAACGACCCTTGTCAAGTCCGTGATCACATCCCAAGTGGTCTACCCCGCCACCCCGCTGGTCATTCCACCAACCATCCCTCTCAATGTGAACAAGCCCGAGAGAGCTTTCTTATGGTCTGGTTCGGACAAGACGACGGGGGCAAGATGCAAGGTGAATTGGGAGATTGTTTGCCGGCCTCTTGAGTATGGGGGGCTTGGGGTTCTCAACACCGACAAGTTCACTCGGGCTCTCAGGTTGCGGTGGCCGTGGTATGAATGGAAGGATGCCACCAAGATGTGGGTGGGGATGGGAAACCCATGCGAGGAGGACCTCAACTTTTTCTATGCTTCCACCACCATCATCGTTGGTAACGGCGCGAAGACCCCCTTCTGGGGCTCTCCTTGGCTCCTTGGGCGCAAGCCTAAGGACATTGCTCCGCTCATCTATGAGGCCTCCAAGAGAAAAAAATTGGAAGGTGCAGGAGGCGCTCAAGCACAATGCGTGGATCCTCAAAATCAAACCCCCCACCGTTGTTTCTGTTGAGCACATCACACAGTTCTTCGCTCTTTGGATGCTCCTCCTTGAGGTCCATCTCGACGATCTCACCGAGGACGACATCCTTTGGAAACATACGGCAAGTGGGCAATACTCGGAGGCCTCCGCATACAAGGCGCAACACCTAGGGATGGTCCTCTCACCCATGGATAAGATGGTTTGGAAGGCTTGGACACCTTCAAAAATCAAATTCTTTGCTTGGTTGGCGCTCCAAGATAGAATTTGGACCGCCGATAGGTTGGCAAAGCATGGGTGGCCAAATTGTGATCTTTGCCCTTTTTGCAAGAGGGTGCAAGAATGCGGACCTCACCTCTTCTATAAATGCCGCTATACTCGAAGGCTTTGGTCATTGGTCATCGAGAAATTCCTCATTCTCGGGCTAGACACTTCCGCTTGGCCCTTCTTTGACTCGGTTAAAGATTGGTGGGCGAGTACTTGCGCCGACGGCACGCCAAACCGACAAGCCAAGGCATCCCTCACCATGCTCGTGTGATGAACAATTTGGAACGAGTGTAACGCAAGAGTTTTCAAACATAAGAGTGCTCCATCGACAATCTTGCTCTCCTCCATCTCTACTGAGGCCAACCTTTGGATCGTCGCCAGTGCAAAAAAACTAGGGTCTTTAATTTTGCGAGAATAATCCGCATGCCGTGTAATTGGGTGACTTGTAACAAACTCTTTTCTCTCTTATTTAATGGATGAGGCAAAGCTTTTGCCTCCGTTTCAAAAAAAAAGACGTCTCCTACACAAATCACAATGCAAGCTGTAAGATTGTGATGTGAGCTGATAAACAAGTGTACGCATGTCCATGGAGCGGCGCTTCTTCCTTATCCTCCATCTTTTTTCCCCTGAAAAATAAACCACCTCCTTTCTGGCTGCAGAGAATTCATATCCACGTTCCTTTCATGCACCCCTGCACACCAATATATCTGTCCATTTCAGATGATTGGAAGGACCCCAATTATTAGAATGTTAATTTTTCTTTAATGAGAGCTCCGACAATGAGATTGGCAGATCCCATCTCAATAGTCTAATTTTGGCCCTGCTCTTCTGAAGACTCGTTTTTGTTAACTGACGTCGGTCATGGAATCCGTGGCTGAGATGGCATCTCCGGCTCCACTACTGTGCAGTGTGGTCCACTCCAAATGCCGGTGGTTTCGTAGCGCAGACGACGATTGATTTGTCCCAGCATTGGCATACATTCGGTTTGTGTCATCACAAGTTTAATTAACAATGAGAACTGAGTTGTGAATGTGTAGACAACTTGCTTCCCTTCAGCTAATTTGTTAGCTACTCCACCTCGAAGCATATACTCCATAATGCAAGACCTGCTACTAAATAAAAATAAATAAACCTGATGCACGATATCTCCATGTCCCGGGTTCATTGAAAGTAGTAGTTGTCTTAGGTCGTGAAATTCATATGCATAAATGTCTAATTTTGTGAGGTTTTTTGGACATGTTAGAACTAAAACTGCTGGGGCATGTTTCAGTGTGCAAATTGACATTTTGTTAAACAACATATGTACTCTCTCTCTCCCTAAAATAATAATATAAGAAGTTTTAAATCATTACTTTAGTGATCTAACACGTCTTATGTTAGTTTAGAGAGGGGATACGACATAAGCTAACTAATCATGTTTCCGTCCGAAAATACTTGTCGGAGAAATGTATGTATCTGACCGTATTTTAGTTTTAGATATCTGCGAAAGTAATTCCAAGGCTAAAAGCATCTACAGCCGGACATGGCAAATCCGACCCCTTAAACGTCCATGGACGCGCCCGGGCGTGTCCGCAGACAATGACTGGCCACATATCAAATATTTGATTCTATAACCGGATACCTCAAATTAGAATCCTCAAATCCATATTATTACATGCAACGTAAATCGATCTTTAAGCGGAGCTCGCTCGGCTGCACCGTGCCCATGTCCGGCGGCCGGCTGCACTCCCCAGAGTGTTGGGTCCAGTCGTCGGCAAGGTACAGTAGGGCATGGGACACGAGCCAGCTCATGGAACTCAAGGTGCCGCCGTCTCCCATGCTCTACTTTTCCTCGTTAGAGCCCATAACCCGGACGGTGTCGGTGGACGTCAGATCGATGATGGATCCGTCCTGAGGTGAGCCAGCGACATCCACCATGGCACGGTTCCGGCGCCCGGAGTGGTCCACCATACAGGGCGCCGGAGATGCGACTCTGCCTCGCCAACGTCCACCGCCGCGAGGGTTGTTGCCGCCTCCCGCGCCAGCTGCCTCGCATGGCGAGCATGTCGCGCCATGTTTGCGTCGGATGACTCCCATGGTGCGTCCATGGCCTTGGCGCGCCAACGAAGGGGTTGCGCATCTGCCACCGCGTCGGACGCCAGACGGACTATACCGCCTCCGGTGAGGTAGCGATGGCACACCTAGCATCTGATCCATGTGCCATTTGGGTGGACGCAATGGATTCCCGACGGAAAAAGTCTGAGCGCTGCCTCGCATGGGCCTCCTCCCGGGAGCGGCGGAGCGCATGCCGGACGACCATCTTCTCCTCGGGGCCGCGTGAGGTGAGCTCAGGATCGACGGATTTGGAGTTGTAGGACTCGGATCCGTTGTCCGCCATGCCGGAGAAGGCCGGAGATCGTCGGGCGGGAGCTTGGGAGGCGGAGGGGGTGGAGGGGAGTGGAGTGAAGTGGCTAGGGTTTCGTCCGACGAGCAGATGGGGAAGAATATATATGGAGTCGGGTGGACCAGCATGGGCCAGGACCTCCAAATTTGGGCTGGAATGAGGGGTGACGATCAGCCCGGATGTTTGAGGCTTATTTGGGATGCCCGTATGGGTCACAATTTTGTGACTGGTCAATGATCGGGCCATTTGTCCGGACGTTTGAGACGGGTTTGGAATGCTCGGCTATAGATGCTCTAACTAATCTAAAATATGTCTTATATTTTGATAGGGAGAGGGTAGTTCATATAAGAAAAATTAAGCACGGATTTCCAATCTTTATTGCTATAACGACGTTCCTGCAAACAAAAGAAAAAACCTTGTGAGGTATACCAAACCAAACCTAAATATTTTTTGTTAGCCAGACCGCGACATCTTGAGCCGGTGGCAGAAAGCGACCAATGACAAAATTAGAGACCATGGGCCGTGCTTTGATTTGGAGCTAAGCTAATTATCAATCAACGATTATTGGCGCCATCATTCGCCGATTAAAAAGTCGTCATGTGTGACGCTGCCATTGGACTGAAACATGGGCTAGCAAAAGCAGGAGGCAGGGTGACCAAACCTGTCCGCCCGGTGGGATGGGCTCGGCGATGTGTGTGATTGGCATCCAATGCGCGGCCGCTCGTCGTCACGGCACGAGCCGCCACCACCGACCAATCGCAAGCCAAAATTTAAGAAACTCTACAGTATGATTATATCTCGCTCTCATTGGTAGCAGCCAGTCAGAATCAGACGAAATGACTGCATGCATGTTTATTAATTTATTTCCTAAGTAAACATATCAATTTAAGAAATACTCTTCCGCCTCAAAATAAGTATCACTGACTTTTGTACTAAATCGATGACACTTGTTTTAAAACGGAGGGAGTAAATGTTTTCGTGTACATATAATGGGGAGAGGGCTGCACATGTATGGTTAACTAGGGATCGTCGAGAAGATCCGGGGAATATTTCAACCAAGACATGAATGAAGATGTGTATTATATGCTGTACTATTAGATCTGGTAGTGATGATAAGGATGCCCAAAGAAGAAGAACCAAGCAAATAATTGCACTGGAAATAATAGTGCATTTGGAAATAATGAAACGAATGGTGCAGGGCACATGAGTTGTACTACTACCGGTAGCAGTACCGAGCATGAACCACCAGAATCAAATTTTGGTCCCAGTGATGTTACCCGTGCTTCTTCCTTGATCAACACCGTCTTCATAACTGAATTTTGGTCCCAGTGATGTTTCAGCCTCTTTGATCGCCTGTTTCCTCGGGCAGCGCTGTCTGATCAGCTGTTTTTTGGGGCAAAAGGGAGGCCGCAGCCTCTGGTTTCATTACCAGAATGAAACCATTCTTTTTTAGTTGCATTTGTGTGGCTTTCAACAATTCTGATATAATTTGAAAGCTGCTGCACTTTCTGCTGCTTGCCATATTTGTAAAGTCAATAACCGCATGTATCATATCATAAAACTATTGCTTGTACATGTGCGCACAGCGCATCCATGGCTGCTCAAAGTTGAATGCCCGTTGAACCGTCGGAGAAAGCACTCTGCTCAATATATACTTGAGTCAAACACCAGGGCTACTTCCCCCGCAAGAGAAAAAAAACACACGCCAAGGCTAGTACTGGACGGCTATAATTGTAAGTCAGAAATTTCGTGGAAAACAGTGACGGTCAGAAAATAGGAACTTTCTTACAATTGCCAATTTTGACAGGGGGATGGCTTAACGATCCCCGCAAAAAAAAAAATGGCTTAACGATGCAGGTGACTTGTAATATCCATTTGCAATAATAAATGTGGGGATTGCTGCGAGTATAATCCATCACAAACAAAAATAGTGTGGCAGCTGAAGCAGGGGCGGAAATAGGAAGAAAAAAAAACGTGGCGAGGATCGAAACACGTCCTTGTTTTTGTTTTGCAGCTCAAACCAAAAACGCCATCCTCCACACAACACATGCGAAAACAACATGGCGGCCTGGCCTGATCGAGGCGTGCAGCGCATGGTGCATGGTCCACGCGGGCTTGCGGCTGTATAGGAGCCAGCAGCGTGCACCAAGCGATCGATCGGTCTAGCAGGGCCACCGCCATGTCACCCATCCATCCATCGGCTGCCCCATCCATCCTCTACGCGACGCCGGAGGAAAATGCTCGGCGCGCGCGGGGGAGGGAGGGAACGGTGCTAATTATGAGTAAGGGATACGAGCACGCGTGAGCGACCGTGACTTCGCGAGCGTGGCGAAATTTCGTGTTTTGACTCTTTTGACAAACAAAATTAAGATCTGACCCTGGTTTAAAATATTTTCGGGATTTGACCCTTTTGCTACCGCCAGGGGCTCTGGCGATAGGGTTAGACAACCTACCGCCAGGGGCCCTGACGATAGGGTGTGATGGAGGGGGACGGCGGCTGTCACCGCGTGCTGACGTGGATAAGTACCTTACCGCCAGGGGCCTTGGCGGTAAGGTGTGGCAGGGTTTTGCCGTACAAACATTCTGTAACGAAAGATGCAAGGGCCCTCGCCAGGACCCATGGCGGTAGGCTGTCTGACCCTAACGGCGGTAGGCTGTCTGACCCTACCGCCAGGGCCCCTGGCGGTAGGGTCCTGTCTTTTGCCGTATAAAGCTTCTGTAACGAAATATGCAAGGGCCCTGGCGGTAGGTTCACCCTACCGCCATGGGGGCTGGCGGTAGGCTGTCTGACCCTACCGCCAGGCACCCTGGCGGTAGGGTCCCCTGTTTTGTTGTTTCTAGTTCATTTGGTTGCTTGTTTTCAAATTCAATATGACAGCAATATCACAGCAAGTTTCACAAATATGGCAGCAATATCACAGATTTTAAACAATTAAACTTGGGCATCACATAGATCCACATTAGATAACTTGAAGTGCATATAACATTTCAAACGAATTTCAACTAATTAGTAAACGGAGTTCCACATAGTAGCAAACACATAGATCCACAAATAGCAAACACATAGTTCCACGTAGTTTCACAACCATTAGACAAGTTCAACCAAACGGAGTTCAACCAAACTAAAAGAGCCAAGTATCGAAGAGCATAATCAGTTGCTCCTTCCCCTTTGGAGGTACGGTCCTCGTTACTCTTTGAACGAGTCTCTTCGGTCTTCTTCTTGGGCCGTCGAGGAACCGGTCTTTGGAAAGGGTCCGGACTCAGCAAATCTTTCTTCTTCGGATTCCTCTTCGGCAGCTGAGATGCTTGAGATGTTTGAGTTGGTGGAGGTCCATAATCTTCATCGTACTCCTCCTCCCCGTTGCTCTCATCCTCCTCCTCCTCCCCTTCTACATGTGTGGCCTCCTCCTCGTCATCCTCTTCCTCCTCCTCCCCAACCAACCTAGACAACGAGGGAGCATGGCTCGATGAGCCGATGAGACCCTGTGTGGCTACAGGCTGATAAGCTTCAACTGACCCAGCTCCAGCACACCCAAGCAGCCCTACCAGCTTGCGACAGCGCTTCACGAACTTCTGCACTCACAATGAAACAAGGACATAATAAGTAACAGATCGTCTGATTGCAAGTGAACAAGATGCATCTATTCCGAGGAGGCTGAAATTGTACCTTCATCGTCCCCCTCACTTTGTTCTCAGATTGTACGCTCCCGAGGAGATCACCTAGTGCATCTGAGGCTTCAAAGATGCATCTGTTCAGCTCACCAGACTGCAACGACATAAGTCAGTCATGATGACGAATAAAATAATTTAAATACAACCGTCGGTTCAAACTTACCACTCTGTTGATGAGGGGTGCAAACTCCCTAAATCCACTGTGCATGTCTCTGATGCTGGTCTGGTAGGCCTCTTTCTCGGGGTCATCCCTCTCCAGCTCCGCGATGTCTTCAGCCGTCCACCGAGGCCTGAGACGAAGACGGTGCTTCTGGCCACCATCGTACCACCTCATGTGTCGGCCCAGGTAAGCATCCCAGTCAGTCACTTTCCTCTCCACGTCTTTACGGTACCTCCGTCGGTCCCACTCCATCACATGAGTCTTATGCTCCTCTCCCCAGTCTGTGATCGACTGATTCTTCTGCCGGCTCATCCTGCAAGGCATAAGCAACAAGAATCATCATAAGCGCAATGAGATCATCATAAGCAACAAGAAACATGATAAGCGTAATGAAATCATGGGCACGGAGAACAAAGCGCTCACAGGTGGAGCGCGTGGCCGCCGGTATCGGTGGGCTGGCCCGGTGGGGTATGCTGATAAATCCCAAACTGCGTGGCCACGCGGTGTGGCAAGTGCCACTCGACGGCGTACACACAGATCATGGGCACGATGCACCGCCAGAGACCACGGTCCGCATCACACATCATGTTCAGATCAAAGTCCCACTGTCGGTCTTGTCGATACGGCCGCCAGTTTACCTATTACATAAACATTGTAAGTTCGCACTCTCGGTCAAAAGTGGAATCAAAGAGAAAGGTGTTGAGCGAGTTCATATACCTGCGTATGCGTCAAAGCGTCCAACTCGTTGGTGTAGGTCTTGTACGAAGTCTTGTTTAGGCCCGTGTAGAGTTTGACAACGTCCCACTCGTAAGCTACGGTGGGGTTTCGAGTCTCGTCGCCGTCTTCGCTATAGTCTTCCCATGGGCGTCTTCGCAACTTCTCCGGACGCCCCACCGGCAGCCGCTCCCACATCCAAATAGAGAAGGCCTAGACAAAGCCACCCATATTGGACTTGTCTCCCGTCCTCTGCGTTGCGTCGTCAAGCTGCAAAACATCAAATGAGGATCAGATATAACAAAATGTCATGGACACACTTTCGTAGGTAGGTAGGCAATTAGACACTCTCTTACCGAACGGTATAGGTAGGCGAGAGATGTGGTCCCCCAACTGTACCATGCATCCCAGTCTGCTAGGAAGAACAAATACGCCCAGTTGGCAGAAGTTCCCGGAGCTGTCTGGAAACACGACCTCCGAGAGAATATACCACAGATAGGCCCTTGCGTACAACTCCATAGTCGCCTCATATGCGTCTTGGAGGCATGTCTTCCGGTGCTCCGAGAGCCAGATCAACGGCACACCGGATGTACGGTTACTCTTGGCAGTGGGGCAGTCGCCGATGAGGGTGGTAACCCTCTGCTGCCAGTTGGTCCTCTCCACTCGACCGGTGAGTGCATGACCCTCGATTGGCATGGCAGTAATCATCTCCCAGTCCTTGAGGGTCACCGTCATCTCCCCGCATGGCAGATGGAAAGAATGGATCTCTGGTCGCCACCGGTCAATCAGAGCTGTGAGAGCTGCGTGGACAAGCGTTGGCGGCTGACGCTTGAACTGCAACACGAAACCCAACAGACGGGCTTTCTTGAAGAACGGCGTGTAGCGATCGTCGTAGTCCATATGCCCATGAACCCCGTGACCCCTCATGCGCAGTGGCTGGAGCATCTGTCAAAAAGTGAACGCCAAAAGTTAGGAAATTATTTTCATCAATCCGAAAACTTTGATCACAATTTCATTCATATCAATTACCTGTCCGTTCTCTATGAACCGGGCACGATGACCCTTGTCGAATGCCCAGTCCAGCATGGAGTACCGTTGGCCGATGTTGTCCGCAAGAGGTGGCCGCCTTAATAAAATTTCATAAACAAAAGCACCATAAGCATAAAGCATACATAAACAAAAAATGAACTCAAATCATATCAACATGCATCATATCAAAATAAAATTTTAAGCATATTCCTCCGACAACATCTACTACACATGATGGATCAAATCATATCAACATGCATCATATAAAAAAATCCTCCAACATACATCATATCATCATATTTTTAAATAATTTTTTCCAAACAACATGTTCATATCATCATATCAACATGCATCATCAAACTAGGGTTCATCTTCACACTAGATCATATCATCATATCAACATGCATCATCAAACTAGGGTTCATCCTCATATCAACATTTACATCATAATTTTTTAACAAAAAAATTATGAACTAGGGTTCATCTTCACACTAACATATGAACTATTGATTAGAGTTCATATCCAATACCACTAGTTACTAAAGAACTAAGAACTACAACTACAATCAATCTTAGGTGAAAAAAATCCAATCTAAGTTCAAAAATATGAGGGATTTCAAGCAAATAATGCGTCGAATCGGAAGCAAGTTTGCAAAAACTAATTGGAGGGATTGGAGGAGCTTACGTTTCTCTCTTCGGGGCCATCTCGATCCGCAAAAACGATCAGCAAACGGTGAAGATCCAAGGGGGGGAGTGGAGGAGATGAGAGAGGGAGAGAGGGGCGACTTGGGGGAGAAAAAGAAGAACTGCCGACGGGGGGAGGGGGAGGGGTGGGGAGATGGGCAGGGGCGCGGGGGTTTCGGGGGAAATAACTGCCCGAACCCTACCGCGAGGGGCTCTGGCGGTAGGGTTAGACAGGCTACCGCCAGGTGCCCTGGCGGTAGGGTGTGACGGAGGGGTACGGCGGCCGTTTTCGCATGCTAACGTGGATAAGTACCCTACCGCCGGGGCCCCTGGCCTGGCGGTAAAAAAAAGGTCAAATCTCGAAAAAAAATCAAACCAGGGTCAGATCTTAATTTTGTTTGTCAAAAGGGTCAAAACACGAAATTTTGCCCGCGAGCATCACCATCGACGTGGTAGTACGAGCTGGACCGGACGGAAACCCGCCGGAACTTGCTTCTCGTTTTGTCTCGAGCTTTTCTTTCTCATCACTCAAGAGGATGTGGGTGTGGCTCTTGGGGCGTTGCTGACGGAGCTGCGTGCGTGTACACGGTACAGCTGGCCGGCGTGTTGGCAGGCAGGCAGGTGCAGGTCAAATGTCCAAGTGAATGCTGTATGACAAAAACATTTATGATGGTATCCTGTACCCAGACCCACACGTAGTTAAGGAGCTGGGCTACTGTAACACTGGAACATAGTTGGTAAGAGTAGATGAGGCTCGCCTGAGCATATTCGGCCGGGTTGCCGCGGCTACCTTGCCTGCAGCCGGTGCTCCAACTAGGCCCGCCTGGCCCTCGCGGCTGCCAATCTGTTACTAGTATTTACAACAAATGTTACTATGATTTAAGGCATCTCCAATGCTGAAAGAGATCAGTTTGCGGACACGGATGCAGGAGCCAGCCATCAAACACTGTCTGCGTATAATTGAAATCGTATTTGAACTAACCAGACGAAATTCATGTAAACACAACGATTTTCATTAAAATTCGAACTTAATTTACATAAAAAGATTGATATTTCGACCGTTTAACTAAAAACTAGGAGAAGAAAAAATAAACTTTATACCGGACGACCACCTCGTACGCGTGGCCGCCCTGTCTTGCCGCACTACTGTTGGCGTCGTCCCTCCAGTAGCGGAAGGGCGCCGGAGGGCCGCGACAGTCTTGTTCGGCGGCTGTAGGCTGCTCGCGGAGGAGCCGCTCCGCCTCCTACTGCACGGTGCGGAGGGCCGCCTTGGGCATTGCCTCCTGCGCTGGCGGAGCCCTCGCGGTGGCCTTGCCCCTGCCGGCGCCGGCGGAGCAGTCACTACGCGGCCACTCATCCCCGATCTTGGCGAGCTTGCCGTCAAGGCAACGGCGGTGCCTGGCGGCCGTCTCTGCGATGGTGATGGAGCGGTTGAGGGCCCACATGACAGCGAGGTCCGGGTCGTTGCGGACCCATTTCGGTGCCACGCCAGTCTCGGCGAACGCGGAGTGGCGGGCGGCGTTGCGCCGATCGTACCGCGCCTGCTATTGCACCGTGCGCTCCTCCTCGGAGACGACAGTCCTCGAGCCCCAGGGACCGTCGAGACCGCCGCCTGCGAGGTATTGGAGGATGCGGCCCCGCGCCTTCGTGATCGCGGGTGGCAGATCCTCCTTGACGAGGCGGTGGTTGCAGCGGGGCGGCAAGGCAGGCCCGCCGATGCGGGTGTACCGGCTGTGCGGAGGCGAGGCCAGCTCGTCCTTGTCGGGGCGTCCAATCTGAACGCCGCCGCAGTTGCACGGGGGGGGGGGGGGTGAGGGGTGTGTTCCTCTTTGACCTACTGAAGTGGGGACGTCGGCTCCCACTTGACGCGGTAGCGCGACGTGGATGGTGACTCCTCCTTGACCCGAGCCGGCGACGGTGGCGCCGGGCCCATCTGATGGAGCGAACGCTTCGACATGATCTTCATCTGACGGACAAATTCTTCGTCCCAGAGCCGCCTCCGCGATGAGGCGCCACCGCTACTCCGGCTGCTGTTGCGGCTTCTTGTCTTCCTCGTCGCTAGAGGAGATGATGATCTCCTCCTTGCCAGAGGAGCCAGCAGCCGTTGATGTCAAGGGTTCAGGAGAGGGAGGACGGCGACACTATGTTTCGTCTGATGACAAACTGCCGCCGCCACCACCCTTCCACTTCCCGCGCGGAGTACCAAGACTTCGGCATTTCCACTGGAGTTGAAGGGGCTTGAGGAGGAGGGGCTCGGTGTGGATTTGCATTGCCGACATGCGGCTTAAATAGTTGAGGCCACAGCCAGGCGAACGGGCGGTCAGCCCGCTTCAATGCGGCGCAGCGGCCGGAGTTGGTTTCCCTAGAGATACAGGCCCGCATTGGATGGCACGTAGTAGGTTTGAGAGTCGGTGTTGAAGATGCCCTTACAACCTGTTATTATTTACAAATTACAACAAACTTCTTGACTTTGGTGTTAACACAGTTGGTACGTAGCAATCTTGCTTTCCATATGGAGTAAAGCAACTACCATGGGAGAATGGCGTTTCGGAGGCCGAGCTCCATGGAGGCCTTTATTTTTTAAAATTTCAAATTCAAACTTTTATGTTTCAAAAAATTCTGAAAAAAATATGCGTGTATGTAAGGATGTAACCCACATGTGTGTAAAATTTCATGATGAAATACGTTGAAATGTGACCTGTACAAAAAAGACAAATTCATGTACCGGGAAGATGAATAGTATCATGTGTTAAACAGCCTCAGATTTGTCTTTTTTGCACAACCCTCATTTCAACGTATTTTGCCCTGAAAATTTACACACATGTGTGTTATGTCTTCATGTATATCTGTACTTTTTTCAGAATTTTTTGAAATGTAAAAATATGAAATTTGATGAAATTTGAATTTTGAATCTGGAGGCCTCCAGTGAGCTCTCTGAAAGAGATACCACGGCTCCGCCGTCGTCTAAGTAACAGAGAATTTAATGCGAATCAATGGCTGCTTACCGTGATGGCCTTTCGTTCGTAAAGAATTCCATTATCGATCGGCTGTAGGATTAACCAAATTAATCTGTCAATGTCACCGAGAGGTAAAATGCACGTCAACAAACAACAACGTGCTCTAGAAGCCTCTGCAGCACGCCTAATTTATTTCAACGCCGTCAGCTGCAGCGACATGTACTAATCAACAATCCTTATCCTGCTCATGCAAGCAAGCATGGAGAAATGAATCAGAGAGCAAGCAACAAGCATAATGGATTTGCTACATGAAGAATTGAAATTGGATGAATTGTTGCTAGCAACTTCTCTTCTCATTTCCTAGCAACAACGATTCCACGAGGGAGCTTCTGCATTACTACCTCCGTCCTGATTTATTGGTCCCCTTCGTATTTTGTATCAAATTTTGACTAGGAATTTAACTAATAAATATAAATGCATGTCACCGAAAAGTATATTGTTGGATTCGTATTTGAATATAGTTTTTAATAATATTATTTTATGACATGCATTAACATTTTGTTAGTTTTTTTAGAAAATGAGGATGTACCTTCGGCATCTGCATCTGGACGATGCATGGAGCCATTTTATTAATTATTCACAAGACCATACAAGGTGATGCATCAATAAGCCTGAAGTCACCATATTGGCAACATCTGTTGCTACTCCTATCCCCTCGATGAAGGTGTGCCGAATGTCCGAGCCTAATACCAAACAGACATCGCACCAAAACCTAACATCTAAAGTCGGATGCCCCATCCAAGCCACTACCTGGTCTGGGTCACACACCGGTCCGGCACACTCCCAGTGAGCACCACACGCTGCAAGGGCTGTCACCTCCATCTTCCATCTATCCATCCTCAGAGCAGAACTGATGCACCGACCTTGCCAGGACTCTCTGCCGTCGACGCCACCATGATGCCAGACAGCGTCGTCCTCCTGCGCGAGTCCGCCAACCCGCATCGGACGCCGGGACTCCACTGCGCCACGCTGCCGAGATCCATCGGCGTCGATGTGTATGATGAAACACCGCTCCACCTCCTAATCCAGATTGCCGCCAACGCCCTCCCAACAGTGTCCATAGTCACACAGCTCCCAAGGTGACGCCTTCAAGAAGGGAACGACGCCGAAGGCGCCGTCGCCACCCACCGCAGTTAGGGCTTTCACCCGGGAGACAAATGACGTGGTGGAAGTAGAAGCAGATCTGACGAGCGTCTCCATGGAGAAGAAAGCGGCGCCCTCGGGCGTCGCCGCCGCCGCGGCCGAAAGGTTGACTGGGGATTTCTCCCGATCTGAATCCTCACCTCTAGCTCCGTCCACATAGAGGATCTGCAAGTCTTGCGACCCAGATCCGTATAGATAAGCACCCTAGCAAGGGACGAAGGCTACAAGGCGTCCCGATCCAGATCAGGCATCGTCGGGCGAGCCCAACCGCCGGTGTCCCGAACGGCCGGAAGGATCAGACGGAACAGCCAGGTCCGATCCATGGGCTTCCCCCGGATCGCTGCACCGGCTGACGGCCGGACGGATCTGGCGGATCCGATCCATGCGCCTGCCCGAGCGCGAGAAGCTCCCCGCCGCCACCTTCCTTGGCTGCGCCCAAGGCCTGCCCGGCGCCAGCCTCTGGCAGCGGCGAGGAAAGGAGGAGGCGCGGTGAAGTCTAGCGACGGCGGTGCGAGATCGCCCCCGTGTCGCCCTAGCGAGGCGACGCGGGGGTACGGGCGTTCGTTGCCCACGGCATTTCTGTACGGGCGTAATAGGAATCCTGAAGCGCAAAATACGAAGGGGCCAATAAACCAGGATGGAGGTAGTACGCATGATTCGTAATCCCAACACTTAGCTCCTGATTTATTTCAACGCGTCAGGTGCAGCGATATGTAACCATGCTTACCTTTTTCTCTTTACTACCTTTACTCATGCAAGTAAGCATGGACCCTCTAGCCGGGTTTATCTTAGGTATGACCAAGTTCATCATATTTATTATTTTTTGACATATATAACTTCATAAAAACGCAGTGTGAAAATGATAGATCAAATGATATTGTTCTGGTTTATTGGCAAACTCTGCTAAACTTAAATGGGCATGTTACCAAAAGATCTTCAACTAGCTGCAGTTTTGCCAACCCATTAGCACTCCTATTTAGTAGTGTTGGGGAACGTAGTATTTCAAAAAAATCCTACGATCACGCAAGATCTATCTAGGAGAAGCATAGCAACGAGCGGGGAGAGTGTGTCCACGTAGCGGAAGCGTTAAGTAACGCGGTTGATGTAGTCGAACGTCTTCGCGATCCAACCGATCAAGTACCGGACGCACGACACCTCCGCGATCTGCACACGTTCAGCTCGGTGACGTCCCTCGAACTCTAGATCCAGCTGAGGGAGAGTTTCGTCAGCACGACGACGTGGTGACGGTGATGATGAAGTTACCGACACAGGGCTTCGCCTAAGCACTACGACAATATGACCGAGGTGGAAATCTATGGAGGGGGGCACCGCACACGGCGAAGAAATCAACTTGTGTGTGTATGGGGTGCCCCTCTCCCCCGTATATAAAGGAGGGGAGGAGGGGGCCGACCGGCCTCATGGGGCGCGCCCCATGAGGGGGAATCCTACTGCTACTAGGAGTAGGTTCCCCCCTTTCCTAGTCCAACTAGGAGGGGAAGGAAAGAGGAAGAGGGAGAGAAGGAAAGGGGGGTCGCCCCCCCCAATTCGGATTGGGCTTGGGGGGTGCGCGCCTCCACTTGGCCGCCTCCTCCTCTCTTCCACTATGGCCCATGAATGCCCATTAACCCCCGGGGGGTTCCGGTAACCCCCCGGTACTTTGGAAAATGCTCGAACCTATCCGAAACCTTTCCGGTGTCCAAACATAACCTTCCAATATATCAATCTTTATGTCTCGACCATTTCGAGACTCCTCGTCATGTCCGTGATCACATCCGGGACTCCGAACAACGTTCGGTACATCAAATCACATAAACTCATAATACCAATCATCATCGAACGTTAAGCGTGCGGACCCTACGGGTTTGAGAACTATGTAGACATGACCGAGATACTTCTCCGGTCAATAACCAACATGGATGCTCATATTGGTTCCTACATATTCTACGAAGATCTTTATCGGTCAAACCGCACAACAACATACGTTGTTCCCTTTGTCATCGGTATGTTACTTGCCCGAGATTCGATCGTCGGTATCATCATACCTAGTTCAATCTCGTTACCGGCAAGTCTCTTTACTCGTTCCGTAGTGCATCATTTCGCAACTAACTCATTAGTCACATTGCATGCAAGGCTTATAGTGATGTGCATTACCGAGAGGGCCCAGAGATACCTCTCCGACAATCGGAGTGACAAATCCTAATCTCGATCTATGCCAACTCAACAAACACCATCGGAGACACCTGTAGAGCATCTTTATAATCACCCCGCTACGTTGTGACGTTTGATAGCACACTAAGTGTTCCTCCGGTATTCGGGAGTTGCATAATCTCATAGTCATAGGAACATGTATAAGTCATGAAGAAAGCAATAGCAATAAACTAAACGATCATAGTGCTAAGCTAAGGGATGGGTCTTGTCCATCACATCATTCTCTAATGATGTGATCCCGTTTATCAAATTACAACACATGTCTATGGCTAGGAAACTTAACCATCTTTGATTAACGAGCTAGTCAAGTAGAGGTATACTAGGGACACTCTGTTTGTCTATGCGTTCACACATGTACTAAGTTCCCGGTTAATACAATTCTAGCATGAATGATAAACATTTATCATGATATAAGGAAATATAAATAATAACTTTATTATTGCCTCTAGGGCATATTTCCTTCAAGTAGTTGTTGTTTTCATGTGTATATATAGTGTGGAGAGGGCTGCACATGCGTGGTTAATTATGGATGGTGGCACATCGAGAGGATCATGAGAATATTTCTACCAGGCATGAATAAAAAGATATATATATATATATATATATATATATATATATATATATATTGCAATATGGTGTACTATTAGATCTGGTAGTGATGATAAGTATGCTCAAAGAATAAGATCCAAGATAATAATTGCACTAGAAATAATAGAGCATAAGGGCAACTCTAACCCTCCTCTAACCGGCACCTAGCCAATCCTCAATCGGCGTTAGTGAAGGATAAATTATTCTCAGCTGCCCCCACCTTCCTATTTATCCTCCACTTCTTGGTGGCCAAGTAAAATTATATTCGTCTACTCTGTCTCTCCTCCTCCCCCTCCCCGCCGCCGGTGCGCGCCCCTGTCGTTCCTTGACCGCCCCTTCTTCCCAATGGCCGGACCGCATGGCTGACGCTCCATGCCGCCGATCCGCAGTTGGGATCCGCACCACATCCTCTAGCCGCTGCCCCTCCCCCCCTCGCCGCGCTCCGGCCTGCATCTCGGACTACCCAGACCTTCCTCCGTCGCGGGAACCACAGAGGAAATACCCCCGCGTCCGCTAGCGCGCGTGGGGGACTTGGGTAGCAGAGATCACCGACCGGAGACCCACACAAAGAAGTGGATCGGGTCGTTCCACATGGCAAAGCTCGCTGATACGTCTCCAACATATCTATAATTTTTTATTGTTCCGTGCCGTTATATTATCATTCTTGGATGTCTTATAATTATTTTATAGTAATTTTATATCATTTTTTGGTAGTAACCTATTGACATAGTGCCAAGTGCCAGCTGCTGTTTTTTACATCGCAGGAAATCAATACCAAACGGAGTCCAAATGCAGTGAAACTTTTTGTGGAATTTTTTTGGACCAGAAGACATCCGGTGGGCCGAAGAAGCACCTGGGGACTGCTCCGATGGGAGCACAACCCACCAGGGCGCGCCTGGAGGCCCAGGCGCACCCTGGTGGGTTGTGCCCACCTCGGGTGCCCCCCAGACCGCCTCTTTACTCTATAAATACCCCAATATTCCAGAAACCCTAGGGGAGTCGATGAAAATCAATTCCAGCCGCCGCATAGTCCAGAACCACCATATCCAATCTAGACACCATCACGGAGGGGTTCACCACTTCCATTGGTGCCTCTCCGATGATGCGTGAGTAGTTCTTTGTAGACCTTCGGGTCCGTAGTTAGTAGCTAGATGGCTTCCTCTCTCTCGTTTGATTCTCAATACAATGGTCTCTTGGAGATCCATATTATGTAACTCTTTTTGCGGTGTGTTAGTTGGGATCAGATGGACTTTGAGTTTATTATCAGATCTATCTTTTTATCCATGAAAGTTATTTGAGTTTCTTTGATCTCTTATATGCATGATTGCTTATAGCCTCGTATTTCTTCTCCGATATTTGGGTTTTGTTTGGCCAACTTGATCTATTTATCTTGCAATGGGAAGAGGTGCTTTGTAGTGGGTTCAATCTTACGGTACTTGATCCCAGTGACAGAAGGGGAACCGACACATATGTATCGTTGTTACTAAGGATAAAACAATGGGGGTCTATTTCTACATAAATAAATCTTGTCTACATCATGTCATCGTTCTTATTGCATTACTCCGTTTCTCCATGAACTTAATACAGTAGATGCATGCTGGATAGCGGTCGATGTGTGGAGTAATAGTAGTAGATGCAGGAAGGATTCGGTCTACTAATCTTGGACGTGATGCCTATATAATGATCATTGCCTGGATATCGTCATGATTATTTGAAGTTCTATCAATTGCCCAACAGGAATTTGTTTACCCACCGTTTGCTATTTTTCTCGAGAGAAGCCACTATTGAAACCTACAGCCCCTGGGTCTCTTTCTCATATTATTTGCCTTTGCGATCTATTTTCCTTTGCGTTTATTTTCAGATCTGTTAAACCCAAAAATAAAAAATACCTTGTTGCAATTTATTATTATTTATTTTATCTCGTTCCCGCGATCCAATCTATCATATTTTTATCATGTCCGTTTGCCAATTTCCGGCACCGCTACCCGAAAGGGATTGACAACCCCTTTTACATGTCGGGTTGCGAGTATTTGTTATTTGTGTGTAGGTGCTGCTTACGTAGTGTTGGTTGGTTCTCTTACTGGTTCGATAACCTTGTTCTCATAACTGAGGGAAATACCTACCGCCGCTGTGCTGCATCATCCCTTCCTCTTTGGGGAAACGCCGACGTAGCTTCAAGCCGGATCAAAAGGAATTTCTGGCACCGTTGCCGGGGAGGATCTTCAACACCTACCAAGTTCCTAATCACAAATCTCATCTCCTCGCAATTTACACTATTTGCCATTTGCCTCTCATTTTCCTCTTCCACACTTCAGAAAAAATTGCCATTTTATTCGCCCTCTTTTTCGTTCGCCGTCTTCTCGTCAGATCTCATGTTTGCTTGTGTTGCCATGTGTCTTCTATTTTCTTGCATCTTCGCTTGCTAAAAATCAATTGATATGGATCATCATCCACTTGCTAATCTTTTCAAGAGATCCAATTATGATGAACCCATTGCTAGTGAATTGAGTTCACTAGATTATCTTTATGAAGTTTTGCTTGAGATTCATGAATCTGAAAATTGTGATGAAGTGTTAAAAGAAGGAATTTATAAAGTGATTCGTGATAGCTCCTTAGATGAAAAGCATGAATGCAATGATATTATTATAAATTCTATTAATGTCAATTGTGTTGGTGATATGCAAAACCCCAAGCTTGGGGATGCTTTTTTTGTTATGTCCACTACTTGTTGAAATGATCATGATTGGGGTGATAATGATCTTATGATCTTGAAAATTTATTTAAACCTCATGATGAATATGCTTGCAATAATATTAAAAGTGGGTTTGGAAGAGTGTCAACTTTAGATAAAAATAATCCTACATATTTGGAGAATGTTCAATCTTATGAAAATTTTGACAAAAGTGGGTTCAGAGAGGTCATGACTTTATTTGATGATAATCCCACTATATTGGAAGAGTGTCAACTTTGCATGCATGTGGATCATGAAGAGAAAATTTTCTATGATAGATATATTGTTAAATTTGATTATGATCTTACATGTAACTATTATGAGGGAGGAAAATATGGTTGTAGAAATTTTTGTGTTACTAGATTACCTCTCGTTATGTTGAGATTGTCTATGTTTTATTTCTCTGCTATGCATATGCTAGATATTTCTTGCCTTGATAATTTGTTTGCCTATAAAATTCCTATGCATAGGAAGTATGTTAGACTTAAATGTGTTTGTCACATGTTTTCATGATGCTCTCTTTGTGTTTCAACTCTTATCTTTCGTGTGAGCATCAATAAAATCATATGCATGCCTAGCTAGGGGCATAAAACGATAGCGCTTGTTGGGAGGCAACCCAATGAATAAAATTTATTTTTGTCTTTTGCTTTCTGTTCTTGAGTGTTAGCACAATTATACTACTGTTATGATTGTGTTTTTTGTGTTTTAGTTAGTGTTTGTGCCAAGTAAATCCTTTAGGATATTCTTGGGTGATAGTTGTTCGATCTTGCTGAAAAACAGAAACTTTTGCGCTCACAAAAACAATTCTCATTTTAACCAGAGCGTGATAAAATGCCAATTATTTTTGCAGAAGATTAATATACAAATTGCTCAGGTTTTCCTAATTTCTCAAGATTTTTTGGAGTTACAGAAGTATTCGAAATATCCAGATTGCTACAGGCTGTTCTGTTTTTGGCAGATTCTGTTTTCTTTGTGTTGTGTGCTTGTTTTGATGATTCTATGGTTTTCTTTGATGAGTTTTTGCCATAGAAAAGTTGGAATACAGTAGATATAATGCAAGAATAAAATATGAATTGGTTTGCTACAATACTTATAGTAGTGATTTGCTTTCTTATACTAACCGATCTCACGAAGGTTTTGTTGAGTTTTGTGTGATTGAAGTTTTCAAGTTTTGGGTTATCTACGATGGATGAAGGAATAAGGAGTAAGAAGAGCCTAAGCTTGGGGATGCCCATGGCATCCCAAGCTATTATCCAAAGAGAAGCAAGCAACTAAGTTTGGGGATGCCCCGAGTGGCATCCCCTCTTTCTTGTAACAACCATCGATATTTTACTCGAAGCTATATTTTTATTCGTCACATACTATGTGTTTTACTTGGAGCATCTTTTATTATATGAGTCTTTGCTTGTTTTGCTTTGTATTTTTAGTCTTGATTCCTTGCTGGACACACCTATTTGAGAGAGCCAAAATTATGTCATGACTTGTTATAATTGCTCTCTATGCTTCACTTCAATTTTCATGAGCTATGGACTTGCTCTAGTGCTTCACTTATATCTTTTTTAGCACGGTGTGCTTTAGTATTTTTGAGGAAATGCTCTCTTGCTTCAATTAGATTTATTTGAGAGCTAGTAAAATTTTCAAGAAATTCTCCCTTGCTTCACTTAAATTAATTTGAGAGAAAGAAATATTATGCTCATGATCTTCACTTATATTTGTGTGAGCTTATCAAAAGCAACACATGAAAATTAGTTCCAAAGTGATAGATATCCAAGAAGGATATAATAAAAACTTTCATGAAGATCATTGGACAAAATAAACTTGATTCTTAGTAATAGTTTTGAGATATGACGACGTGATATGTGAGTCATGTTGATGAGTAATTATGCTTTAGTAAGAATATTGGTGTTAAGGTTTGTGATTCCCTATGCAAGCATGAAAGTCAATAGTTATGCAATGAAATTATATCCTACTTGTGGTGCATTATTCGGTGTTAATTATGCTTAATGCTCGCTTATGAGATTATTCGTTTCTTGGTTGGTCGCTTCTCAATCTTTTGCTAGCCTTCATTTTGCACTAAGTATGATCACTACTTGTGCATCCAAAATCCTTTAAACCAGTTTTGCCACATGAGTCCACTATACCTACCTATATGCGGTATTATTTTGCCATTCTAAGCAAATTTGTATGTGCCATCTCTAATATTCAAAATAAATTTCTCTTTTGTGTGCTCGTACCGCTCGCGAGGCCGTGAGGGGTGGCTAATATTTTCCATGCTAGATGTGTTATTCTCACAATGAGTGTTTATTCACTTGTCATTGCACGAGGGTAAGGCAAAGGTATTAGGGATGCCTAGTCCCGAAATGAAAAATGAATTTACCATTATGTTGTCAAATAATAAATTCCTTGGAAAGTGCTGGTATGGAAGGCACCCGTGGATACGGTTAGCCATGGAAAGTGAAAGTATGGTGAAAAAAGGAATAAACTTTAATTTCTGTTTGGGAACTAGCTATTGTATATCTAGCATGGAAAGTGTTGGGAACTCTAAATCGTTTTCATTGGTGGGAAATTATGCCTCTCAAAATGTTTTTATCTCTCGATTTTCACTTTGAGCTCTCACACCTCCACAAATCCCTACTTCCCTCTGCGAAGGGCCTTTCTTTTACTTTATGCAATTTTTATTTTTATTTGAGTCCCCATCTTCTCTTATAAAAGCACAAACTAGGAGGCACTATGAATGTACTTGAGCATTGGGTATAGCTAATATGTGAGTGTGTTTCATGAATGGATCAATGATTGAGCATGATGGGCTAGGGATAATTTATTTTAGCGTTGATATTTTGAAAGACATGGTTGCTTGTTGTTATGCTTGAGTATTTAAGTTATCATGTCAAAACTAGACTATTGCTTTGCACAATATAAAGTCCAAATGTCCATGCTACAAAGAAAAGAATATGATATGACATGTTAGGCAGCATTCCACATCAAAAATTCTGTTTTTATCATTTACCTACTCGAGGACGAGCAGGAATTAAGCTTGGGGATGCTGATGCGTCTCCAACGTATCTATAATTTTTGATTGTTCCATGCTATTATATTATCATTCTTGGATGTTTATAATCATTTTATAGTCATTTTATATCATTTTTTGGTAATAACCTATTGACATAGTGCCAAGTGCCAGTTGCTGTTTTTTTGCATGTTTTTTACATTGCAGGAAATCAATACCAAATGGAGTCCAAACGCAGCGAAACTTTTTGTGGATTTTTTATGGACCTGAAGACATCCAGTGGGCTGAAGAAGCACCCGGGGGCTGCTCTGAGGGAGCACAACCCACCAGGGAACGCCTGGAGCCTGGTGGGTTGTGCCCACCGCGGGTGCCCCCCAGACCGCCTCTTTACTCTATAAATATCCCAATATTCCAGAAACCCTAGGGGAGTCGACGAAAATCAATTCCAGCCGCCGCAGAGTCCAGAACCACCAGATCCATTCAAGACACCATCACGGAGGGGTTCACCACTTCCATTGGTGCCTCTCCGATGATGCGTGAGTAGTTCTTTGTAGACCTTCGGGTCCGTAGTTAGTAGCTATATGGCTTCCTCTCTCTCATTTGATTCTCAATACAATGGTCTCTTGGAGATCCATATGATGTAATGATAACCCACAAGTATAGGGGATCGCAACAGTTTTCGAGGGTAGAGTATTCAACCCAAATTTATAGATTCGACACAAGGGGAGCCAAAGAATATTTGAAGGTATTAGCAGCTGAGTTGTCAATTCAACCACACCTGGAGATTAATTATCTGCAGCAACTGATAAGTAGCAAAGTAATATGATAGTTTTGATAATAGTGACAGCAGTAACAGTAATGGGAACAGTGATAGCAGTAGTTTTGTAACAAGTGCAACAGTAATGATAGCAGTAACTTAGCAAGAACAATATAAGATAAATTCATAGGCATTGGATCGGTAATTTGTTGGATGATATTTATCATGAGACAGTTATAACCTAGGGCGATACGGCACTAGCTCCAGTTCATAAATATAATGTAGGCATGTATTCCGTAAATAGTCATACGTGCTTATGGAAAGAACTTGCATGACATCTTTTGTCCTACCCTCCCGTGGAATCGGGGTCCATACAGAAACTAAGGGATATTAAGGCCTCCTTTTAATAGAGAACCGGAACAAAGCATTAACACACGATGAATACATGAACTCCTCAAACTACGGTCATCACCGGGAGTGGTCCCGACTATTGTCACTCCGGGGTTGCCGGATCATAACATGTAGTAGGTGACTATAACTGGCAAGATCGGATCTAGAACATGAATATAATGGTGATAACATAAACAATTCAGATCTGAATTCATGGCACCCGGGCCCAAAGTGACAAGCATTAAGCATGGCAAAGTCATAGCAACATCAATCTCAGAACATAACGGATACTAGGGATCAAGCCCTAACAAAACTAACTTGATTACATGATGAATCTCATCCAACTCCTCACCGACCAGCGAGCCTACGAAGGAATTACTCACTCCCGGTGGGGAGCATCATGGAATTGGCGATGGAGAAGGGTTGGTGATGACAAAGAACGAAGATCACCCTCTCCGGAGCGCCAAACGGGTTCCAGATCTGGCCTCCTGATGAAGAACAAGAGGTGACGGCGGCTCCGTCTTGTGGATCGCGATAATTCTTTCTCCCTTATCTTTTTCTGGAAAAATAGAATTTTATAGCGTCGGTTTCAGGGTCTGCAGGGCCACCAGGTGGGGACAACCCACTTGGGCGCACCAGGAGGGGGGCGCCCTGGTGGGTTGTGCCCAACCAGGTGCCCCCCTCTGGAGATCTTGGCTCCAGAAATTCTCTTTATTGGTATAAAAATTCCTCGCAGAGTTTCGTTCAATTTTCCAAGAACTTTTATTTCTGCACAAAAACAACACCATGGTAGTTTTGCTGAAAACAGTGTGAGTCCGGGGTTAGTTTCATTCAAATCATGCAAATTAGAGTCCAAAACAAAAGGACAAGTGTTAGGGAAAGTAGATACGTTGGAGATGTATCAACTCCCCCAAGCTTAAATGTTTGCTTGTCCTCAAGCAATTCAGTTGATAAACTGAAAGTGAAAAAGAAAAAAAATTACGAACTCTTTTAATCTTGTTTGCATAAATAAGCTTAAACAACACCCGGGTTTTCAGCCAATATTATAACTAACCATGCCGACAATAACTCTTAAAAATTATATTAACTCATATCAATAACATAATCAGCTAGCGAGCAATAATAAGATATCTCAAATGGCAACACGTTGTCAAAGCAACCATGATATAATATGACAATAGTGGTATCTCGCTAGCCCTTTCTGAGACCGCAGAACATAAATGCAGAGCAACTCCAAAGTCCAAGCAGCGACTAAACATTGTAATTCACGGTAGTAAAGATCCAGTCATGATGCATCCAACATTAGCTACACACAATGCATAAGCATGACAAGAGTGCTCTCAGGTTCCGGCGCTTATTTTAGAGGGTGATGACACAACATAAAAGTAAATAGATAGTCCCTTCGTAGAGGGAAGCAGTGATTTGCAGAGGTGCGAGAGCTCAAGTTTTAAAACAGAGGTAAATGATATTTTGAGACATGCACCTTTCTCATTTACTTCACGACTATCAGTTATCAATATCTTCCATGCTAAGCACGCTAGTGGCGGTTCCTAAGCGATAAAAGTAAAGGTTTTGACTCCATTGGGAGTTTTTGTTTGATTATTTGTAAGCTTTTTCTGTTTGCAGTTGGGGACTGGGCATCCCTACTACTGCCCTTTTCTCGTGCGATGGCGAGTGAATAAACACTCGACCTGAGAATAACCCGCCTAGCATGGAAGATACCGACCACCTCCTGTCGTTCCATGAACGATCCAGGCACACAAAAAGGATATTTATTAGAAGTTTTTAGAGGTGGCACATGCAAATTTACTTAGGACGGCAGGGCAATACCGCATATAGGTAGGTATGGTGGACTCGTCTGGAATAACTTTTGGGTTCAAGGTTTTTGATGTACAAGCAGAATTCCCACTTTGTACAGGTGAAGGCTAGCAAATAGGTTGAGAAGCGGCCAGCTAGAGAGCAACAACGGTCATGAACATGAATTATGCATAAGTAACATTGGACACTAGCATGAGTAGGATATGAACACCATGAACATAAATATGTTGGGGAACGCAGTATTTCAAAAAATTTACCTACGATCACGCAAGATCTATCTAGGAGATGCATCACAACGAGCGGGGAGAGTGTGTCCATGTACCCTCGTAGACCGAAAGCGGAAGCGTTTAGTAACGCGGTTGATGTAGTCGAACATCTTCGCGATCCAACCGATCCAAGCATTGGACGTACGGCACCTCCGCGTTCAGCACATGTTCAGCTCGATGACGTCCCTCGAACTCTTGATCCAGTTGAGGCCAAGGGAGAGTTTCGTCAGCATGACGACGTGGCGACGGTGATGATGAAGTTACCGGCGCAGGGCTTCGCATAAGCACTACGACGATATGACCGAGGTGTGTAACTGTGGAGGGGGGCAACGCAAATGGCTAAGACAATTGATCTTGTGTGTCCTGGGGTGCCCCCTGCCCCCGTATATAAAGGAGGGGAGGGGGAGGTCGGCCGGCTGCTGTAGGGCGTGCCAGGAGAGAGGAGTCCTACTAGGACTCCAAGTCCTGGTAGGATTCCACCTGGAGGAAGGGGAAGAAGGAAGGGAGAGGGAGAAGGGAAGGAAAGGGGGTGCCGCCCCCTTCCCCTACTCCAATTCGGACCCAAGGGGGGCGCGCGGCCAGCCCCTTGTGGCCCTTCTCTCTCCCCACTAAGGCCCATGAAGGCCCAATAGTTGCCCCGGGGGGTTCCGATAACTCTCCGGCACTTTGATAGTTACCCGGTACCTCTCGGAACTCATCCGGTGTCCGAATAACATCGGCCAGTATATCAATCTGTATGTCTCGACCATTTTGAGACTCCTTGTCATGTCCACGATCTTATCCGGGACTCCGAACAAACTTCGGTCATCAAATCACATAACTCATAATACAATCAAACTTTAAGCGTGCGGACCCTACGGGTTCGAGAACTATGTAGACATGACCGAGGCACATCTCCGGTCAATAACCAATAGCGGAACCTAGATGCTCATATTGTCTCCTACATATTCTATGAAGATCTTTATCGGTCAAACCGCATAACAACATACGTTGTTCCCTTTGTCATCGGTATGTTACTTGCCCGAGATTCGATCGTCGGTATCCTCATACCTAGTTCAATCTCGTTACCGGCAAGTCTCTTTTACTCATTCTGTAATGCATCATCCCGTGACTAACTCATTATTCACATTGCTTGCAAGGCTCATAGTAATTTGCATTACCGAGAGGGCCCAGAGATACCTCTGCGATACTCGGAGTGACCAATCCTAATCTCGATATATGCCAAATCAACAAACACCATCGGAGACACCTGAGAGCATCTTTATAATCACCCAGTTACGTTGTGACGTTTGATAGCACACAAGGTGTTCCTCCGGTATCTGGGAGTTGCATAATCTCATAGTCCGAGGAACATGTATAAGTCATGAAGAAACCAATAGCAGAAAAACTAAATGATCATTATGCTAAGCTAACGGATGGGTTTTGTCCATCACATCATTCTCTAATGATGTGATCCTGTTCATCAAATGACAACACATGTCTATGGTTAGGAAACTTAACCTTCTTTGATTAACGAGCTAGTCAAGTAGAGGTATACTAGGGACACTCTGTTTGTCTTTGTATTCACACATGTACTAAGTTTCCAGTTAATGCAATTCTAGCATGAATAATAAACATTTATCATGATATAAGGAAATATAAATAACAACTTTATTATTGCCTCTAGGGCATATTTCCTCCAGTCTCCTACTTGCACTAGAGTCAGTAATCTAGATTACATAGTAATGATTCTAACACCCATGGAGTCTTGGTGCTGATCATGTTTTGCTCGTGAGAGAGGCTTAGTCAACGGGTCTGCAACATTCAGATCCGTATGTATCTTGCAAATCTCTATGTCTCCCTCCTTGACTTGATCGCGGATGGAATTGAAGCATCTCTTGATGTGCTTGGTTCTCTTGTGAAATCTGGATTCCTTTGCCAATGCAATTGCACCAGTATTGTCACAAAAGATTTTCATTGGACCCGATGCACTAGTATTACACCTAGATCGGATATGAACTCCTTCATCCAGACTCCGTCATTTGCTGCTTCCGAAGCAGCTATGTACTCCGCTTCACACGTAGATCCCGTCATGACGCTCTTCTTAGAACTGCACCAACTTACAACTCCACCATTCAATATAAATATGTATCCGGTTTGTGGCTTAGAGTCATCCGAATGAGTGTCAAAGCTTGCATCAACGTAACCATTTACGATGAGCTCTTTGTCACCTCCATAAACGAGAAACATATCCTTAGTCCTTTTCAGGTATTTCAGGATGTTCTTGACCGCTGCCCAGTGATCCACTCCTGGATTACTTTGGTACCTCCCTGCTAAACTAATAGCAAGGCACACATCAGGTCTGGTACACAGCATTGCATACATGATAGAACCTATGGCTGAGGCATAGGGAATGAGTTTCATTTTCTCTCTATCTTCTGCAGTGGTCGGGCATTGATTCTGACTCAACTTCACACCTTGTAACACAGGCAAGAACCCTTTCTTTCACTGATCAATTTTGTACTTCTTCAAAACTTTATCAAGGTATGTGCTTTGTGAAAGTCCAATTAAGCGTCTTGATCTATCTCTATAGATCTTGATGCCCAATATATAAGCAGCTTCACCGAGGTCTTTCATTGAAAAATTCTTATTCAAGTATCCTTTTATGCTATCCAGAAATTCTGTATTATTTCCAATCAACAATATGCCATCCACATATAATATTAGAAATGGTACAGAGCTCCCACTCACTTTCTTGTAAATACAGGCTTCTCCAAAAGTCTGTATAAAACCATATTCTTTGATCACACTATCAAAGCGTATATTCCAACTCCGAGAGGCTTGCACCAGTCCATAAATGGATCGCTGGAGCTTGCACACTTTGTTAGCACCTTTTGGATCGACAAAACCTTCTGGGTGCATCATATACAACTCTTCCTTAAGATATCCATTAAGGAATGCAGTTTTGGCATCCATTTGCCAAATTTCATAATCATAAAATGCGGTAATTGCTAACATGATTCGGACTGACTTAAGCATCACTACGGGTGAGAAGGTCTCATCGTAGTCAACTCCTTGAACTTGTCGAAAACCTTTCGCAACAAGTCGAGCTTTGTAGACAGTAACATTACTAGCGTCAGTCTTCTTGTTGAAGATCCATTTATTTTCTATGGCTTGCCGATCATCGGGCAAGTCAACCAAAGTCCACACTTTATTCTCATACATGGATCCCATCTCAGATTTCATGGCCTCAAGCCATTTCACGGAATCTGGGCTCATCATCGCTTCCTCATAGTTCGTAGGTTCGTCATGGTCAAGTAACATGACCTCCAGAACAGGATTACCGTACCACTCTGGTGCAGATCGTACTCTGGTTGACCTACGAGGTTCGGTAGTAACTTGATCAGAAGTTTCATGATCATCATCATTAGCTTCCTCACTAACTGGTGTAGGAATCATTGGAACTAATTTCTGTGATGAACTACTTTCCAATTCGGGAGAAGGTACAATTACCTCATCAAGTTCTACTTTCCTCCCACTCACTTCTTTCGAGAGAAACTCCTTCTCTAGAAAGGATCCATTCTTAGCAACGAATATCTTGCCTTCGGATCTGTGATAGAAGGTGTACCCAACTGTCTCCTTTGGTTATCCTATGAAGACACATTTCTCCAATTTGGGTTCGAGCTTATCAGGTTGAAGATTTTTCACATAAGCATCGCAGCTCCAAACTTTAAGAAATGACAACTTGGGTTTCTTGCCAAACCACAGTTCATATGGTGTCGTCTCAACGGATTTTGATGGTGCCCTATTTAACGTGAATGCAGGCGTCTCTAAAGCATAACCCCAAAACAATAGCGCTAAATCAGTAATAGACATCATAGATCGCACCATATCTAATAAAGTGCGGTTACGACGTGCGGACACACCATTACGTTGTGGTGTTCCAGGTGGCGTGAGTTGTGAAACTATTCCGCATTGTCAAATGAAGACCAAACTCATTACTCAAATATTCACCTCCACGATCAGATCATAGAAACTTTATTTTCTTGTTACGATGATTTTCCACTTCACTCTGAAATTCTTTGAACTTTTCAAATGTTTCAGACTTATGTTTCATCAAGTAGATATACCCATATCTACTCAAATCATCTGTGAAGGTCAGAAAATAACGATACCCGCCGCAAATCTCAACACTCATCGGACCGCATACATCAGTATGTATTATTTCCAACAAGTCAGTTGCTCACTCCATTGTTCCGGAGAACGGAGTCTTAGTCATCTTGCGGCATGGTTCGCAAGCATCAAGTGATTCATAATCAAGTGATTCCAAAAGCCCATCAGCATGGAGTTTCTTCATGCGCTTCACACCAATATGACCTAAACGGCAGTGCCACAAATAAGTTGCACTATCATTATTAACCTTGCATCTTTTAATGGCTTCAATATTATGAATATGTGTATCACTACTAGCGAGATTCAACAAAAATAGACCACTCATCAAGGGTGCATGACCATAAAAGATATTACTCATATAAATAGAACAACCATTATTCTCTGATTTAAATGAATAACCATCTCGCATCAAACAAGATCCAGATATAATGTTCATGCTTAATGCTGGCACCAAATAACAATTATTCAGGTCTAAAACTAATCCCGAAGGTTGATGTAGAGGTAGCGTGCCGACCGCAATCACATCGACTTTGGAACCATTTCCCACGCGCATCATCACCTCGTCCTTAGCCAATCTTCGTTTAATCCGTCGCCCCTGTTTCGAGTTGCAAACATGAGCAACAGAACCAGTATCAAATACCCAGGCGCTACTACGAGCATTAGTAAGGTACACATCAATAACATGTATATCAAATATACCTTTCACTTTTCCATCCTTCTTATCCGCCAAATACTTGGGGCAGTTCCACTTCCAGTGACCAGTCCCTTTGCAGTAGAAGCACTCAGTCTCAGGCTTAGGTCCAGACTTGGGCTTCTTCACTTGAGCAGCAACTTGCTTGCCGTTCTTCATGAAGTTCCCCTTCTTCCCTTTGCCCTTCTTCTTGAAACTAGTGGTCTTGTTAACCATCAACACTTGATGCTCCTTCTTGATTTCTACCTCCGCAGTCTTTAGCATCGCGAAGAACTCGGCAATTGTCTTATCCATCCCATCCATATTATAGTTCATCACGAAGCTTTTGTAGCTTGGTGGCAGTGATTGCAGAACTCTGTCAATGACACTATCATCAAGAAGATTAACTCCTGTGGCACCCCGGCTCAGAGCAACCAATTTACCTTGCATTGCCAGCCCAGAGATCAAGTCTTCTGGCAATACACAACAACATGGTACAGAAACAACCGCTTTATTGATGCTAGCGGATTACATAAGTCTGATATTACATCAAGATACGAGGCCAAGCGGCACACACGGTGCTGCGGAACAGTATGTACATCATTTAATGAACATGACGAGGGCCTCGATCACACGAACTACGCGGCCGCGGAAGAACGACGAAGTGGAAACTCCATAGCACAGGGACACCGACGTGGACACGGCCTAGACACGAGATGCGCTCCGATGTGAACCAACTTGCCTGAAAGCTGGCATGACACGCCAGGTTAGTACATTGAATGTACTTGCAAGCTCACAACAAACATAAGCACGATGACAGACAATATCATGACAATTAATCAAATTAATGCAATGCAAGAACTACTAAAGATGCAATGAAACCAATACGCGCATCGAGTCTCACAGACTTTCTTACCAGACGGTTACCTCGTAACCAAACGGTGACCATACCTAGGTCACAACTGAAACCAACCACTCATGAACAACTCAAGAGTTCATGAATCACCACGAAACAAGATGCATCGCAACAATCATTTATTGCAAGATTAATTATAAAAGTTGATCCATGGTGTGACTTACTTCCGAGCTATGCCCATAACCGAGGACGCGGCTATCGATAGATTAAATACACTCTGCAGAGGTAGCGCACTTTACCCACAATACGGAACCCCTGGCCTCGCACTCCCATTCGGGTGGACCAAAAACGTTCCGACGAAACCCTCCCTTTGTCAAGGCACTCTCCCGGCCACTCTGACCAACTCCCTCTCAGGGCTAGGTCTTGGGTGGCCCCGTGCCTACCAAAGGCACCAACAGCCACCGTCGTGGCAAAACGGTCCCAAACGAGGACAAGGTACCATAAAAACAAAAAAACGAGCACACAAGGTTATGTCTGCTTACCGGGCCAGGGTATGCACGCCCATAACCTTCCCTCGCGGGAGGCACCGGTGAGAGGCACAACAAAGGACCGAATTAAGACCTTCCCACAAGGTAAATGTGGTCGCACGGAATAAAAACCCGATTCAGTGGCACCATGATGTGATCAACATCATATTCAAGTTGAACTTAATCAAGTTTAACTTTGATAAAAACATTTTATAGATAACAATGATACTTTGACATAATCATGCAACTAATCGACATGCAAAGCAAACAACACATGGATATGGATCAAACTTATCAGCATAATTATCTTGCAATACTCAGGATAAAAAACATCACTTGTCCTAATTCATTTTTATTATCAAGCAATATTTTTATTAGCTCATCATTTATATGAAAATATCACTTAATAAAAGAACTATCATTATCTACCATAGCAATATAACTAGTGCAAAATTGTATTCTACTTGACCAAACAAGTTCATGCAATTTACCAGTAACTAAAACAAGCATATCAAGCATGATAAAGTAACTAGCAATTAACAAAATTTATTTATCAAATTTCAAATGCAAATAAAAACTCATATTCAAGTAGAAAATCATAGACATTGAAATAACACCATCCAAATGCTGGTGTGGCTTGCCTTAGTGTACAGGAGAATCACACCCCTCTTGGTTTGCTTCAAGACAAGCTTCTCCTTCTGAAAATAATTAAAAACCACAAAAACAAATATCAAAAACCTCTCTGAATAGCACCAGAAATTCTAGGCAGCAAGGAAAAATCCACCTTTTGGTGTGCTGCTAGAGCTTTCTGAAACAAAGATAATGCAAAAAGAATCAAATCATTTGGACTTATGGTTTAGAAATGGTGTCTGGTCAAAGTTTGGGTCAATTTCTGATTAAATTTGAATTAAACAGAAATTCCTGGGGGGTGACGTCGAAGGCGTAAAGGAGAAATACGCCTCCACTCGTACCGCTTTGGGCGCGAGTGGTGATGCTGATGTGTGGGCCCCGCACGTCAGGAGAGAGAGGGGGAGCGAGATCAGAGGGTGGCGGCGCTTTGCCGGAGCTCACGCCAGCGAGGAGGGGGTTTGGGGCTAGATGAGAGGGATAGAAATGAAGCGGGGTTCACAGCGCACCTGCCCGTACCCGTGGCTTGCCGTGGGATGGCCAGAGCTGCTCGCGGTCAAGCTCGCAAGCTGCGGTGGCGGACGGGATTCGCCGGAGTGGAAGAAGACGACGGCTAGAGGCGACTCCGGGGGCTCAGCAACATCTAGGCAGCACCAAGGGACCTCCAATGCCACACCCGAGCAGTTGGTCGAGCTCGAGAGGCACCGGAGCGACGTGGCTGAGCTACGGAGGTTGCCAGAGTTCTCTTGTCGGGGCAGACGGCCAGAGGCCTGCCCGATCGGGCTGTGGCCCTTCTCCGTGTTCGTGGAGGTGGTGAGGAGTGGTCGTGGATAGGAATCGAGGAGGGAGGCCCTATTTATAGCCGGAGCGAGGCGGTATCGTGTCACTGCCGGAGTTCTTTGGAAGCCGATGAATGGCGGCGAAACGCTCCAGTGCGAGGGGGCAAGTGTGCAGCATCACTATCCATGCTCGTGGACGAGCACAGGACGCAGGGGGGAAGGGGACAAGGGCACGCGCACACTATGGCTTTTGGATGCGACGTGCCCGTGCTCGTTGCGGCGTCTCCGGCGTCGACGAGCGCTAGCGAGAGGTCAAGGATGATGGGTCGGGGCTGGTGGCGCGGCGCGGCAGTCGTCGGCGAGCGCTGGCTCGAGCACGCACCGAATAGAAGCGTTGGCGCTACCCAGAGCGCGTCGAACGCATGCCAGGCGTCGTGTCCTCACGCGGTCACCGCCCTGGCATGGTCAAGATGACGTCCAAGCGCTGCCAAACCTTTTCTACGCTCTAGTCCACGTAGTGTTTAGTCTAGGAACGTTGAGAACACATAGCCAGGCCGACCAGACTTGACGCAACCAAGTTGGCAAGTTTCTGACCAGAAGCTTGGTCGCCAAGTTAAGCTGGCTTCTAGATGGCCATTTGGGTTGATCTCCTGGGGTTTAGGTTTTCTTAGGAGGGTAATTAAGCTCAAGAAAGATGAGGGCCAAAAGATCAAGGAAAAATGCACTTGTTGTACAAAGTGCATTTCTGGTCCAGAATAGAAATGATTTTCTATAGCAAAAATATTACAAAAAGTCATGCAATATTTTTGCTTGGGAAGGTGTGCCAAGGTCCAAAGAATATTCAGGAATTATTTCAGAATTTTTGGAGCAAGAAAAATGGATGTTGCTTTGGAGCACAAGTTTCTGAAAAGAGTTTCACAGAGGAAAATGAATATTTTTCCTTTATGAAAAATGTTCCTTTGATTATTATGAGGATTTATCAGTGAAATAATGTTGAATGAGGAGTAGATAGGTCACTTGGGTGAAAGTCAAGGGTATGCCCAAGTGACAAGTCCATTTGAAATGATTCCAAAATCCAAATCAAGGCAAGGCAAAACCAAGTCCGGAAACAGAGAGAAGGCAAGTCCGGAAAAAAGTGAGAAGGCAAAATCCAGGCTGTCACAACTCCCAGTTGAGTCAAGTGGTTGTGGTACCAAGACATTCTGACTATATGTTCACTGACAAAACTATTCTCTTCCATCTTGCAGCTATAGAACTTATTGGAGACTTCATATCTCTCAATCCGGGCATTTTCTTGAAATATTAACTTCAACTCCTGGAATATCTCATATGCTCCTGATGTTCAAAACGTCGCTCAAGTCCCGATTCTAAGCCGTAAAGCATGGCACACTAAACTATCGAGTAGTCATCAGCTTTGCTCTGCCAGACGTTCATAACATCCGGAGTTGCTCCTGCAGCGGGTCTTGCACCTAGCGGCGCTTCCAGGACATAATTCTTCTATGCAGCAATGAGGATAATCCGCAAGTTACGGACCTAGTCCGTGTAGTTGCTACCATCATCTTTCAACTTAGCTTTCTCTAGGAATGCATTAAAATTCAAGGGAACGATAGCACGGGCCATTGATCTACAACAACATAGACATGCAAAATACTACCAGGTACTAAGTTCAGGATAAATTAAAGTTAAATTAATCATATTACTTAAGAACTCCCACTTAGATAGGCATCCCTCTAGTGACCTAAATGATCACGTGATCCATATCAACTAAACCATGTCCGATCATCACGTGAGATGGAGTAGTTTTCAATGGTGAACATCACTATGTTGATCATATCTACTATTTGATTCGCGTTTGACCTTCCGGTCTCAGTGTTCCGAGGCCATATCTGCATATGCTAGGCTCGTCAAGTTTAACCTGAGTATTCTGCGTGTGCAAAACTGGCTTGCACCCATTGGATGTGAACGTAGAGCTTATCACACCCGATCATCATGTGGTGTCTCGACACGACGAACTGTAGCAACGGTGCATACTTGAGGAGAACACTTGTACCTTGAAATTTAGTGAGGATCATCTTATAATGCTACCGCCGTACTAAGCAAAATAAGATGCACAAAGGATAAACATCACATGCAATCAAAATAAGTGATATGATATGGCCATCATCAGCTTGTGCCTTTGATCTCCATCTCCAAAGCACCGTCATGATCACCATCGTCACCGTCTTGACACCTTGATATCCATTGTAGCATCGTTGTCATCTCGCCAACTATTGCTTCTACGACTATCGCTACTGCTTAGTGATAAAGTAAATCAATTACATGGCGATTGCATTTCATACAATAAAGCGACAACCATATGGCTCCTGCTAGTTGCCGATAACTGTTACAAAACATGATCATCTCATACAACAATTTATATCTCATAACGTCTTGACCATATCACATCACAACATGTGCCCTACAAAAACAAGTTAGACGTCCTCTACTTTGTTGTTGCAAGTTTTACGTGGCTGCTACGGGCTTCTAGCAAGAACAGTTCTTACCTACGCATCAAAACCACAACGATTTTTCGTCAAGTGTGCTATTTTAACCTTCAACAAGGACCGGGCATAGTCAAACTCGATTCAACTAAAGTTGGAGAAACAGACACCCGCTAGCCACCTGTGTGCGAAGCACGTCGGTAGAACCAGTCGCATGAACGCGATCATGTAATGTCGGTCTGGGCCGCTTCATCCAACAATACCGCCGAATCAAAGTAAGACGTTGCTAGTAAGCAGTACGGCTATTATCGCCCACAACTCATTGTGTTCTACTCGTGCATATAACATCTACGCATAGACTTGGCTCGGATGCCACTGTTGGGGAACGTAGTATTTCAAAAAAATTACCTACGATCATGCAAGATATATCTAGGAGATGTATAGCAATGAGCGGGGAGAGTGTGTCCACGTACCCTCGTAGACCGAAAGCGGAAGCGTTTAGTAATGCGGTTGATGTAGTCGAACGTCTTCGCGATCCAACCAATCCAGGCACCGAACGTACGGCACTTCCGCGTTCAGCACACGTTCAGCTTGATGACGTCCCTCGAACTCTTGATCCAGTTGAGGCCGAGGGAGAGTTTCGTCAGCATGACGGCGTGGCGACGGTGATGATGAAGTTACCGGCGTAGGGCTACACCTAAGCACTACGACGATATGACCGAGGTGTGTAACTGTGGAGGGGGGCATCACACACGGCTAAGACAATTGATCTTGTGTGTCTTAGGGTGCCCCCTGCCCCCGTATATAAAGGAGGGGAGGGGGAGGTCGGCCGGCCCCTGTAGGGCGCGCCAGGAGAGAGGAGTCCTACTACGACTCCAAGTCCTAGTAAAATTCCACCTGGAGGAAGGGGAAGAAGGAAGGGAGAGGGAGAAGGGAAGGAAAGGGGGGTGTCGGTGTCAAAACTGGCGGATCTCGGGTAGGCGGTCCCGGACTGTGCGTCTGAGGATCGAAGGTAACAGGAGGCAGGGGACACGATGTTTACCCAGGTTTGGGCCCTCTTAATGGAGGTAATACCCTACTTCCTGCTTGATTGACCTTGATGAGTATAGGGGTTACAAGAGTTGATCTACCTCGAGATCGTAATGGCTAAACCCTAGATGTCTAGCCTGTATGATTACGATTGCCCTACAGACTAAACCCTCCGGTTTATATAGACACAGGAGGGGGCTAGGGTCGTACAAGGTCGGTTTACAGAGGAAGGAAACTATACATCCGGACGTCAAGCTTGCCATCCACGCAAAGGAGAGTCCCATCCGGACACGGGGGAAGGTCCTCGATCTTGTATCTTCACGGCCCATCAATCTGGCCCACATCACATAGCCCAGACGCCCGAGGACCCCCTAGTCCAGGACTCCCTCAGTAGCCCCCGAACCAGGCTTCAATGACGACGTGTCCGGCGCAGATCGTCTTCGGCATTGCAAGGCGGGTTCCTCCTTTGAATACTCCAAAGTAATTTGAACAATGGAACTGTATTCGACTTTTCAATGATGACATAGTATCCGGCTTTTATATATTCGGTTCTGTTAGGTGGGCCCTCCATGATACTCCAGACGGCTTTAGCTTCACATTAAACATTGTCTCCTTCGGCTTCTGCGCTACCGTCGCCTCGGCTTCCACGTGTCATGTGAATACGAAGGGTCCAAGTGTTTTTACAGATAAAACCCTGATGGCGTATGGAAGGCGTCTATTTAAGGAGATTGGATCTCAGATGCCATTCCAGCCAGGCGAAAAATCCTTAGAGCTGGCCACAGAGAACCACGCAAACATGGTCGGTGCTCCCAGTTCTTCCTCACGCTCTCATGGCCCTCAAAAAGGCGATTGGGAGAGCCGCTCAGTCTCCCACGCCCAGCTGACCAAGCTCCAAGTGCAGGGATATCTTCCTCCCGCGGACCTGGTTCCCGTTCGGGCGGGATTAACTTCCATAAATGGCGAAGCCCTGGCGGAAAATTTCCCCAATCCTACCGAAGGGGAGCGAGTGTGCTTTGTTTCCTTCCTTTTAAGGGGCGTTGGATTTCCAATACTACGGCCTCCACCTACACAATCTCACACCGGGCTCCATTCTGCACATCATGGGCTTCGTTGCTTTTTGTGAGCTGTTCCTAGGCTGTGAGGCCCATTTTGAGTTATGGAGGAAACTTTTCTGCCTTGTCCCCCGCTCCCGAAAGGGATCTATATTCAAGGTGGGCGGTGCCGAAGTATGGCGTATAGCCGGGACAGGATACCTGTCCGGCACTTCGAAGAGGGCATCCGAAGAATGGCCCTCAGAGTGGTTTTGTATTGAAGACGTTGTTCTCGCAGACCCAATCCGGCGGGGCCTACCCGAATTTTGCAATGCTCCGCTAAGGAAACGTCAGTATGCCACAGCTGGTGCCCCCGGAGCCTCGAAGAGGAGGACAGTGCGGAGATTAAGAAGTTAATGAGCAAGATAAAGATACTCGCCCAATCCAGACTATCTATGATTGAGGTAATGGCGATCTCAGTAACGCGAGGCGTTCAGCCACTCCAATCCAGAGGACTCCCCATGTGGCACTACAACGGGGAAGATGACGCATCACGCTGCGGGCGCAAGGGTTCGGACAACTTTGTCGCCTTGGCCGCCATGTTGGCTGATCTTTGTAAAGGGGAGAAAGAAGATTTTACTCGCCTTAAGTGCCGGGAGGGCGCCTTTCCATATACAACCCTCCTAGCTGGGTGAGCTTTCGCTCCATAACCTTACTCAATCCTCTTCGTGAGTCGCACCTAGTTGAACTTAATCCGACTATTTTTAACAGGAATGGAGGAAGGTTGTCACGAGGATCCATAGCCCCCGCTCCGCAGCTGGAGGACCATATTTGAGACCTGGATCCCGGATTTGAAGAGGATCTGGATATATTCATAGAGCTCAAGGAGGGGGTCATTTCTCAGGCGAGCTACGACGACACAGAAGTGGCCATCACAACCGATTATCCCGGTCTTCTCCCCTCCTCCCACGTAAGTGCCCAGGAGACATATTTTTAACAAGAGCCTTCCTGTTGTGCCTCACCCACCGCACTATCTCATGCTCCAAAGGGGCGGCGCTCGTCCCGCCAAACCACATCAAAGGCGCCCTCCAAGAAGGCGACGCTCACGGAGGGCGAGTCTTTAAAAAGAAAGGCGGGCAGCGATACCATCGAGCCTCCTCGTTCACCGAAGAGGTATAACTTTCAACCTGCACTTGGCAAATAGGCCGGATTGTAATGTGCTCTGATGTGTTATATTTCAGGAAGTGCGTACACCGAACCATATCCGGGGGTCTCGCCAGCCATGCATCGGCCAATCCGGCCCCGGACCCTGCCACTAGTACTAGGGTTGGTACGGGTGCCATGCTGGATCGTCACCTCCACGAGGATTCGAATAATGTATCCGTCACCAACTCCGAAGTGGAGAGCGCGATGGTCCATCGGCAGCGAAAACAGGCCATGCGCGATCCAAGCTTCACCGAAGAGGCGTTCAACGCCCTCAGCTCTGCAGATGCATATATCCGGGCTGCTCGAGATGGACTTGCCGGAGCTACACATAAGCTTTCGAAGGACATGCGGGTAAGGCTTTGTGTAGATTCAATAATCCTGTGCACCAGTAGCCCCCGAGACTTGAAGAAGTTGGCACAAATGATTTAAGGATCGTTGTATAATTTAGGTACTCACGGAGAAGAACAACATGCTGTCTCAGGAGCTTGAAAAGTGTTGGACCCAGCTAACTGCTGTCACTGCCGAACTAGAGAAATCCAACAAGGCACCGACTGGTAATGTCAACTACTATCCGGAAAATACGATTCTGTGCCGGCAATGTTTTAACGTAAGCACCATTGCGTTTATAGCGGCATGATTGTTGGATCAGCTGGAAGAGAAACTAAGGGCCGCGCAGGAGGATAAACAGCATGCCGAAAGGCAAGAAGCCGCTGGTCAACATATACTGACACGGACCAGGGATGAGAAGAACAAGCTACATGATGCTAACACCAAGCAAGCCGAAGAGCTGAAGGACGTACGAGCCCAACTGGCGGACGCCTTGAAAGAAAACAGAAAGCTGAAAGGCGGCATATTCAATATGCCCTTTAACCTTACTTTTGTACAGTTCCCTAATGTGAAGTTTAACAAGTTTATTTCTGTAGGTGTGTTGACTGGGCAGCCCGAAGGAGAGGTGTCCGGATTTCAAGGCGATCTGCTACAAGAGCTTTCCAAAGTGCGTGAGCGAGCCCGAAAGGCAATGAGGAACATTGCTAAGGCTTTATGGCCGAACGATTCTCCTCCAGGAAGTATGGAGGAACTCGTGAATTTATTCAAGGGAGCTCGTCGCCGCTTTGGGCTATGGAAGACATCAGCATGCCGAGAAGGCGCACGAGAGGCCTGGGCCATGGTGAAAACACGGTACACCGGACTTGATCCGAATCATATGGCTCGGGTTGGGCCTCGGGGACCAGATGGATAGGAAATTCCTGTTAGTTTGGTGTATGACCAAGTGAAGATAGCCGCCAAGTTTTCCCAATAGGATTGTAAACTAGACAACCTATTAGATGGTCTAGAGGAGGAAGAAGTTTTCGAGTCCAAGTAGTAATGTACTTTTATCGACAAACGTATCTCTAGCCGAATTATAAAATGATCGTCATGGCAGAGCTTCCGCTTTAACCTCCGAAAACCAAGTTTGGAGTGTTTCCGCATACTATACTGTCGGTAAACACCGAAGTATGTTCAGAAACCAGGCAGCCCGGTCATAGTTGCTTGAACAGACAAGTTGTATTCGGGGAGTTATGTTATATTACATTTGATCGTAAGAAACATCCTCCAGAGAGAATAGTTCCGTTAAGGGTTCCTCTCCCAGGGCCAGCATGCGTCGTTGTGCATGCCTAAACTGTGATGCTAAAAATCACAGTACACGTTATATTCTGGGGGCTTGTATGGCCACGAGCGCAGTTTATCTTTTGTCCCCCGACCTATTATTCCCTTAAGAACGCTAGCTTTTGGCTTCACCCGTCTGAGGTACATGTCCGGATAACCCAGCTATAACAATCGCAGAGGTGCTCCCTTTATGCCCTAGCCGAACAAGCGGGAACGTGGGGCATAAGCACAGGAGCCAGGCAACCTAGCTTGGTAAAAACTTAAGTCATAAAGGTGCATATAATGGCGAAGGAAATACATATAAGAGAAGACGACACATATATACGGTGAGCTTGATGCTCGAAAAAGAATAATAATAATAAGCTTCTGTGAAAAGAGCCCCTAGGTATTGTGGGGTATGTACATTTAAGGATGTATGCCCCTTAAGTGTGCGGTTTATCCAAACACGAGATGGAAGTTGTATAAAAAATGAGAAAAAAGAAAAAAGTGAAAAGTAGAGAAGAAGGAACGAGAAAAAAGGTATATGTGCGGACTTAGGCGTAGAATCTTCGGAGTCGGGCGGCATTCCATGGGTTCGGCTCCAAGCGATCATCCGAGGCATTGCGAAGGCGATAGGATCCTCCAGTGAGAACTTCATCTATAATGAAGGGACCCTCCCATTTGGGCTTGAGCATGTCCTTTTTCTTCTCTGGTAGGCGTAGAACGAGTTCCCCGACATTATAAGTCTTTGCCCGTACTTCTCTGCTTTGGTACCGCCTAGCCTGCTGCTGGTAGAATGCGGAACGGGCCTTTGCGATGTCGCGCTCCTCCTCCAGGTCGTCCTACCAATCGAGCTCGGCTTCTCTCTCTTTGTACATGCGCACTCGAGGTGAGTCATGAATTCGCAAGGCAAGACCGCCTCCGCGCCAAACATCATGAAGAAAGGTGTATATCCGGTCGTGCGATTGGGCGTGGTCCGCAGCCCCCAGAGTACGAAATCGAGTTCCTCGACCCAGTGCTTATCTGATTCTTGCAGGGATCGCACTAGTCTGGGTTTGATACCGCTCATTATCAGGCTGTTAGCCTGTTCGACCTGACCGTTTGTCTGAGGGTGATATACGGAGGCGTAATCGAGCTTGATGCCCAAAGCGGCGCACCAAGTTTTAACCTCATCGGCCGTAAAGTTAGAGCCGTTGTCCATGATAATGTTGTGCGGGACACATAACGGTGTACGGCACCGGATATAAAGTCTATCACTGGTCGGCTTCAGCCGTTTTGACTGGTTTGGCTTCTATCCACTTAGTGAACTTGTCGACCATAACCAGCAAACATTTCTTCTTATGGCTTCCGCCTTTAAGGGGTCCGACCATGTCCCGCCCCCAGACCGCAAAAGGCCAAGTAATGGGGATGGTTCGTAGGGCAGTGGGCGGCATATGGCTTTGACTGGCAAAAAGCTGACATCCAATGCAGTGCTGTACGAGGTCCTGTGCGTCTGCTTTGGCCGTGGGCCAAAAGAAACCCGTGCGGAAGGCCTTGCTGACAAGAGCCCGAGCTGCGGCGTGATGGCCACCGTGACCAGCGTGTATTTCAACCAAAAGCTGTCGTCCCTCGTCTTCGGAGATGCATCTTTGAAGGACTTCGGTAGTACTTTTCTTGTATAGTTCTCCTTCATGAACTTTGTAGGCTTTCGAGCGTCGAACAATACGACGAACCTCAGTCTGATCATCAGGGAGCTCCTTCCTGGTGAGGTAGGCAAGGATAGGTTTAGTCCGCGGGGCAATTACAGCCATGATTTCATGGGCCGATGGTGTTTATTCGTTGCCCGAGCTCCCGATGATATCGGAATTTTGTTCGGAATCTGGGGGTATGACCGGCTCCGGACTGGTGTTGCCGCTCTCATCCTGCCATACCACGGATGGCTTGAAGAGCCTCTCCACAAAGGTGTTAGGTGGGACGGGGTCACGCTTTGCGCTCATGCAAGCAAGGATGTCCGCCGCTTGATTACTCTCTCGAGCCACGTGATGAAACTCGAGCCCCTCAAACCGAGCTGATATTTTAAGTACGGCATTCCCGTAAGCCGCCATCTTCGGATCTTTGGCATCAAATTATTTGTTTATTTGGGATATTGCGAGGTTTGAATCCTCGCGCACCTCAAGGCGTTGTATGCCCATAGAGACGGCCATCTGGAGACCATGCAATAGGGCCTCATATTCGGCTCCATTATTAGAGTATGTATACAGTAATTGGAGCACATAACGGACCGTGTCTCCTGTGGGGGATGTCAGGACGACACCAGCCCCAAGTCCGGCTAGCATTTTAGAGCCGTCGAAGTGCATCACCCAGTTGGAATATGTGCCGTACTCTTTAGGGAGTTCGGCCTCTGTCCACTCGGCGGCGAAGTCAGCCAACACCTGAGATTTAATGGCTCGTCGTGGCTTATATGTTATTTCAAATGGTAAGAACTCAATGGCCCGTTTGGCAATCCGGCCGGCGGCGTCCTGGTTGTTTATGATATCATTAAGTGGTACTTCGGAAGCCACCGTGATCAAACACTCTTGAAAGTAGTGCCGCAGCTTCCGGGATGCCATAAAGACCTCATACACTATCTTTTGATAGTGTGGGTATCGGGATTTGCACGGTGTGAGGACCGTCGATACATAGTATACTGGTTTTTGAAGTGGGAATTTATGTCCCTCTTCCTCTCGTTCGACGACGAGCACCGCACTCACCACCTCGTGCGTTGCAGATATGTATAGCAACATGGGTTCGCTGACGTTTGGTGCGGCCAGGATTGGGTTGCTTGCTAACAAAGCTTTTATTTCTTCCAGTCCGGCTGTTGCAGTATCCGTCCATGCAAAGTGGTCGGTGCGTTGGAGCAGGCAATACAAGGGCAATGCCTTTTCTCCTAATCTGGAGATAAAACGGCTCAAAGCTGCCACGCACCCGGCTAGTTTTTGGACCTGATTGAGGTCTGTTGGTGTAGCCAACTGTGACAGGGCTCGGATTTTGGCTAGGTTTGCTTCGATTCCTCTGTTCGAAACAATGAACCCAAGCAGTTTTCCGGCGGGAACGCCGAAAACGCACTTTTCCGGATTGAGCCGTATGTCGTATCTTCGGAGGTTGTTCAATGTAAGGCGTAAGTCGTCCACCAATGACTTGACATGTTTAGTTTTGATGACTACATCATCTAAATATGCCTTAACTGTCTTGCCGATTTGCTTTTCCAGGCACGTTTGAATCATGCGTTGGTACGTGGCACCGGCGTTTTTGAGCCCGAAAGGCATGGTGTTGAAGTAGAAGGGCCCGTATGGGGTGATGAATGCCGTTGCGGCTTGGTCGGATTCCCTCATTTTGATTTGATGGTATCCGGAGTATGCGTCGAGGAAGCACAGTGAATCATTTCCTGCGGTTGCATCAATAATCTGGTCGATACGAGGTAGTCGGAAGGGATCCTTAGGGCAGGCCTTATTAAGGTCTTTGAAGTCGACACACAGGCGCCAAGATTTATCCTTCTTCGGCACCATGACCAGGTTTGATAGCCAATCCGGATGTTTGATCTCTCTGATGAACCCGGCTTCGAGTAGCTTGGCTAGCTCCTCACCCATAGCCTGTTGTTTGGGTTCAGAAAATCGCTGCAGCGTTTGCTTAACTGGTTTGTATTCCTTCAGTATATTGAGACTATGTTCAGCCAGCGCGCATGGGATTCCTGGCATATCCGCAGGGTGCCAGGCGAAGATGTCCCAGTTCTCGAGCAAGAACGCGTGCAATGCGGCGTCGACCGTTGGATCCAGCTGTGCCCCGATGGAAGCTGTCTTCTTGGGGTCTGTCGGGTGAACTTGAAATTTGACTATCTCGTTTGCTGGCTTGAAGGAAGTAGACTTAGGTCTCTTGTCGAGGATTACGTCGTCCCTATCCACTATGGAACGTAGGGCGGTTAATTCTTCGACCATAAGGGCCTCTGATAGTGCCTCGAGGGCCAGAGAGGCGGTTTTGTTTTCGGACGGAGTGCTATGTCTGGGTCACTTCAAGCGTGAGGCCCAAAATAAAGGGTCACTAAGTATCTAAAGGATCTGTCTTCTTGGCCCGAATGAGAGGTGTCCGGATGAGGCGAAAAATCTGGACCCTGACCCACTGTGGGGCCCGTAGTATGAGGAATTTCCGAGGTCACTCGATCGAGATCTGGAGTGTCCGGAGAGTTCTCAGGCTCAACGGCCGATTCTATGTTCAGAGGACAGGGAGTGTTTCCTCAAAGGTGAGTATCCGGCTCTCCGAGCTCGGAAATCCAAACATAGCTTGTTCTCAACGTAGGAGAAGAGTTATTGTCGGCTTGTTCCTCCACAACTGCTACCTGATGGGTGATCGGCGGAGATTTGATTTCTCTCTGATCGGGTTTGAGCCCAATCCGATCATAGTCAGAGGCGAACCCCAGGGCGGCGATGCGATCTAGGAGTTCGTTTAAAGATGATACATCCGTCGGATCCATCTTGTCGGAGTATTCAGGGCTGACACGGAGATGAATTTCGGTGACTTGGGGGGCTGCCTTTGGCTTAACGGCCAAACGGGCGCCCATGGTGAAGCTGCCTAGCCGGAGGGTTTGCCCTGAAACTAGGGTTCCTCCGGAAGTGACACTGTCCTTAATGACTAGGCGAGCCATCAATCCTTCTATTGACGCCACAGAGGAACTCTCAATGTAAGCACCAATGTCGGTGTCAAAACCGGCGAATCTCGGGTAGGGGGTCCCGGACTGTGCGTCTGAGGATCGAAGGTAACAGGAGGCAGGGGACACGATGTTTACCCAGGTTCGGGCCCTCTTAATGGAGGTTATACCCTACTTCCTGCTTGATTGACCTTGATGAGTATAGTGGTTACAAGAGTTAATCTACCTCGAGATCATAATGGCTAAACCCTAGATGTCTAGCCTGTATGATTATGATTGCCCTACAGACTAAACCCTCTCATTTATATAGACACCGGAGGGGGCCAGGGTCGTACAAGGTCAGTTTACAAAGGAAGGAAACTATACATATGGATGTCAAGCTTACCATCCACGCAAAGGAGAGTCCCATCCGGACACGGGGGAAGGTCCTCGATCTTGTATCTTCACGGCCCATCAATCCGGCCCACATCACACAGCCCAGACGCCCGAGGACCCCCTAGTCCAGGACTCGCTCAGGGGGTGCCGCCCCCTTCCCCTAGTCCAATTCGGACCCAAGGGGGATGCGCGGCCTGCCCCTTGTGGCCCTTCTCTCTCCCCACTAAGGCCCATGAAGGCCCATTAGTTCCCCCGGGGGGTTCCGATAACCCTCCGGCACTCCGATAGTTACCCGGTACCTGTCGGAACTCATCCGGTGTCTGAATAACATCGTCCAATATATCAATCTTTATGTCTCAACCATTTCGAGACTCCTCGTCATGTCCGTGATCTTATCCGGGACTCTGAACAAACTTCGGTCATCAAATCACATAACTCATAATACAAATCGTCATCGAACGTTAAGCGTGCGGACCCTACGGGTTTGAGAACTATGTAGAAATGACCGAGACACATCTCCACTCAATAACCAATAGCGGAACCTGGATGCTCATATTGGCTCCTACATATTCTACGAAGATCTTTATCGGTCAAACCGCATGACAACATACGTTGTTCCCTCTGTTATCAGTATGTTACTCGCCCGAGATTCGATCATCGGTATCCTCATACCTAGTTCAATCTCGTTACCGGCAAGTCTCTTTTATCGTTCCGTAATGCATCATCCCATGACTAGCTCATTAGTCACATTGCTTGTAAGGCTCATAGTGATGTGCATTACCGAGAGGGCCCAGAGATACCTCTCCGATACTCGGAGTGACAAATCCTAATCTCGATCTATGCCAACTCAACAAACACCATCGGAGACACCTGTAGAGCATCTTTATAATCACCCAATTATGTTGTGATGTTTCATAGCACACAAGGTGTTCCTCCGGTATTCGTGAGTTGCATAATCTCATAGTCCGAGGAACATGTATAAGTCATGAAGAAAGCAATAGCAAAAAAACTAAACGATCATTATGCTAAGCTAACGGATGGGTATTGTCCATCACATCATTCTCTAATGATGTGATCCCGTTCATCAAATGACAACACATGTCTATGGTTAGGAAACTTAACTATCTTTGATTAACGAGCTAGTCAAGTAGAGGCATACTAGGGACACTCTGTTTGTGTATGTATTCACACATGTACTAAGTTTTCGGTTAATACAATTCTAGCATGAATAATAAACTTTTGTCATGATATAAGGAAATATAAATAACAACTTTATTATTGCCTCTAGGGCATATTTCCTTCAAAATATCATAGAGGCTATGTTGGTTTTGATTCAACTACATGCATGAACATGTGCCAAGTCAAGCCATTCGAACATTCAGAGGAGGATACCATATCATCATACTACATCACAATCATTTTAACGCAATGTTGATATCCAAGATAAATCATTATCCACTCCTAGCTACTTATGCATGGCATGAGAAACTATAATCTCTAATTGTCATTGCAAACGTGTTTAATCATAATGGGCTGAATCATGGATACTAGGTTAAACATATTTACACAAGTAGAACAACTCGAGTTCATACCAGTTTCTCTCTGCCACGACCAGTTCATCGAATATCGTCATTATTGCCTTTCACTTGCACGACCGAACGATGTGAAAATAATAATAGTGCAAGTGTGCCGTGGACTAAGCTGGAATCTGCAAATATTTTATTCAATAGGAGAAGACAAGGTAAAATGAGCTCTTTATTAGATCAACAGTTATTCATATGAGAGCCACTCAACATTTTCATCGTGGTCTTCTCCTTGATACGACTCGAATAAAAAGAAAAGAAATTCAGAGAAACTCACTGAAATATTTTTGGAGTTTTTGGTTTTCTTGAACAAGCAAAATAAAAGGGAAAAGCAAAAACGAGAAAAAAAACTAATTACACGGGAAAGCTCCCAACAAGCAAAAGAAGAACAAGGAAATATTTCTGGGTTTTCTTTTTAGTATTACAACTAAGCATGCATAGAAAGTAAACTAACTACAATTTTTTTTTGGTTTTTTCTAAGATTTTTCAAACACACAGGAAGAAAGCGAGAACATAAAATTAAACATGGATAATACAATGAAAAAGTGTGAACACCGACAAATGGAATAAGTGGGCATGAATATAAAGTCAGTGGAAACACGTACTCCTCCAAGTTTAGGCTTTTGGCCTAACTTGGTAATCAATCAATAGCCTGGATAGTAGTCGGGGTGCTGAGGAGCGGGCATCCACTCATCCCACTGCCGAGGTTCCTCCTCTGCTGCAGCCTGATCGTTCCGGTAGGCGATGATGTCCGTAGGCACAATCCTATATCCGCCCCTGGCTAGGGGTTGGCATATAACCCGAAAACCGATTTCCCGAACCGAAATAACCGACACCGAAGCCGAACACACCGAAACCAAAAACTTCGGTCGTAAGATCAGTTTGGATGTGTGGAAAACCAAAATTGGTTCAGTGAATTCGGCTTTCATCCTCGGTCAACTGTACTGACCGAACACCGAGAAAAAAGAGGCCCGGCCCATATGCCTGACCGAACTACTGTTTCTCGATTGCCTCTCTGCCCCAAGCCCCCAACCACTAATTGCACTAGTCCTAATCCCGCGACCGCATCGTGAACCCACGCATGGATGCACACCTAGCGAGGCAGTGTCGCTGACGGGGGTTGGTCGTCGTGCCACCATCCTGTTGAACACCACGCCCACATGACGCTGCTGCAAGTGCAAGTCCCTGTCTTGATCCTTGTGTTCATGATTTATTTTCTCTATCTCATATTATGAGATGGGATCCTATAGTAGTATATGAGTTGGCCGAGGAGACTAGACTAGCACGCAGTCCTATAGCCTACAGTGCTTGATCCCTATGGCCTACAGTGCTATAGCCTATAGGTACTAAGTACTGACATTAGTCAGTACTGAACGCACAATAGAGATTCCTACTAGTATATATTAATATAAATTTTTGGTAGTGTTCGGTCACAACCAAAAACCGAACCGATTACTCGGTGCACCGGAACCTCGGTTCGATGATTTTCTGTTGATCGACCGATCACTGATTTGTCAAAACTGAAATTTTACAAAGATCGAGGAACCACACCGACCGGTTCGGGGGAACCGAATGCCCAACCCTACCCCTGGCAACAGGATCAAACAAAGCAGGAGCAGGCAATGGAATAATATCACGAGTCTCAATGCTAAAAACCAGGTTATAAGGAATAGGAATGTCAATAAGATGGTGGTGTTCCATGGCTGCGCGGTCTAGGTAAACCTTGGTCAGAGGGTAATCATGAAGGCGTATCTCAACATTGAAGTGAGCCGCCAAATGAGTAGCGGAATTCCCACCATGTATTTTACCCTTGGATTTATTAATATGGAGGCGACGTGCCACAATAGCTCCCAAGCTATAAGTGTTGTCGCCCTCTAGTGCATGACGTAAAACAGCAAGGTCCGGTGAGCTGTGTGCACCCACCTTCTCTCTAGCAAGCAAGCATTTTGCAATGAAAAGAGCAAAGTTATGAACAGCAGGAAAATGCAAGCCAGCGGCAGTGATAGCTGACACCCCTCTCTCATCTCCCACCATCAAGGTATGATAAAAGGCCTCAAACTCTGCCGGCCTAGGCTAAACTAAGCTCCCGTCAGAAGGGATCATGCATATGTTACAAAATTCAGTAAGTGGTATCTGACGGGTTTCAGCATACAAACTAAACTGCACCTCAGGAGGATTATTCCTAGGAAGGAAAGTAAAACTTTGAACAAAGATGTTTGTGAGGAGATGATACTGTTCACATTCAGCTGCGATGAAGTCGGTGAGGCCCGCATTAGCAGCATATTGTGTGAACTCCTGAAGGATTCCAGCCTCTTCCATGAACTGGGTGTGCGGCCATTCGCACGGTCGTACTTCCGCCAACCTCCGAGGACGGAGATCACTGTCAAATGACTCCCCAATAACTCCCTTGGAGTTCTTCTTAGAAGCAAATTTCCTAAATATATTCATCCTTTTCCTATGAACAAAAATTATGAAATTTTTAGTCCACCAAATTTTCACAACAAAACCTCACAAAATTGATCGCAACTACTCATAAGGATACATAGAGGCCATTGATACGTCTCCAATGTATCTATAATTTTTGATTGTTCCATGCTGTTATATTATCAATCTTGGATGTTTTATAATCATTTTATAGTCATTATATCATTTTCTGGTACTAACCTATTGACATAGTGCCAAGTGCCAGTTGCTGTTTTCTGCATGTTTTTTACATCGCATGAAATCAATACCAAACGGAGTCCAAATGCAATGAAACTTCACGGAGATTTTTTTGGACCAGAAGACACCTAATGGGCCAAGGTTGCGCCTAGAGGGTGCTCCGAGGAGAGCACAACCCACCAGGGCGCGCCAGGAGGCCCAGGCACGCCCTGGTGGGTTGTGCCCACCTCGGGTGCCCCCAGGACCGCCTCTTTACTCTATAAATACCCCAATATTCCAGAAACCCTAGGGGAGTCGACGAAAATCAATTCCAGCCGCCGCAGAGTCCAGAACCACCAGATCCAATCTAGACACCATCACAGATTGGGTTCACCACCTCCATGGTGCCTCTTCGATGATGCGTGAGTAGTTCTTTGTAGACCTTCGGGTCCGTAGTTAGTAGCTAGATGGCTTTCTCTCTCTCGCTGAATTCTCAATACAATGGTCTCTTGGAGATCCATATGATGTAACTCTTTTTGTGGTGTGTTTGTTGGGATCGGATGAAGTTTGAGTTTATGATCAGATCTACCTTTTTATATCAATGAAAGTATTTGAGTTTCTTTGATCTCTTTTATGCATGATTTTTTATAGCCTCGTATTTCTTCTCCGGTATTTGGGTTTTGTTTGGCCAACTTGATCTATTTATCTTGCAATGGGAAGAGGTGAAGGAAATATGCCCTAGAGGCAATAATAAAGTTATTATTTATTTCATGATAAATGTTTATTATTCATGCTAGAATTGTATTAACCGGAAACTTAGTACATGTGTGAATACATAGACAAAACATAAGTGTCCCTAGTATGCCTCTACTTGACTAGCTCGTTTATCAAAGATGGTTACGTTTCCTAACCATAGACATGTATTTTTAATTGATGAACGGGATCACATCATTAGGAGAATGATGTGATGGAAAAGACCCATCCGTTAGCTTAGCACTATGATCGTTTAGTTTATTGCTATTGCTTTCTTCATGACTTATACATGTTCCTATGGCTATGAGATTATGCACCTCCCGAATACCGGAGGAACACTTTGTGTTCTACCAAACGTCACAACGTAACTGGGTGATTATAAAGGTGCTCTACAGGTGTCTCCGATGGTGTTTGTTGAGTTGGCATAGATCGAGATTAGGATTTGTCACTCCGATTGTCGGAGAGGTATCTCTAGGCCCTCTCGGTAATGCACATCACTATAAGCCTTGCAAGCAATGTGACTAGTGAGTTAGTTACGGGATGATGCATTGTGAAACGAGTAAAGAAACTTGCCGGTAACGAGATTGAACTAGGTATTGAGATACCGACGATCGAATCTCGGGCAAGTAACATACCAATGACAAAAGGAACAACGTATGTTGTTATACGATTTGACCGATAAAGATCTTCGTAGAATATGTGGGAGACAATATGAGCATCCAGGTTCCGCTATTGGTTATTGACCGGAGATGAGTCTCGGTCATGTCTACATAGTTCTCGAACCCGTAGGGTCCGCACGCTTAACGTTCTGTGACGATTTGTATTACGAGTTATGTGATTTGATGACCGAAGTTTGTTCGGAGTCCCGGATGAGATCGGGGACATGACGAGGAGTCTCGAAATGGTCGAGACGTAAATATCGATATATTGGAAATCTATATATTCGGACATCGGAAAGGTTCCGAGTGATTCGGGTATTTTTCGGAGTACTGGAGAGTTACGGGAATTCGTATTGGGCCTTAATGGGCCATACGGGAAAGGAGAGAAAGGCCTCAAGGGTGGCCGCGCCCCTTCCCCATGGACTGGTCCGAATTGGACTAGGGAAAGGGGGCGCCCCCTTCCTTCCTTCTCCTTCTCCCTTCCCTTTTTCCTATTCCATGTGGGAGGTGGAATCCTACTAGGACTAGGGAGTCCTAGTAGGACTCCACACTTTGGGCGCGCCCTATGAGGGCCGGCCTCCTCCTCCCTCCATCCTTTATATATGTGGCGAGGGGGCACCCCATAGACACACAAGTTGATCATTGATGTCTTAGCCGTGTGCGATGCCCCCCTCTACCATAATCCACCTCGATCATATCGTTGTAGTGCTTAGGCGAAGCCCTGCGCCGGTAGCTTCATCATCACCGTCATCACGCCGTCGTGCTGACGAAGCTCTCCCTCGACACTCTGCTGGATCGTGAGTTCGTGGGACGTCACCAAGCCGAACGTGTGCAGATCGCGGAGGTGCCATACCTTCGGTGCTAGGATCGGTCGATCGTGAAGACGTACGACTACATCAACCACGTTGTTATAATGCTTCCGCTTATGGTCTACGAGGGTACGTAGACAACACTCTCCCCTCTCGTTGCTATGCATCACCATGATCTTGCGTGTGCGTAGGTAAATTTTTGAAATTACTACGTTCTCCAACAAGAGGTTCTTTGTAGTGGGTTCAATCTTATGGTGCTTGATCCCAGTGATAGAAGGGGAACCGACACGTATGTATCTTTGCTATTAAGGATAAAACGTTGGGGTCTTTCTCTACATAGATAGATCTTGTCTACATCATGTCATCGTTCTTATTGCATTACTCTGTTTCTCCATGAACTTAATACACTAGATGCATGCTCGATAGCGGTTGATGTGTGGAGTAATAGTAGTACATGCAGGCAGGAGTCAGTCTACGAATCTTGGACGTGATGCCTATGTAATGATCATTGCTTGGATATCGTCATGATTATTTAAAGTTCTATCAATTGCCCAACAGTAATTTGTTCACCCACCGTTTGCTATTTTTCTCGAGAGAAGCCACTAGTGAAACCTACGTCTCCCAGGTCTCTTTCTCATATTATTTGGCTTTGCGATCTACTTTTCCTTTGCTTTTATTTTCAGATCTATTAAACCAAAAATACAAAAATACCTTGCTGCAATTTATTCTTACTTATTTTATTTGGCGTTCGATCTATCAATCTACTACAATTTTATCTCACGTCTGTTTGCCTATCTTGAGGCGCCGCTACCTGGAAGGGATTGACAACCCCTTTTACACGTCGGGTTGTGAGTAGTTGTTATTTGTGTGCAGGTGCTGTTTACGTTGTGTGTTACGCCTCCAACATATCTATAATTTTTGATTGTTGTATGCTATTATATTATCCATCTAGGATGTTTTATATGCTATTTTATATGATTTTTGGGACTAACCTATTAACCTAGAGCCCGGTGCCAGTTTCTGTTTTTCCTTGTTTTTGAGTATCGCAGAAAAGGAATACCAAACGGAGTACAATTGACGTGCCAATTTTTGATGATTTTTTATGGACCAAAAGAAGCCCCCGGAGTAAAAGAGTTGGGCCAGAAGAGTCCCCGGCCGTACACGAGGGTGGGGGCGCGCCCTACCCCCCTGGGCGCGTCCCCCTATCTCGTGGACAACTCGGAGACCCCCCTGACGTAAGACCTACGCCAAAAATTCCTATAAATACAGAAACCTCCAGAAAATAACCTAGATCAGGAGTTCTGTCGCCGCAAGCCTCTGTAGCCACCAAAAACCAATCGGGACCCTGTTCCGGCACCCTGCCGGAGGGGGGATCCCTCACCGGTGGCCATCTTCATCATCCCGGTGCTCTCCATGAAGAGGAGGGAGTAGTTCGCCCTCGGGGCTGAGGGTATGTACCAGTAGCTATGTGTTTGATCTCTCTCTCTCTCTCTCTCGTGTTCTTGATTCGGCACGATCTTGATGTATCGCGAGCTTTGCTATTATAGTTGGATCTTATGATGTTTCTCCCCCTCTACGCTGTTGTAATGGATTGAGTTTTCCCTTTGAAGTTATCTTATCGGATTGAGTCTTTAAGGATTTGAGAACACTTGATGTATGTCTTTTTTTGACTATATACTGCAAGGCAATAGCCTCACAGTCATTTATTAATAAAAAAGAAAAGTATAGTTACAAGTTCACAACTTTACAAGAAAGAGAAGAGATACTTAAAAGAAAAAGGTCTAAGAAAGGTTAGCTATCCAAGACAGTAAGCTATCTTTATATTTACATCTAATTCTATGGGACAGAAGAGAAATGTCATGGATAAAGTTCCTTCTCCAAGCTCTAAAAGAAGGTTGCTCATTTCTGAAGATCTTCCCATTCCTTTGTGTCCAAATATTCCAAGTAGCAGTGAAGACAACCTCAGTGAAAAAAGGATGACCGAAATCCCTCCTAATTGTTTGAGCCATCTCATATGTGGTTTGGTTCGGTTGAACGGACCAAGATATCCCAAGATAGTTCCAAACCCATTGACTAAACTTGCAACCAAAGAAAAGATAGCCCGATCCTCATGTTGTGCAAGGTTGCATATCGCACATGTGTCATCCTGAATGATCCAATGTGGACGTTGCATCATATCCCTAGTGTTCAAACGATCCATTAAGAGAAGCCAGCCAAACACTTTGAACTTGAGCGTGCATGCACACTTCCAAATCCATTTAAAGATGGGATCAACCAGTAGGTGTGAGAAGCATGAGTCATAGTACATCTTTGACATAAAAGCACCAGACTTCGAAGGCCATTTCCAAATGTCATTGCTCTCCCCATCCAGGTTGATCAAAGGCAGCAGGGCCTGGAGCTGTGTGAATTCAGAATAAGCCTCCTGTGACAGAGGCAGATGGAAGTGATCCAAGGCATTAGGCAGCTCCATAAACTCCTTGACAGTGATTGCATCATCAACTACAAATGAATGTAGCCTTGGGAAGCACTCGTGTAATAGGACAACACGATTTCCCAGCTGCCAGCGATCGAGCCAAAAAAGCACCGTGTCGCCAACATGAACTTGTAGAACAGCTAGCTTGCAGAAATTGGTATATAAACGCATGACATCACACCACCAAAAGGAGCCACCTTTGAGGTGGTGACGATGCGTAATAAGTGTCCCAAATTAAAGTTACCCAAGGCACATCAACCTTATTAAAGAACTTGAAGAGATGCTTTAGTAACAAAGCCTCATTTTGAATGCCCAAGTTAAGAACACCCAAACCACCATATTTCTTAGGGCGACAGACCATATCCCAAGCAGCCAATGATTGGCGTGGGTTATCCGTGTTGCCTCTCCACAGGCATTGTCTCATGATTCGCTCTAATTGCTGCAAAATGCACTTGGGAAGAGATAAGGTACACAAGAAATATATTGGCATGGAGCACAACACCGACTGTAGAAGTTGCAGTCGCCTTCCTTGATTTAGCAGGCATGAGGAAGCAGATAAGCGTCGCTCAACACGATCAACCAGAGGCAGCAGATCATAGATTGTAGGTCTAGAAGTTCCCATTTGCAATCCTAGATACGTGAATGGCATGGACCCAACATCGCATCCGAGCAGAGAAGCCACCCTAGTACCTTCCTGATCACTCATATTGATTGGAATAAGTGAGGACTTACTAAAGTTGACACGTAATCCTGTTGACGCCGCAAAAGTGTCAAGCATCTCCTTGAAAGCAATAAGCTGATCATCGATCGCAGGCAGGACAATTAGAGTGTCGTCGGCATATTGTACAATCGGGTAGTCGCTGGAGGTGGTTGGGATTGGAAGGATGTTCCTGGAACACATCTTGTTGACTACTGATTGTAATAAATCAACCGCGATCACAAACAGCAACGGTGATAGAGGATCCCCCTGACGCACGCCCGTTCTGCAAACAAAATGATTGCCCGGCACCCCGTTGAGAAGCACAGAAGAAGATCTCGTAGACAATATGCTATTAATCCATCCAGTCCAATGGGAGTGAAAACCCTTGCATTGTAAAATTCTGAGAATAACTTCATGCTCAATTGTGTCGAACGTCTTCGTGAAATCCAGCTTAAGGAGGACGATGGGCCGCTTCGAGGCCTTGCATTGGTGTATATACTCAAAACACCAGGCTAGGCAATCTTGAATAGAACGACACCGAAGAAAACCATATTGATTGCGGTGGATGCATCTGAGGATCACTTTCTGTAGGCAGTTAGCAAGCAGCTTAGTTAAAAACTTCAAGCACGTGTTGGTCAATGAGATGGGCCGAAAGTCGCCGACAACTTCAGGGCTCAGCTTTTTGGGGATCAGAGTAATTAATGATGTGTTCAGACATTCCAGATTGCATCTGCCCTCATAGAACTCCTTCACAAGATGCATGAAATCCTCCTTTAGGATTGGCCAACACTTCTTTAAGAATAGGCCAGTAAAACCATCGGGACCAGGAGCACGATCCGTTGGCATGTTCTTAATGACAGATTCAACCTCGGAGTCTGTAAAAGGCTGGGATAAATCCTCAAGGCCATCAACACGCGCAATTAAGGTGTCCAAATCAAATCCCATGCGGATTCCTTTTGCATTGCCCATACGCTGATTAAAATCAGACCAAAACATGCCAGCTAGTTGTTGATGGTCCGAGACCACATCACCTGCTGCATTCTTAATTGAAGAAATTGTGTTTCTCCGAAACCTTTCAGTGGCCATGGCATGGAAAAATTTCGAATTTTCCTCACCAAATTTAATGCTTCGTATTGTACAACGTTGCTTCCAATATACAAATTGCCAATGTAAGATATCCTCCAGATGCAATTTCACAATTCGCCTAAAATTAAACTCCGGCCTAGTCAAGGGCCTAATCTCCTCTAGTCCATCGAAGTATAGAATCACTTTGTTGCAGTCTGAAATGAGCGCCTTAACTGTGGATAGATTGAGATGCCATTTCTTGAGGGCATATCGAAGAGCCTTGAATTTAGAGGAAATAGTTAAGGCAGCAGAGGATCTGGCCACAGAATTGTTCCAAACTTGAGCAACACAATCGTAAAAACCAGGCAAATCAATCCAATAATTTTCAAAGCGAAAGACTTTAGCCTTAGGAATAGCAGTAGCAATTGAGACCACGCACGGAACATGATCGAAGGCCGTGCGTGCAAGCGGCAATACTAGCGTGTTGGGATGATCCGAAGTCCATGCAACAGAAGTAAAAAACCAGTCAATCTGTTCAAGTAAAGGCTGAGTTTGCATATTTGACCAAGTGAATTGTCGTCCTTAATTGGTAGCTCAACAAGACCCAAGTGGCCAATCACTTCATTAAACAGAAAGATGTCGCTGACATTACCCCTAGGTAGGTTACGATTTTCCAACGATCGCATAAAATTGAAATCACCCAAAAGCAGCCAATTATCATCACAGTTGATGTCAAGGTTGTATAACCATTGCACAAAATCATCGCGGGCCGGACCCTGGCAAGGGCCATAAACTGACACTAGGGTCCACACTTCAGAAGTATGCTTAGAGCGGAATTCCAGAATTATACCATAAGGCCTTGCCTCAATTAATTTACCCTCAAAGAAAGAGGAGTTCCAAATGATGACCATACCAGCCGAGGCACCCACAGAAGGCACATACAAAAAATTATCAAAACGTCATGGACAAAATCTCCTAATAAACCTGTGATCGATATGCATGCACTTCGTTTCTTCGAGACAGACCACAGAGCAGCCAATTTCATCAATCTTTGTTTTAACCGCTAAGTGTCGCGCTTCAAAATTAAGACCACGCACGTTCCAACATAAAACCTTCCAGTCTTTAAACCCGGACTGATTCATTACAAACCATAATAGAAAGCAACAAAAGTAGATCACGCAATGACCTACACTGACTAGCTAAGCATAGCAATGGGAGAGACAACCAGATATGAAAACATAAATAAAGATAGATGGCGTTTAAAGCGGTACGCCATGGACCATAAAGCTGTCCGACGCAACTAATCATCAGAACTCTTGTTGCTGGAGGAGGTAGAAGGATCAGCCTCAAGCTTATCCTTGGAGATCTTCTCAGGAGCAATGCGCAGACGGGCCCCGATACACTGAAGATCAGCAACAGACATTGGTGGAGGCACAGACGGGTTCCCAGCAGACTGTGAAGAACTGGTTTTCCGCTTCTAGAATCTGTGCTGGGTCTTGATCTGCTGAGAGGCTTTGCTTGGGGTTCTATAAAAGCCATCACGTAATGCGCTTAGACGTGCACTGCGGTGAACCTCCGTGTCCACCAAAACTTTAGCAGACCTCGGCTTCCGGCCATGTTTGGTGGTCACCTCAGGGATAGCAGTGAACTCAAAGGACTCGGTGACAGGTTCAGAGAGACTGTCAAAGCAAAGAGCCCGTGCAACTGGTCTCCTAACTAGAGAATCCTGGCATGGAAGGCTGTAAGAGGAGCCTGACGGAGGCTGCAGAGAGAAGCTGACATCTGCTCCATTGTAACAAATATCCCAGGAGCACTTAGGCAGCAGAAGAGACCCAAATTTAGTCTTGAACACAAACTTTGGGGTTTCAGAAGTGAAAATAGCCGGCAAGAACTTCTGGAAGGTGCGCTGCCATTGCATAACAGGGGGCAGAACAGGGCCAAATACAATGAGAACTTGCCCAATATGAAGAGGAGGCTGCATTGGGGCCGCTGGTTGCTGAAAGATCACCATATCTTCTACTGGTTGAGCATTAACAGAATCATCCGATACTTGCAGAATGATTGATTCTTGCGACTGATTAGCATCAACATGATTTTCATCCAAAATCTCCTCCTGCACAACATGCAGATCATCATGTGGAGCCTCCTGGTGGGGTGGTGCATGATCGTGAGCCGGTGGTGGTAGCTCATCCCAACCAATCTCAGGAAATTCAGGCATAACCCAGTTGTGGTTATGAAATTGCAGATGCCCAGGGAGTGGGTGAGGGTTGCCATCAAAGGGCATAGGATCCTCATCAGGTGGCAAGATATCAGCAAAGTCTGCGGAGAATATGTATATCGGAGCAGACCAAGATATGCGAGAACCCCCAAAGTCAGCAAACTCTCGATAGACAACATCACGCGGCACTAAGGTAGTCGCCGGAAAAGAAACATATGCCAAAGTACGAACAAGCAGAGGATCATCCTGGTGCCAGTGATGAAAACGGCCAAAAGTGCTGATTGCATCTGCAATATACTGCATGCGCCTATAATCCAGGGGTATTCTGACAATCATAACCCATCCCCAACGAAAACCTTGAATAGCTCTATAATTAATACCCTCATCATGTGGCACAAATCGAACAAACCTATCATTGTCAAGTTCGAACGGAGGATGATCTACAAGAGCTTGCCTAGCAACCGGGCTACGGAAACGAAAGAGTTCAACTCCTTGAATCCAAGGCTGAGCATCAAGAACGGCGCGGCCAAGATTGTTGACAACAAAATCACTGACCATATTTCTGAAGATCGGAACTTCTTTAGGCAGAGGAGCAGGCTCGACGATGGCAATGGCGTATTCTTCATGCTGACGATCAGGAGCCACAACTGGAGAGTAGAAGGTGCGCGGGAGTCACCGCGGACCACCGTCGATGATCTCGAAACCCGGCAAGACGAAAGGCATGGGGTCGAGGGCGAAGGTGGCCATTGCTGGATGCGGGGAGTGAGCTGATGGCGGGGTAGCAGCCGTGGTGGACAAGCTAGGCGGCGGCGGTGGCGAGGTAGGTGGTGGCGTGATGGGCGGTGGCTCTGCGGGCAATGGTGGAAGCGATGGGGTGGCAAGCGTGATGGGCCTGGGCAAAGACCCCAGAGGGTTATGTGAGGGGGAAACCGAGGCGCCGGGCGAGTATATCTCCGCTGATCATCCCGGAGAATCAGGATTGACTTGTGGGACCCACTTGTAAGCCGCAGAAGGCGCAGAGTCGGAGCATCCCTTGGCCCTGTGGCACAATCTAAAGCATCGACGGCAACGGACCTGCTTGGTGCACGAGCTGGTATGATGAAACATAGATAAACAGTTCTGGCACTTCCAAACGTTGAACACAATATCATCAATAATATCATTAACCCTAGCAGAAACACCAGGAGAGTCCGGCCGGTCGGCATCCATAATTAGTTGAAAATAATTTCCAATCGCAGAAACAGAATTATCCAAGATAGCCACTGATGGTTGGGGCGACGATTGGGCCGTAGAAACCGTACAGAGGACTGGAGAGCCATGTTGGGCCAGTGATCCATGTTGGGCCGGGGATTCCGGTGCAACGCAACCAGATGACACGGTATCCTGCGTAACCTGCAACTCTTTGCCTAAACAGATTGGTGTAGTTCCGGATATCACGGTAGTTTTCTTGGCAGGGACGTTGATCGTTCCGAATGAGATGGGTGGCGTCGCCACCGTCCACTGGAGGTTTCTCGCCGGTGATGATGGCATGATCGCCTTCTCACTAGGATTAAGTTCATAGCCGGCCTCAGAAACCGTATCAACACAGAGTTGAGTAGTTGGGTATCTATAACCCTTTCAAGCTGGATACTGCTGGAACGTGGCAAAGGAGATGTTCTTCCTTGTCGATGAACCCGATCTAAGAGAAGACTTTGATGGTGGTTTATGCATAGCTATCAAACCCAAAGTAGCACGCTTTTTGGAGGGACTAACCATAATCCACTCAGCGTCAAATTCCTTTCTCCAGATCTCTAACTCGCGTTTCCAATTTGGACCACCATTCCCCCAAAGATGAAAATAACATTTGAAATGCGGGCATGTAAACGATCTCAACTGGAGAATGCAAAGGCCAACTTGCTTGCAGGCAACAATGAAAGAAAATACCTTGCCCTTGATGAGTTGAACCTATAAATCAATGACGGATCCCCCAATCGCTGATTCCAATGCAGCCGCCACAGAATCCTCATTAAGACGGAAATCATGTCGGCTAAAGGACACAACCATAATGAAATGGCTCGTGTCATCCGAGGGGTGAACAACTCTCCCACAAGAAATGAAAACCTTATCTGCAAAGATGGAGCCCGCCGAGAAATCCAAATCCAACGTTGATCCACCAGAGGTACCCATAGGAGATGGGTGTAGCCGGGTAGATCAAAGCACGCCGGAGAAGATGAGCAGGGAAGATCCACAAATCACAGGCTAGAAGTGTAGATCACCGGAAAACCTAGGCCGTGGGTGGGGAGGGTGGGTGGGTGGGAGCAGAGCCATTTGTCCCTTTTACTGAACTTCCCACTTGATGTATGTCTTGCATGTGCTTATCTGTGGTGACAATGGGATATTCATGTGATCTACTTGATGTATGTTTTGGTGATCAACTTGCGGGTCCAGTGACCTTGTGAACTTATGCATAGGGTTTGGCACACGTTTTCCTCTTGACTCTCCGGTAGAAACTTTGGGGCACTCTTTGAAGTTCTTTGTGTTGGTTGAATAGATGAATCTGAGATTGTGTGATGCATATCGTATAATCATACCCACGGATACTTGAGGTGACATTGGAGTATCTAGGTGACATTAGGGTTTTGGTTGATTTGTGTCTTAAGGTGTTATTCTAGTACGAACTCTAGGATAGATTGAACGGAAAGAACAGCTTCGTGTTATTTTACTACTGACTCTTGAATAGATCGATCAGAAAGGATAACTTTGAGGTGGTTTCGTACCCTACAATAATCTCTTCGTTTGTTCTCCGCTATTAGTGACTTTGGAGTGACTCTTTGTTGCATGTTGAGGGATTGTTATATGATCTAATTATGCTATTATTGTTGAGAGAACTTGCACTAGTGAAAGTATGAACCCTAGGCCTTGTTTCAACGCATTGCAATATCGTTTGTTCTCACTTTTATCATTAGTTACCTTGCTGTTTTTACATTTTCAGATTACAAAAACCTATATCTACCATCCATATTGCACTTGTATCACCATCTCTTCGCCGAACTAGTGCACCTATACAATTTACCATTGTATTGGGTGTGTTGGGGACACAAGAGACTCTTTGTTATTTGGTTGCAGGGTTGTTTGAGAGAGACCATCTTCATCCTACGCCTCACACAGATTGATAAACCTTAGGTCATCCACTTGAGGGAAATTTGCTACTGTCCTACAAACCTCTGCACTTGGAGGCCCAACAACGTCTACAAGAAGAAGGTTGCGTAGTAGACATCAAGCAATTTCTGGCGCCGTTGCCGGGGAGATGAGTGCTTGAAGGTATATCTTTAGATCTTGCAATCTAATCTTTTTGTTTCTTGTTTTATCACTAGTTTAGTCTATAAAAGAAAACTACAAAAAATGGAATTGAGGGTGCCTCATATGCTTCATCTTTTTAATATCTTTCGTGAAAATAAGGATTCCGATAATTGGGCCAAAATGCTAGAAGAAGAATGCATTAAAATGTTTGGCACTAAATCTTTGAATGATGAGCATGATTGCAATGTTGTTAGTACGAACTCTTTGAATATCCATAGTACTAATGATGATTGCACTAGTCATGATGAAAATGTCTCTTATAAGCATGTCAATTTTTGTGGAGTGCATAGAGTTTGCAAGTACACACCAAAAAGGGAAGATAGATTTTGCAAGAGGCATAAGTATTTAGAAACCAAATGGTTGCAAGAAAGGCTAGATGTTTGTGCTGAAAATTTAAATTTTCATAGTCATCTTGTGAACTTTACAATGAACGTGGTCATTTAAATATCCAATGCAGATTGTTTCATGATCGTATCGTGTCCAAAAATTGTGATGACTTGCTTTCCCTTGCGCATCATAATGAACTTAGTTTGCTTCTGGGTTATGAAGAAATGAAATGTATAACTAAGGATATTCCAGAATTTGGCCCTGAGACAGTTCTTGATTTTGATCTAGAGGAAATTTATATGTATTGTGCGGTGAATTGCATTGAAAATCCTTATATTGCCAATTACATAAAGACAAGAAAACAAATAGAAGATGAAGAGAATACTAATGAAAGGGAAGAGACTTCCCAATATCCTCCTATTATTTCTTATGATGAATCAGGTAACGAGGAGGAGCCTTCTATTCAACCAATCTCATTAATAAGGAGCTCCAAAAAGAGGATTAAACCCACACATGATGCGAAGAATAAAAAGAAAAGACGGAGAAGCAAAGGTAAAAAGGCATCCCTCCCAAATGATGTTGCTCCTACTACTCATTGTGATGATAATAATTGCTATACTATTGGTGATATCCATACTATTAATGATGAGAGTGGTTATGCTTATGATATGAAAAGGCCCAAGCTTGGGGATGCTATGTTTGATGAGAGTGACATGTTTGAGAATTTATTTGCTGCAATTAATGTTTGGCCCAAGCTTGGGGATGCTATGTTTAATGAAGATGATATTTTTAGTCCCCCAAGTTTTGATATGAAAATTTATTATGATGATAGCATGCCTCCTACTTATGATGATTATATTGATGTAAGTGGATTTAGAGACGTAATGACTTTATTTAGTAATGATTCTACTATCTTGGAAGAGGTTTCAATTGATTATGATGAGAACAAAGTTGCTACTTATGATGATTATTGTGATGACACTTATGCTATAAAAAGTAGTGATGATTATATTTATAAAACTTGTCATGATTATGATACCCTTTTCTGAACATTACTCTTATAATGTGGAAACAATTTATAGTATTCAAGTTTCTTATGATACTCCCACTATTCCGGATGAGAAGAATTTTGCTTATGTGGAGAGTAATAAAATTCTATGCTTGTGCATCATGAAAATAGTGCTTTATGTGATAGTTATATTGTTGAATTCATTCATGATGCTACTGAAAATTATTATGAGGGAGGAATATATGCTTGTAGGAGTTGCAATAATATCAAGTTTCCTCTCTATGTGTTGAAAATCTTGAAGATTTGCTTGTTTTACCTTCCTATGCTAGTTGTTCTTGTGCCCATAAGTTGTTTGCTCACAAAATACCTATGCATATGAAGTGTGTTATACTTAAATGTGCTAGTCATATTCTTCATGATGCTCTCTTTATGTTTCAATTCTTATCTTTCACGTGAGCATCATTGAAATCATCATGCCTAGCTAAAAAGGCAATAAAGAAAAGCGCTTGTTGGGAGACAACCCAATATTTACCCTTACTGTTTTTGTGTGTTCACATGATTAAGCTACTTTAGTAATCATGTTTTATAGCTTTTGTTTCAATAAAGTGCCAAGTAAGACCTTTAGGATAGCTTACGGTGATAGTTGTGTTGATCCTGCTGGAAATTAGAAACTTTTGCGCCCAGTAAATTAGTTTTGATAATTCACAGAAACGTGCGTTTGATCTGATTCTTTTTGCTCTTGATTGGGACACAGTTTCCTCAGGTTTTCCTAATTTGGTAGAATTTTTGGAGCTACAAAAGTATGGAAAGTTACCAGATTACTACAGACTGTTCTGTTTTGACAAGTTCTGTTTTCTATGTGTTGTTTGCTTATTTCGATGAATCTATGAGTAGTATCGGAGGGTATGAACCATAGAGAAGTTGGAATACAGTAGATATTACACCAATATGAATTTAGAATGAGTTCACAACAGTACCTAAGTGGTGATTTATTTTCTTATACTAATGGAGCTTACGAGTTTGCTGTTGAGTTTTGTGTTGTGAAGTTTTCAAGTTTTGGGTAAAGATTCGATGGACTATGGAATAAGGAGTGGAAAGAGCCTAAGCTTGGGGATGCCCAAGGCACCCCAAGGTAATATTCAAGGACAACCAAGAGCCTAAGCTTGGGGATGCCCCGGATGGCATCCCCTCTTTCGTCTTCGTTCATCGGTAACTTTACTTGGAGCTATATTTTTATTCACCACATGATATGTGTTTTGCTTGGAGCGTCATTTTATTTTATTTTGTTTTGCTTGCTGTTTGAATAATATACCAAGATCTGAAATTCTTAAATGTTAGAGTCTTCACATAGTTACATAATTATTTGACTACTCATTGATCTTCACTCATATCTTTCGGAGTAGTTTGTCATTTGCTCTAGTGCTTCACTTATATCATTTTAGAGCACGGCGGTGGTTTTATTTTGAAGAAATAGATGAACTCTCATGCTTACTTATATTATTTTGAGAGTCCTAAACAGCATGGTAATTTGCTTGGCTATAAAATTAGTCCTAATATGATAGGCATCCAAGATGGGTATAATAAAAACTTTCATATAAAGTGCATTAAATACTATGAGAAGTTTGATACTTGATAATTGTTTTGAGATATAAAGATGGTGATATTAGAGTCGTGCTACCTGAGTAATTGTGAAATTGAGAAATACTTGTGTTGAGGTTTGCAAGTCCCGTAGCATGCACGTATGGTAACCGTTGTGTCACAAATTTGAAGCATGAGGTGTTCTTTGATTGTCATCGTTATGAGTGGCGGTCGGGGACGAGCGATGGTATTTTCCTACCAATCTATCCCCCTAGGAGCATGCGCGTAATGCTTGGTTTTTGATGACTTGTAGATTTTTGCAATAAGTATGTGAGTTCTTTATGACTAATGTTGAGTCCATGGATTATACGCACTCTCACCCTTCCATCATTGCTAGCCTCTTCGGTACCGTGCATTGCCCTTTCTCACCTCGAGAGTTGGTGCAAACTTCGCCGGTGCATCCAAACCCCGTGATATGATACGCTCTATCACACATAAGCCTCCTTATATCTTCCTCAAAATAGCCACCATACCTACCTATTATGGCATTTCCATAGCCATTCCGAGATATATTGCCATGCAACTTTCCACCGTTTCGTTTATCAAGACACGCTTCATCATTGTCATATTTCCTTGCATGATCATGTAGTTGACATCGTATTTGTGGCAAGGCCACCATGCATAATTTTTCATACATGTCACTCTTGATTCATTGCCCATCCCGGTACACCGCCGGAGGCACTCATATAGAGTCATATTTTGTTCTAGTATCGAGTTGTAATCCTTGAGTTGTAAATAAATAGAAGTGTGATGATCATCATTATTAGAGCATTGTCCTGTGTGAGGAAAAAAAAGAGAAAGGCCAAATAAAAAGAAGTGAAGGCCCAAAAAAAGAGAGAAAGGCCAAATAAAAAAATGAGAAAAAAATGAGAGAAAAAGAGAGAAGGGGCAATGTTACTATCCTTTTTCCACACTTGTGCTTCAAACTAGCACCATGATCTTCATGATAGAGAGTCTCTTATTTTGTCACTTTCATATACTAGTGGGAATTTTCATTATAGAACTTGGCTTGTATATTCCAACAACGGGCTTCCTCAAATGCCCTAGGTATTCGTGAGCAAGCAAGCTGGATGCACACCCACTTAGTTTCTTTTGTTGAGCTTTCATACATTTATAGCTCTAGTGCATCCATTGCATGGCAATCCCTACTCCTCGCATTGACATCAATTGATGGGCATCTCCATAGCCCGTTGATTAGCCCCGTCGATGTGAGACTTTCTCCCTTTTTGTCTTCTCCACACAACCTCCATCATCATATTCTATTCCACCCATAGTGCTATGTCCATGGCTCGCGCTCATGTATTGCACTCAGATTCTATTTTCTTTGTGTTGTGTGCTTGTTTTGATGGCTCTATGGTTTTCTTTGATGAGTTTTTGCCATAGAAAAGTTGGAATACAGTAGATATAATGCAAAAACAAAATATGAATTGGTTTGATACAGTACTTATAGTAGTGATTTGCTTTGTTTTACTAACGGATCTCACGAAGGTTTTGTTGAGTTTTGTGTGATTGAAGTTTTCAAGTTTTGGGTTATCTTACGATGGATGAAGGAATAAGGAGTAAGAAGAGCCTAAGCTTGGGGATTCCCCGGCATCCCAAGCTATTATCCAAAAGAGAGAAAGCAACTAAGCTTGGGGATGCCCCGAGTGGCATTCCCTCTTTCTTCTAACGGCCATCGGTATTTTACTCGAAGCTATATTTTTATTCGTCATATACTACGAGTTTTGCTTGGAGCGTCTCGTATGATATGAGTATTTGCTTGTTTTATTTTGTGTTTTAAGTCTTGATTACTTGCTGGACACACCTAATTGAGAGAGCCAAAATCATGTCATGACTTGTTAGAATTTCTCTCTATGCTTCACTTAAATTTTTATGAGCTATGGACTTGCTCTAGCGCTTCACTTATATCTTTTTGAGCACGGTGTGCTTTAGTATTTTTGAAGAAAGGCTCTCTCACTTCACTTAGATTTATTTGAGAGTTAGTAAAATTTTCAAGAAATTCTCTCTTGCTTCACTTAAATTAATTTGAGAGAAAGAAATATTATGTTCATGATCTTCACTTATATTTGTTTGAGCTTATCAAAAGCAACATATGAAAATTAGTTCCAAAGTGATAGATATCCAAGAAGGATATAACAAAAACGTTCATGAAGATCATTGGACAAAATAAACTTGATTCTTAGTAATAGTTTTGTGATATGATGATGTTATATGTGAGTCATGTTGATGAGTAATTATGCTTTAGTAAGAATATTGGTATTAAGGTTTGTGATTCCCTATGCAAGCACGAAAGTCAATAATTATGCAATGAGATTATATCCTACTTGTGGTGCATTATTCGGTGTTAATTATGCTTAATGCTCGCTTATGAGATTATTCGTTTCTTGGTTGGTCGCTTCTCAATCTTTTGCTAGCCTTCATTTTGCACTAAGTATGTGTTGGGGAACGTAGTATTTCAAAAAAATTACCTACGATCACACAAGATCTATCTAGGAGATGCATAGCAATGAGCGGGGAGAGTGTGTCCACGTACCCTCGTAGACCGAAAGCGGAAGCATTTAGTAACGCGGTTGATGTAGTCGAACGTCTTCGCGATCCAACCGATCCAAGCACCGAACGTACGACACCTCCGCGTTCAGCTCGATGACGTCCCTCGAACTCTTGATCCAGTTGAGGCCAAGGGAGCGTTCCGTCAGCACGACGGCGTGGCGGCGGTGATGATGATGTTACCGGCGCAGGGCTTCGCCTAAGCACTACGACGATATGACCGAGGTGTGTAACTGTGGAGGGGGGCACCGCACACGGCTAAGAGAAGACTTGGTATGTGTTCTAGGGATGCCCTCCTCACATATATAAAGGAGGGAGAGGGAGGGAGGCAGCCTAGGGCGCGCCGAAGTAGGAGGAATCCTACTTGGGCCCCTAGTCCAACTCGCCCCCCTTACCATATTTGGACAAGAGGGAAAGGAAGGAGGGGGGAGGGGAAGGAAGTAGGAGTCCTAGTTCATACTTTCCTTTTCCGCCTCTCCTTTACCTTTCTCCCCACGTGGTTGGCCCTATAGGGGGCGCACCAGCCCCTTGTGGGCTGGTGTGTTCCCTTACTTGGCCCATTAAGCCCATATCTTTGTCGGGGGTTGCCCGGAACACCTTCCGGTGACACGGGATCACCCGGAACACTTCCGGTGTCCAAATACCATCATCCTATATATGACCTCTCGACCATTTCGAGACTCCTTGTCATGTCCATGATCTCATCCGGGACTCCGAACAAACTTCGGTCATCAAATCACATAACTCATAATACAAATTGTCATCAAACGTTAAGCGTGCGGACCCTAGAGGTTCGAGAACTATGTAGACATGATCGAGACACATCTCCGGTCAATAACCAATAGCAGAACCTGGATGCTCATATTGGCTCCTACATATTCTACGAAGATCTTTATCGGTGAAACCGCATAACAACATAGATTGCTCCCTTTGTCATCGGTATGTTACTTGCCCGAGATTCGATCGTAGGTATCATCATACCTAGTTCAATCTCGTTACCGGCAAGTCGCTTTACTCGTTCCATAATGCATCATCCCGTGACTAACTCATTAGTCACATTGCTTGCAAGGCTTATAGTCATGTGCATTACCGAGAGGGCCCAGAGATACCTCTCTGATACACGGAGTGACAAATCCTAATCTCGATCTATGCCAACCCAACAAACACATTCGGAGACATCTGTAGAGCATATTTATAATCACCCAGTTACGTTGTGACGTTTGATAGCACACACGGTGTTCCTCCGGTATTCGGGAATTGCATAATCTCATAGTCAGAGGAACATGTGTAACTCATGATGAAAGCAATAGCTATAAAACTAAACGATCATTATGCTAAGCTAACGGATGGGTCTTGTCCATCACATCATTCTCTAATGATGTGATCCCGTTCATCAAATGACAACACATGTCTATGGTCAGGAAACATAACCATCTTTGATTAACGAGCTAGTCAAGTAGAGGCATACTAGTGACACTCTGTTTTGTCTATGTATTCACACATGTACTAAGTTTCCAGTTAATACAACTCTAGCATGAATAATAAACATTTATCATGATATAAGGAAATATAAATAACAACTTTATTATTGCCTCTAGGGCATATTTCCTTCAGTCTCCCACTTGCACTAGAGTCAGTAATCTAGTTCACATCGTGATGACCCACAAGTATAGGGGATCAATTGTAGCTCTTTTCGATAAGTAAGAGTGTCGAACCCAACGAGGAGAAGAAGGAAATGACAAGTAGTTTTCAGTAAGGTAATGTCTGCCAGTGCTGAAATTGTAAGTAGCGGAGTAGTTTGATAGCAAGATAATTTGTAACGAACAAGTAACGATAATAGTAACAAAAGTGCAGCAAGGTAGCCCAATCCTTTTGAGGCAAAGGACATGCCAAAACGGTCTCTTATGATAAGCAAAGTGTTCTTGAGGGTACACGGGAATTTCATCTAGTCACTTTCATCATGTTGGTTTGATTTGTGTTCGCTACTTTGATAATTTGATATGTGGGTGGACCGGTGCTTAGGTGTTGTTCTTACTTGAACAAACCTCCTACTTGAGTCCAGAACCAACAGATCCAATCTAGACACTATCACGGATGGGGTTCACCACCTCCATTGGTGCCTCTCCGATGATGCGTGAGTAGTTCTTTGTAGACATTCGGGTCCGTAGTTAGTAGCTAGATGTCTTCCTCTCTCTCGCTGAATTCTCAATACAATGGTCTCATGGAGATCCATATGATGTAACTCTTTTTGCGGTGGTTTCTCAATATAAGCAGAAGGAACAACTGGATCGACATTATAAAGTATAGTTTCTTCTTTAACTGGTACTGGTCCTTTAATTTCTTCTTTAATAGGTGGATGATATTTAAGCCACTTCTCCTTAGGGAGTGCAACATGAGTAGCAAATGATTCACAAAAGGAGGCTACTATCTTAGAGTCAAGTCCATATTTAGTGATAAACTTTTGAAAAGCATCAGTATCCATAAAAGATTTAACACAATCATACTTTAAGTTTAATACCTGACTCTTTACCTTCATCAAGTTCCCAATCTTCAGAGTTGCGTTTAGTTATTACCAAAACATCCCACCGGAATACAATAGTCTTCTTCATAAATGAACCAGCACAAGAAGTATCAAGCATGGTTTGATCATTACGAGAAAGTCGAGCATAAAAATTCTGAATAATAATTTCTCTTGCACAATGAACAGGACTTACCCATCTACTGTCAGCTATAGGATAGATTATACCTGCTTCCAGAAGTTTTAAGATTTCCGTTCCTACCACTTCCTTCATTTTTGGATTCAACCGACGTTGGTGATCAACAACGGGTTTAGCATCAGGTTCCATATTAATTTTGTTCTGACATAGAGTGTGACTAATGCCCTTTAAATCATCAAGAGTATATCCGATAGCAGCCCGGTGCTTCCTTAGAACTTTCAATAGTCTTTCTTCTTCATGTTCTGAAATGTTAGCACTAATAATAATAGGATATATTTTCTTTTCATCACGATAAGCATATTTCAAAGTGTCTGGCAATTGTTTTAATTCAAACACAAGGTCACCTTTGGGTGGAGGAGGACCTCCAAGAGTTTCAATAGGAAAATTGTTTTTAAGTAGAGGACGTTGTTCAAAGAAAACTTTATCTATTTCATTTCTTTCATGCATATGTAAATCCTTTTCATGATCTAGCAAATATTGTTCTAAAGGATCAGTAGGTGGAACAGCAATAGAAGCAATACCAATCATTTCATCCTTACTAGGCAATTCTTTTTCATGATGATTTCTACTAAACTTGGAAAAATTAAACTCATGAGACTCATCACCAAAGCTAACACCAACAATTTGTTTCTTACAGTCTATCTTAGCATTAACTGTATTCAAGAAAGGTCTACCAAAGATAATGGCACAAAAGTCATCTTGCGGGGAACCAAGAACAAGAAAATTAGTAGGGTATTTAATTTTCCCACACAAGACTTCAACATCTCTAATAATCCCAGATGGTGATATGGTGTCTCTATTAGCAAGTTTAATAGTAACATCTATGTCTTCTAACTCAGCAGGTGCTATGTCTTTCATAATTTCTTCATATAAAGTGTAAGGAATAGCAGTCACACTAGCACCCATGTCAGATAAACCATGATAACAGTGATCTCCTATTTTAACTGAAATAACGAGCATGCCAACAACAGGTCTATGTTTATCTCTTTTATCAGGTTTAGCGATTCTAGCAGCTTCTTCACAGAAGTAAATAACATGCTGATACCTCTTGAGCATGCATTGGTTTTCCCTTGAAGAGGAAAGGGTGATGCAGCAAAGTAGCGTAAGTATTTCCCTAAGTTTTTGAGAACCAAGGTATCAATCCAGTAGGAGGCTACACGCAAGTCGCCTTGTACCTGCACAAACAATCAAGAACCTTGCAACCAACGCGATAAAGGGGTTGTCAATCCCTTCACGGCCACTTGCAAAAGTGAGGTCTGATAGAGATAATAAGATAAATATTTTTGGTATTTTTGTTGTATAGATTGAAAAGTAAATATTGCAAAATAAACAATGATAGAAATAGCTAGTTGACGGGAAAATAATATGATGGAAAATAAACCCGGGGGGCATAGGTTTCACTAGTGGCTTCTCTCAAGATAGCAAATTCTACGGTGGGTGAACAAATTACTGTCGAGCAATTGATAGAAAAGCGCATAATTATGAGAATATCTAGGCATGATCATGTATATAGGCATCACATCCGTGAAAAGTAGACCGAAACGATTCTGCATCTACTACTATTACTCCACACATCGACCGCTATCCAGCATGCATCTAGAGTATTAAGTTCATAAGAACAGAGTAATGTATTATGCAAGATGACATGATGTAGAGGGATAAACTCAAGCAATATGATATAAACCCCATCTTTTTATCCTCCATGGCAACAATAAAATACGTGCCTTCATGCCCCTGCTGTCACCGGGAAAGGACACCGCAAGATTGAACCCAAAGCTAAGCACTTCTCCCATTGCAAGAAAGATCAATCTAGTAGGCCAAACCAAACTGATAATTCGAAGAGACTTGCAAAGATATTTAAATCATGCATATAAGAATTCAGAGAAGAATCGAATATTTTTCATAGATAATCTTGATCATAAACCCACAATTCATCGGATCTTGACAAACACACCGCAAAAAGAATTACATCGAATAGATCTCTAAGAGAATCGAGGAGAACTTTGTATTGAGATCCAAAGAGAGAGAATAAGCCATCTAGCTAATAACTATGGACCCGAAGGTCTGTGGTAAACTACTCACACATCATCAGAGAGGCCATGGTGTTGATGTAGAAGCCCTCCGTGATCGATTCCCCCTCCGGCGGAGCACCGGAAAAGGCCCAAGATGGGATCTCATGGGTACAGAAGGTTGCGGCCGTGGAAATAGGGTTTCGTGGTGGTCTTGGATGTTTTCAGGGTATATGAGTATATATAGGCGAAAGAAGTAGGTCGGTGGAGCCACGAGGGGCCCACGAGGGTGGGGGCGCACCTACCCCCTAGGCGCGCCCTCCTACCTCGTGGCCGCCTTGTTGCTTCCTTGATGTCCACTCCAAGTCTCCTCGATTGCATTTGTTCCAAAAACGATCCACGCGAAGGTTTCATTCCGTTTGGATTCCGTTTGATATTCCTTTTCTGCGAAACACTGAAATAGGCAAAAAAACAGCTATTTGCACTGGGCCTTCGGTTAATAGGTTAGTCCCAAAAATAATATAAAAGTGCATCATAAATCCCATTAAACATCCAAAATAGATAATATAATAGCATGGAACAATCAAAAATTATAGATACGTTGGAGACGTATCACATGCCCATCCATATCTTCTTCCAAGTGATCTTTAACCATAGCAATACTAGGTTCAACTTTAATTTGTTCATCAGGTTTAGGTGTTCTAATATAGCTTTTGTTAACCACAGTTGAAACTTTAGAATGTTCCTTTATCCTAACAGGGAAAGGTGGTTTCTCAATATAAGCAGAAGAAACAATTGGATCAACATAGTATAGTTTCTTCTTTAACTGGTACTGGTCCTATAATTTCTTCTTTAATAGGTGGGTGATATTTAAACCACTTCTCCTTAGGGAGTTCAACATGAGTAGGAATGATTCACAAAAGGAGGCTACTATCTCAGAGTCAAGTCCATATTTAGTGCTAAACTTTTGAAAAGCATCAGTATCCATAAAAGATTTAACACAATCATACTTAAGTTTAATACCTGATTCTTTACCTTCATCGAGTTCCCAATCTTCAGAATTGTGTTTAATTATTTCCAAAAGATCCCACCGGAATTCAATAGTCTTGTTCATAAATGAACCAGCACAAGAAGTATCAAGCATGGTTTGATCATTACGAGAAAGTCGAGCATAAATATTCCGAATAATAATTTCTCTTGAGAGCTCATGATTGGGGCATGAATATAACATTGACTTAAGCCTCCCCCAAGCTAGAGCGATACTTTCTCCTTCACGGTGCCAAAAATTATATATATAATTCCGATCACGATGAACTAGATGCATAGGATAAATTTTTTGGTGGAACTCCAATTTCAAACGATTCCAGTTCCATGATCCAATAACATCGCATAACCTATACCATGCCAATGCTTTTCCCTTCAAAGATAAAGGGAAAACCTTTTTCATCACTTCATCCCTGGGTAAACCTGCAAGCTTAAACAATCCACCAATTTGTTTCACATATATCAAATGCATATCAGGATGTTCGGTTCCTTCTCTTGCATAAGGATTAGCTAGCAGTTATTCTATCATACCCGAAGGAATTTCATATTCAATATTTTCAGTAGGTGCAGTAGGTTGAGGGGTAGCTAATTGTGGTTCCGGACGAGGTGAAGATACCCCGAACAAACCCTTGAAAGGATTGTTTTCCATAGTAACAAGTGACAATAAATTTCAGCACACTATATAAATGTTTCCTTACCAAATTCCACTTACCAAACGCGCTTCACTCCCCGGCAATGGAGCCAGAAAATAGCCTTGATGACCCAAAAGTATAGGGGATCAACTGTAGCTCTTTTCGATAAGTAAGAGTGTCAAACCCAACGAGGAGCAGAAGGAAATGACAAGTAGTTTTCAGTAAGGTAATGTCTACAAGTGCTGAAATTGTAAGTAGCGGAGTAGTTTGATAGCAAGATAATTTGTAACGAGAAAGTAACGATACTAGTAACAAAAGTGCAGCAAGGTATCCCAATCCTTTTGAGGCAAAGGACAGGCCAAAATGGTCTCTTATGATAAGCAAAGCGTTCTTGAGGGTACACGGGAATTTCATCTAGTCACTTTCATCATGTTGGTTTGATTTGTGTTCGCTACTTTGATAATTTGATATGTGGGTGGACCGGTGCTTAGGTGCTGTTCTTACTTGAACAAACCTCCTACTTATGATTAACCCTCCCGCAAGCATCCGCAACTACGAGAAAAGTATTAAGAATAAATTCTAACCATAGCATTAAACTTTTGGATCCAAACGGTCCCTTACGGAATAACAACATACATACTATCGAAATATCGAACACATATCAAGTTCACATGATTACTTGCGACATGATTTCTCCCGTGACCTCAAGAACAAAAGTAACTACTCACAAATGATAAACATGCTCATGATCAGAGGGGTATTAAATGGCATAATGGATCTGAAAATATAATATTCCACCAAATAAACCATATAGTAATCAACTACAAGATGTAATCAACACTAGTAGTCACCCAAAAGCACCAATCTATAGTTCCGGTAACAAGATTGAGCACAAGAGATGAACTAGGGTTTGAGAGGAGATTGTTCTATTGAAGATGTTGATGGAGATTGCCCTCAACAAGATGGGAGAGTTGTTGGTGATGATGATGACGATGATTTCCCCCTCCGGGTGGGAAGTTCCCCCGGTGGAATCACTCCACCGGAGAGCAAAAGTGCTCTTGCCCAAGTTCCGCCTCGAGACGGCGGCGCTCCATCCCGAAAGTCTCCTGCTTATTTTTTTCTAGGTCAAAATGACTTATATACCAGAAGATGGGCACCGGAGGTGGGCCGACGAACTCTTTTATCACCTCCATAACCCAGAAACATTACCTTAGTCCTCTAAGGTAATTTTGACCGGTGTGCAGTGATCTACTCCTAGATCACTATTGTACTCCCTTGCCAAAACCATGCTAAGGTATACAATATGTCTGCTACACAACATATCATACTTTATAGAACCTATGACTAAGGCATAGGGAATGACTTCTCATTCTCTTTTTATTTTCTGCCGTGGTCGGGTTTTGAGTTTGTACTCAACTTCACACCTTGCAAGACAGGTAAGAACTCCTTCTTTGACTGTTCCATTTTGAACTACTTCAAAATCTTGTCAAGGTATGTACTCGTTGAAAAAACTTATCAAGCGTCTTGATCTATCTCTATAGATCTTGATGCTCAATATGTAAGCAGCTACACCGAGGTCTTTCTTTGAAAAACTCCTTTCAAACACTCCTTTATGATTTATAGAAAATTTTACATCATTTCCGATCAATAATATGTCATTCACATATATTTATCAAAAAGGTTGTAGTGCTCCCACTCACTTTCTTGTAAATACAGGCTTCACCGCAAGTCTGCATGAAACTATATGCTTTGATCAACTCATCAAATCGTATATTCCAACTCCGAGATGCTTGCACCAGTCCATAGATAGATCGCTCGAGCTCGCACACTTTGTTAGCACCTTTAGGATTGACAAAACCTTCTTGTTGCATCATATACAACTCTTATTTAAGAAATCCATTAAGGAATGCAGTTTTGACATCCATTTGCTAAATTTTATAAAATGTGGCAATTGCTAACATGATTCGGACAGACTTAAGCATCACTACGAGTGAGAAAATCTCATCGTAGTCAACACCTTGAACTTGTCGAAAACCTTTTGCGACAATTCGAGCTTTGTGGATAGTAACACTACTATCAGCGTCCGTCTTCCTCTTGAAGATCCATTTATTCTCAATGGCTTTCCGATCATCGGGCAAGTCAACCAAAGTCCACACTTTGTTCTTCATACATGGATCCCATCTCAGATTTCATGGCCTCAAGCCATTTTGCGGAATCTAGGCTCATCATCGCTTCCTCATAGTTCGTAGGTTCGTCATGGTCTAGTAACATGACTTCCAGAACAGGATTACCGTACCACTATGGTGTGGACCGTACTCTGGTTGACCTACGAGGTTCGGTAGTAACTTGATCTGAAGTTTCATGATCATCATCATTAACTTCCTCACTAATTGGCAGTGCTCCGTCCCGAAAGTCTCCCGCTTATTTTTTCTAGGTCAAAATGACTTATATACCAGAAGATGGGCACCGGAGGTGGACCGAGGAGGCCACAACCCACCAGGGCGCACCTGGGAGGCCTGGCGCGCCCAGGTGGGTTGTGCCCACCTGGTGGCCCCCCTCTGGTGTTTATTGGCTCCAATATTCCTCAAATAATTCATAAAAATTCTCCGTAAAGTTTCAGCTCATTTGGAGTTGTGCAGAATAGGTGGCCTGACGTAGCTTTTCCAGGTCCAGATTTCCAGCTGCCAGAATTCTCCCTCTTGGTGTGTTCCTTTTAAATATGAGAGAAAAGGCACTAGAATTACTCCAAAAAGCATTATTATGGATAAAAACATTATAAATAACAGAAAGGAAACATGATGCAAAATGGACGTATCAACTCCCCCAAGCTTAGACCTCGCTTGTCCTCAAGCGAAAACCGAAATCGAAAAACATGTCCACATGCTTTGAGAGAGAGGTGTCGATAAAAACAAAATACGGACATAGAAGCATCATGTTGATTATTGTAACAGCAAAAAAATTAAACATAATACTTTTATCATAAAACTTGCATCATATACTTCCCATGAATAAGTAACAGTTCATCACATAATCGAAGTATGAAGCAAAAACTCTATTAGAAACCAACAAACTATGTTCTTAGTCAACTTTGCAACTACAATTCATCATCTTTTCCGAAAGAGTCATGTGTCGAATCTTTTTAAGCAAGTTCACATACTCAACAATCATATAGTCTTCTATGATTGCTAACACTCACCTTTTACCTATGAGAAAAATGTTTCAACCGGACACATAGAAAGATAGGGGCTTATAGTTTCGCCTCCCAACATACTCACCTCAAGGGTGATGTCAACAATAATAACTCATGCTATCTATATTCAACTGAACATATGTGCCTAGATCTTTCCTCACCACATGATGCTTGCCAAAAGAGAAAATAAAAAGGAATATAAGGAAAACTTTTGACTCTTTGCATAAAAGTAAATACATAAAAGTAAAAGATAGGCCCTTCGCAGAGGGAAGCAGAGGTTGCCATGCGCTTAATTGTTTTCATGCTCAACCCCCTAGTGCAACAGAACGTCACGTTGTATTGCCCCTTAAGATGACAACCTTTATTATTCAGTATGTCGCTTTTATTCTTTGTCATCCAAGTTCGTACAACGCTCAATTTTCTCTTACACTAAATGATCTCACATATTTAGAAGCAATTTTTATTGCCTTTTTGCACCGATGAAAACTTACTTGAGGGATCTTGCTCAATCCGTAGGTAGGTATGGTGGACACTTGAAAAAAGATTTGGGTTTAAGGGTTTTTGGATGCACAAGTAGTATCACTACTTAGTGCGGAATTTTTGGCTAGCAAAGATAGGGGGCAAACATCACATGTTGAAGGATCTATGACAATATGACTTCTATGTGAATATAAACAAACATAAACCATTAAGTTGTCTTCCTTGTCCAACGTCAACAATTTTGGCATATAATATTTTGATGAGGGCTCACAATCACAAAAGATTTCTAGGATAGTATATCTATATGTGAATCTTCTCTTCCCTTATTAATTCTTTCATGAGTTGCATCATCGACTAATGCTATGTTTGTCAATCCCTAATAAAATTTTCTTACTTATACTTTTCCTTATGTGGTGCTATCACCTACCATAGGATTAGTATATAATCTTATTGATTTATTTCCTTTCCTTTATTTACTTTCTTTTCTCTTTTTCTTTCTTATTTCTTTTCTTTATTTTATTTGCAGCATGAAAGTAAAGAAAGCAAAAACTCAAACTAACTTTATTATATAACTTGCACATGATTACAATGATAGATCACTAAGTAAACTCTCAAATAAGAAAGGATCGAACTAAACTTTATTTCATCTAAAAGCAAATGATCGAACTAAGATAAGTAAAAGCAAAAAGATAGTGGGATGATACAATACCGGGGCACCTCCCCCAAGCTTGGCGGAAGCCAAGGGGAGTGCCCATACCCGATACTCAATTCTCCTTTTGGTGGTGAAGAAGGTGATGGTGGTGATGAAGAGGGTAATAGAGGTGGTGAGAAGATAGGGGATTTGCCCTTTGCTTCCTTCAGCTTCTGACTGATAGTAAAATTCTCCATCATCAACTCGCAATTATCTATCTCGAGTTTTATTATCCTCTTGCATAACGCATCCATGCTTTCGTTTTTGAAACAGGGAGGAATCGATTCATCTTCATCCTCTTCGGAGGTCCAGCTGTAGTGCTTCTCATCCCCATAGGACTTGCTGCGGTGAGATCAGCAACATAGCTCTCTCCTTTGGAATCTGGAGATGACATATTTTCATATCTATGCAGAAAGCAGCAAGAAAGAGAACACAGGATTTTCTCCGTGATACGATGGTTAAAAAGTTCGTGAAGTACATATAGATTTTTTTATCTTGGAGCACAAGCATATGGAAGAAAAACGGAGTACGGAAGGTGTCCCAGGTGGGCACAACCCACCTTGCCTGGCGCGCCCTGGTGTCTTGTGCCCACCAGGGGACGCTTCCTGGAAGTTTCTTTATTTCGGAAATTCTAAAATATTCCAAAACTGATAAAAAATATTTTTGCGGATCTTTTGGAGTCTGTTTACTTACAGTATCACGTACCTCTTTATTTTCACGATTCTGGAGTGTTCCGGTAGGACTCTTTTATGTGTTCTTCCGGTGTCAAAGTTTGGATAATATTACTTTCAACATTGATAGGCGTACCTGAGATATAATGCTTTATTCGTTGCCCATTGACAACCTTCGGGTTAGTACCTTTGGAGTTATTTATTTTGATGGCTCCAGACCGGTAAACCTCCTCGATGATGTATGGGCCTTCCCATTTCGAGAGGAGCTTTCCTGCAAAAAAATCTAAAACGAGAGTTGTACAGAAAAACATATTCTCCAACTTTAAACTCACACTTTTGGATTCTTTTGTCATGCCATCTTTTTTACTTTTTCTTTGAATAACATTGCATTTTCATAAGCTTGAGTTCTCCATTCATCTAAGGAGCTTATATCAAATAACCTCTTTTCACCAGCAAGTTTGAAATCATAGTTGAGTTCTTTAACTGCCCAATATGCTTCATGTTCTAACTCAAGAGGCGAATGACAAGCTTTTCCATAAACCATTTTATAAGGAGACATACCCATAGGATTTTTATATGCTGTTCTATAACCCCAAAGTGCATCATCTAATTTCTTAGACCAACTCTTCCTGGACCTATTAACGGTCTTTTGCAAAATTGATTTTATTTCTCTATTGCTAAGTTCAACTTGACCACTAGACTGAGGATGATAGGGTGATGCAATTCTGTGGTTAACATCATACTTAGCAAGCATCTTACGGAAAGCACCATGAATAAAGTGTGAACAACCATCAGTCATTAAATATCTAGGGACTCCAAACCTTGGGAAAATAACTTCCTTAAGCATTTTAATAGAGGTGTTGTGATCAGCACTACTAGTTGGAATAGCTTCTACCCATTTAGTAACATAATCAACAGCAACCAAAATATGTGTATACCCATTAGAGGGAGGAAAAGGTCCCATGTAATCAAATCCCCAAACATCAAATGGTTCAACAGCAAGTGAATAATTCATAGGCATTTCTTGACGCTTACCGATAATACCTATTCTTTGACATTCATCACAAGAAGAGACAAACTTACGGGCATCCTTGAAGAGAGTAGGCCAATAAAATCCAGATTGCAATACCTTGTGAGCAGTTCTATCTCCAGCATGATGCCCTTAATAAGCCTCGGAGTGACATTTCCGTAGGATTTGTCCCTGTTCATGCTCAGGTACACAACGTCTAATAATACCATCTACTCCTTCTTTATAAAGATGTGAGTCATCCCAAAAGTAATGTCTTAAATCATAGAAGAATTTTTTCTTTTGTTGGTATGTAAAGCTAGGTGGTAAATATTTAGCAACAATGTAATTAGCATAGTCAGCATACCAAGGAGTACCATGAGAAACATTTATTGCAGCTAACTATTCATCAGGAAAACTATCATCAATAGGTAGTGGGTCATCAAGCACATTTTCAAACCTAGACTAGTTATCAGCTACTGGATTCTCAGCTCCTTTTCTATCAATGATATGTAAATCAAATTCTTGTAACAAGAGAACCCAACGAATAAGTCTAGGTTAGCACCTTTCTTTTCCATAAGATATTTAATAGCAGCATGGTCTGTGTGAACAGTTACTTTGGAATCAACAATATAAGGTCTAAATTTATCACCAGCAAACACCACTGCTAAGAATTCTTTTTCAGTAGTAGCATAATTTCTTTGAGCACTGTTTAGAGTTTTACTTGCATAATGAATAACATTCAGTTTCTTATCAACTCTTTGTCCTAGAACAACACCAACAACATAATCACTAGCATCACACATAATTTCAAAAGGCAAGTTCCAATCAGGTGGTTGAATAATAGGTGCAGATATTAAGGCCTTTTTGAGTGTTCCAAAGGCTTCAAGACAATCATCATCAAAAACAAAAGGAATATCCTTTTGCAAAAGATTAGTAAGAGGCCTGGAAATTTTAGAAAAGTCTTTGATGAATCTCCTATAGAAACTGGCATGACCTAGGAAACTAAGAATACCTTTGATGTCCTTAGGACATGACATTTTCTCAATAGCATCAACCTTAGCTTGGTCTACTTCAATACCTCTTTCAGAAATTTTATGACCCAAGACAATGCCTTCTTAACCATAAAGTAGCACTTCTCCCAATTCAAGACAAGACTTTTTTGTTCACATCTCTGCAAAACTCGCTCAAGATTGCTTAAACAATCATCAAAAGACTTCCCATAAAAAGAAAAGTCATCCATGAAAACCTCAACAATCTTTTCACAAAAATCAAAGAATATAGCAGTCATACATCTTTGAAAGGTAGCAGGTGCATTGCATAAACCAAAAGGCATACGTCTATAAGCATAGGTTTCAAAGGGACAAGTAAAAGTGGTCTTTTCTTGATCAGGTTGAGAAACAGGTATTTGTGAAAAGCCAGAATATCCATCTAGGAAGCAAAAGTGTGTGTGCTTAGATAATCTTTCAAGCATTTGATCAATAAAAGGCAAAGGGTAATGATCTTTTCTAGTTGCTTTGTTTAATTTTCTATAATCAATTACCATTCTATAACATGTAACAATTCTTTGTGGAATAAGTTCATTCTTATCATTAGGAACAACAGTAATACCTCCTTTCTTAGGGACACAATGAATAGGACTTACCCATCTACTGTCAGCTATAGGATAGATTATACCTGCTTCCAGAAGTTTTAAGATTTTCGTTCTTACCACTTCCTTCATTTTTGGATTCAACCGACGTTGGTGATCAACAACGGGTTTAGCATCAGGTTCCATATTAATTTTGTTCTGACATAGAGTGGGACTAATGCCCTTTAAATCATCAAGAGTATATCCAATAGCAGCCCGGTGCTTCCTTAGAACTTTCAATAGTCTTTCTTCTTCATGTCCTGAAAGGTTGGCACTAATAATAACAGGATATATTTTCTTTTCATCAAGATAAGCATATTTCAAAGTGTCTGGCAATTGTTTTAATTCAAACACAGGGTCACCTTTAGGTGGAGGAGGACCTCCAAGAGTTTCAATAGGCAAATTGTGTTTAAGTAGAGGACGTTGTTCAAAGAAAACTTTATTTATTTCATTTCTTTCATGCATATGTAAATCATTTTCATGATCTAGCAAACATTGTTCTAAAGGATCAGTAGGTGGAACAGCAATAGAAGCAATACCAATCAATTCATCCTTACTAGGCAATTCTTTTTCATGATGATTTCTACTAAACTTGGAAAATTTAAACTCATGAGACCCATCACCAAAGCTAACACCAACAGTTTGTTTCTTACAGTCTATCTTAGCATTAACGGAATTCAAGAAAGGTCTACCAAAGATAATGGGACAAAAGTCATCTTGTGGGGAACCAAGAACAAGAAAATTAGTAGGGTATTTAATTTTCCCACACAAGACTTCAACATCTCTAATAAACCCAAATGGTGATATGGTGTCTCTATTAGCAAGTTTAATAGTAACATCTATGTCTTCTAACTCAGCAGGTGCTATGTCTTTCATAATTTCTTCATATAAAGTGTAAGGAATAGCACTCACACTAGCACCCATGTCACATAAACCATGATAACAGTGATCTCCTATTTTAACTGAAATAACAGGCATGCCAACAACAGGTCTATGTTTATCTCTTTTATCAGGTTTAGCAATTCTAGCAGCTTCTTCATAGAAGTAAATAACATGCTGCTACCTCTTGAGCATGCGTTGGTTTTCCCTTGAAGAGGAAAGGGTGATGCAGCAAAGTAGCATAAGTATTTCCCTCAGTTTTTGAGAACCAAGGTATCAATCCAGTAGGAGGCTACACGCAAGTCGCCTTGTACCTGCACAAACAATCAAGAACCTTGCAACCAACGCGATAAAGGGGTTGTCAATCCCTTCACGGCCACTTGCAAAAGTGAGATCTGATAGAGATAATAAGATAAATATTTTTGGTATTTTTGTTGTATAGATTGAAAAGTAAAGATTGCAAAATAAACAATGATAGAAATAGCTAGTTGACGGGAAAATAATATGATGGAAAATAGACCCGGGGGCCATAGGTTTCACTAGTGGCTTCTCTCAAGATAGCAAATTCTACGGTGGGTGAACAAATTACCGTCGAGCAATTGATAGAAAAGCGCATAGTTATGAGAATATCTAGGCATGATCATGTACATAGGCATCACGTCCGTGAAAAGTAGACCGAAACGATTCTGCATCTACTACTATTACTCCACACATCGACCGCTATCCAGCATGCATCTAAAGTATTAAGTTCATAAGAACAGAGTAACGCATTAAGCAAGATGACATGATGTAGAGGGATAAACTCAAGCAATATGATATAAACCCCATCTTTTTATCCTCCATGGCAACAATACAATACGTGCCTTGCTGCCCCTGCTATCACTGGGAAAGGACACCGCAAGATTGAACCCAAAGCTAAGCACTTCTCCCATTGCAAGAAAGATCAATCTGGTAGGCCAAACCAAACTGATAATTTGAAGAGACTTGAAACGATATTTAAATCATGCATATAAGAATTCAGAGAAGAATCAAATATTGTTCATAGATAATCTTGATCATAAACCCACAATTCATCGGATCTCAACAAACATACCGCAAAAAGAATTACATCGAATAGATCTCCAAGAGAATCGAGGAGAACTTTGTATTGAGATCCAAAGAGAGAGAAGAAGCCATCTAGCAAATAACTATGGACTCGAAGGTATGTGGTAAACTACTCACACATCATCGGAGAGGCCATGGTGTTGATGTATAAGCCCTCCATGATCGATTCCCCCTCCGGCAGAGCGCCGGAAAAGGCCCCAAGATGAGATCTCATGGGTACAGAAGGCTGCCGCGGTGGAAAAAGGGTTTCGTGGTGCTCCTGGATGTTTTCAGGGTATATGAGTATATATACAAGCGAAAGAAGTAGGTCGGTGGAGCCACGAGGGTGGGGGCGCGCCTACCCCCCTGGGCGCGCCCTCCTACCTCATGGCCGCCTTGTTGCTTCCTTGACGTCCACTCCAAGTCTCCTCGATTGCGTTTGTTCCAAAAAGATCCACGCGAAGGTTTCATTCCGTTTGGATTCCGTTTGATATTCCTTTTCTACGAAACACTGAAATAGGCAAAAAAAAACAGCAATTTGCACTGGGCCTTCGGTTAATAGGTTAGTCCCAAAATAATATAAAAGTGCATAATAAAGCCCATTAAACATCCAAAACAGATAATATAATAGCATGGAACAATCAAAAATTATAGATACGTTGGAGACGTATCACATGCCCATCCATATCTTCTTCCAAGAGATCTTTAACCATAGCAATACTAGGTTCAACTTTAATTTGTTCATCAGGTTTAGGTGTTCTAATATAGCTTTTGTTAACCACAGTTGAAACTTTAGCATGTTCCTTTATCCTAACAGGGAAAGGTGGTTTCTCAATATAAGCAGAAGGAACAACTGGATCAACATAGTATAGTTTCTTCTTTAACGGGTACTGGTCCTTTAATTTCTTCTTTAATAGGTGGGTGATATTTAAACCACTTCTCCTTAGGGAGTTCAACATGAGTAGAAAATGATTCACAAAAGGAGGCTACTATCTCAGAGTCAAGTCCATATTTAGTGCTAAACTTTTGAAAAGCATCAGTATCCATAAAAGATTTAACACAATCATACTTAAGTTTAATACCTGACTCTTTACCTTCGTCGAGTTCCCAATCTTCAGAGTTGTGTTTAATTATTTCCAAAAGTTCCCACCGTAATTCAATAGTCGTCTTCATAAATGAACCAGCACAAGAAGTATCAAGCATGGTTTGATCATTACGAGAAAGCCGAGCATAAAAATTCGGAATAATAATTTCTCTTGAGAGCTCATGATTGGGGCATGAATATAACATTGACTTAAGCCTCCCCCAAGCTAGAGCGATACTTTCTCCTTCACGAGGCCAAAAATTATATATATAATTCCGATCATGATGAACTAGATGCATAGGATAATTTTTTTGGTGGAACTCCAATTTCAAACGATTCCAATTCCATGATCCAATATCATCGCATAGCCTATACCATGCCAATGCTTTTCCCTTCAAAGATAAAGGGAAGACCTTTTTCATCACTTCATCCCTGGGTAAACCTGCAAGCTTAAACAATCCACAAATTTGTTTCACATATATCAAGTGCATATCAGGATGTTCGGTTCCATCTCCTGCATAAGGATTAGCTAGCAGTTGTTCTATCATACCGGCAGGAATTTCATATTCAATATTTTCAGTAGGTGCAGTAGGTTGAGGGGTAGCTAATTGTGCTTCCGGACGAGGTGAAGATACCCCGAACAAACCCCTCAAAGGATTGTTTTCCATAGTAACAAGTGACAATAATTTCAGCACACTATATAAATGTTTCCTTACCAAATTCCACTTACCAAAGGCGCTTCACTCCCCGGCAATGGCGCCTAAAAATAGCCTTGATGACCCACAAGTATAGGGGATCAATTTTAGCTCTTTTTGATAAGTAAGAGTGTCGAACCCAACGAGGAGCAGAAGGAAATGACAAGTAGTTTTCAGTAAGGTAATGTCTACAAGTGCTGAAATTGTAAGTAGCGGAGTAGTTTGATAGCAAGAAAATTTGTAACGAGCAAGTAATGATACTAGTAACAAAAGTGCAGCAAGGTAGCCCAATCCTTTTGAGGCAAAGGACAGGCCAAAACGGTCTCTTATGATAAGCAAAGCGCTCTTGAGGGTACACAGGAATTTCATCTAGTCACTTTCATCATGTTGGTTTGATTTGTGTTTGCTACTTTGATAATTTGATATGTGGGTGGACCGGTGCTTAGGTGCTGTTCTTACTTGAACAAACCTCCTACTTATGATTAACCCTCCCACAAGCACCCGCAACTATGAGAAAAGTATTAAGAATAAATTCTAACCATAGCATTAAACTTTTGGATCCAAACGATCCCTTACGAAATAGCGCATAAACTGGGGTTTAAGCTTCTGTCACTCTCGCAACCCACCATCTATTTGCTACTCCAAAATGCATTCCCTTAGGCCCAAATATGGTGAAGTGTCATGTAGTCGACGTTCACATGACACCACTAAGGGAATAACAACATACATACTATCAAAATATCGAACACATATCAAGTTCACATGATTACTTGCAACATGATTTCTCCCGTGACCTCAAGAACAAAAGTAACTACTCACAAATGATAAACATGCTCATGATAAGAGGGGTATTAAATAGCATAATGGATCTGAACATATAATCTTCCACCAAATAAACCATATAGTAATCAACTACAAGATGTAATCAACACTAGTAGTCACCCACAAGCACAAATCTATAGTTCCGGTAACAAGATTGACCACAAGAGATGAACTAGGGTTTGAGAGGAGATTGTGCTATTGAAGATGTTGATGGAGATTGCCCTCCCCAAGATGGGAGAGTTGTTGGTGATGATGATGAAGATGATTTCCCCCTCCGGGAGGGAAGTTCCCAAGGTGGAATCGCTCCGCCGGAGGGCAAAAGTGCTCTTGCCCAAGTTCCGCCTCGAGATGGCGGCGCTCCGTCCCGAAAGTCTCCTGCTTATTTTTTCTAGGTCAAAATGACTTATATACCAAAAGATGGGCACCGGAGGTGGGCCGAGGAGGCCACAACCCACCAGAGCGCGCCTAGGGGGCCTGGCGCGCCCAAGTGGGTTGTGCCCACCTGGTGGCCCCCCTCTGGTGTTTATTGGCTCCAATATTACTCAAATAATTCATAAAAATTCTCCATAAAGTTTCAGCTCATTTGGAGTTGTGCAGAATAGGTGGCCTGGCGTAGCTTTTCTAGGTCCAGATTTCCAGCTGCCAGAATTCTCCCTCTTGGTGTGTTCCTTGTAAATTATGAGAGAAAAGGCATTAGAATTACTCGAAAGCAGTATTATGGATAAAAACATTATAAATAACAGCAAGGAAACATGATGCAAAATGGACGTATCACATCGCCATGTGATTTAACACCAATAGTTCACATCACCATGTGATTAGTTCACATCGCCATGTGACTAATACCCAAAGGGTTTTACTAGAGTCAATAATCTAGTTCACATCGCTATGTGATTAACACCCAAAGAGTACTAAGGTGTGATCATGTTTTGCTTGTGAGAGAAGCTTAGTCAATGGGTCTGTCACATTCAGAGCTGTATGTATTTTGCAAATTTTCCATGTCTACAATGCTCTGCATGGAGCTACTCTAGCTAATTGCTCCCACTTTCAATATGTATCCAGATTGAGACTCGGAGTCATCCGGATCGGTGTAGAAGCTTGCATCGGCGTAACTCTTTACGACGAGCTCTTTTATCACCTCCATAACCCAGAAATATTTCCTTAGTCCTCTGAGGATAATTTTGACCGCTGTCCAGTGATCTACTCCTAGATCACTATTGTACTCCCTTACCAAAACCATGCTAAGGTATACAATAGGTCTGGTACACATCATAGCATACTTTATAGAACCTATGACTAAGGCATAGGGAATGACTTCTCATTCTCTTTCTATTTTCTGTCGTGGTCGGGTTTTGAGTTTTTACTCAACTTCACACCTTGCAACACAGGTAAGAACTCCTTCTTTGACTATTCCATTTTGAACTACTTCAAAATCTTGTCAAGGTATGTACTCGTTGAAAAAACTTATCAAGCGTCTTGATCTATCTCTATAGATCTTGATGCTCAATATGTAAGCAGCTACACCGAGGTCTTTCTTTGAAAAACTCCTTTCAAACACTCCTTTATGCTTTATAGAAAATTTTACATCATTTCTGATCAACAATATGTCATTCACATATATTTATCAGAAAGGTTGTAGTGCTCCCACTCACTTTCTTGTAAATACAGGCTTCCCCGCAAGTCTGCATGAAACTATATGCTTTGATCAACTCATCAAAGCATATATTCCAACTCCGAGATGCTTGCACGAGTCCATAGATAGATCACTCGAGCTCGCACACTTTGTTAGCACCTTTAGGATTGACAAAACCTTCGTGTTGCATCATATACAACTCTTCTTTAAGAAATCCATTAAGGAATGTCGTTTTGACATCCATTTGCTAGATTTTATAAAATGTGGCAATTGCTAACATGATTCGGACAGACTTAAGCATCGCTACAAGTGAGAAAATCTCATCGTAGTCAACACCTTGAACTTGTCGAAAACCTTTTGCGCAATTCGAGCTTTGTAGATAGTAACACTACTATCAGCGTTTGTCTTCCTCTTGAAGATCCATTTATTCTCAATGGCTTTCCGACCATTGGGAAGTCAACCAAAGTCCACACTTTGTTCTTCACACATGGATCCCATCTGAGATTTAATGGCCTCAAGCCATTTTGCGGAATCTGGGCTCATCATCGCTTCCTCATAGTTCGTAGGTTCATCATGGTCTAGTAACATGACTTCCAGAACAGGATTACCGTACCACTCTGGTGCAGACCGTACTCTGGTTGACCTACGAGGTTCGGTAGTAACTTGATCTGAAGTTTCATGATCATCATCATTAACTTCCTCACTAATTGGTGTAGGCATCACTGGAACTGATTTCTGTGATGAACCATTTTCCAGTTCGAGAGAAGGTACAACTACCTCATCAAGTTCTACTTTCCTCCCTCTCACTTCTTTCGTGAGAAACTAATTCTCCAGAAATGATCCATTCTTAGTAACACATGTCTTGCCTTCGGATCTGTGATAGAAGGTGTACCCAATAGTTTCTTTGGGTATCCTATGAAGACACACTTCCCCGATTTGCGTTCGAGCTTATCAGGTTGAAGCTTTCTTCACATAAGCATCGCAGCCCCAAACTTTAAGAAACGACAGCTTAGGTTTCTTGCCAAACCACAGTTCATACGGTGTCGTCTCAACGGATTTAGATGGTGCCCTATTTAACGTGAATGCAGCTGTCTCTAATGCATAACCCCAAAACGATAATGGTAAATCGGTAAGAGACATCATAGATCGCACCATATCTAATAAAGTACGGTTACGATGTCCTGACACACCATTACGCTGTGGTGTTCCAGGTGGCGTGAGTTGTGAAACTATTCCACATTGTTTTAAATGAAGGCCAAACTCGTAACACAAATATTCGCCTCTGCGATCAGATCGTAGAATATCTTCTTGTTACGATGATTCTCAACTTCACTATGAAATTCTTTGAACTTTTCAAATGTTCCAGACTTGTATTTCATTAAGTAGATATACCCATATCTGCTCAAATCATTTGTGAAGGTCAGAAAATAACGATACCCGCCGCGAGCCTCAACACTCATAGGACCGCATACATCGGTATATATTATTTACAATAAGTCAGTGGCTCGCTGCATTGTTCCGGAGAACGGAGTCTTAGTCATCTTGCCCATGAGGCGTGGTTCGCAAGCATCAAGTGATTAATAATCAAGTGATTCCAAAAGCCCACCAGCATGGAGTTTCTTCATGCGTTTTACACCAATATGACCTAAACGGCAGTGCCACAAATAAGTTGCACTATCATTATTAACCTTGCATCTTTTGGCTTCAATATTATGAATATGTGTATCACTACAATCGAGATTCAATAAACCATTCACCTTGGGTGTATGACCACAAAAGGTTTTATTCATGTAAACAGAATAACAATTATTATTTGACTTAAATGAATAACCTTATTGCAATAAACATGATCCAATCATATCATGCTCAACTCAAACACCAAATAACATTTATTTTAGGTTCAACACTAATCCCGAAGGTAAAGGGAGTGTGCGATGGTGATCTTATCAACCTTGGAATCACTTCCAACACACATTGTCACCTTGCCCTCAACTAGTCTCTGTTCATTTTATAACTCATGTTTCAAGTTACTAATCATAGCAACTGAACCAGTATCAAATACCTAGGGGCTACTATGCATACTAGTAAAGTACACATCAATAACATGTATATCATATATACTTTTGTTCACTTTGTCATCCTTCTTATCCGCCAAGTATTTGGGGCAGTTCCACTTCCAGTGACCATTCCCTTTGCAGTAGAAGCACTTAGTTTCAAGCTTGGGTCTAGCTTTGGGCTTCTTCATGGGAGTGGCAACTTGCTTGTCATTCTTCTTGAAGTTCCATTTCTTTCCCTTGCCCTTTATGCTAATACTACCCAAGGTGAATGGCCACTGTTCATGATAAATTAAAGTTCAATTAATCATATTACTTAAAAACTCCCACTTAGATAGACATCCCTCTAGTCATCTAAATGATCACGTGATCCATATCAACTAAACCATGTCCGATCATCACGTGAGATGGAGTAGCTTTCAATGGTGAACATCACTATGTTGATCATATCTACTATATGATTCACGTTCGACCTTTCGGTCTCAGTGTTCCGAGGCCATATCTTCATATGCTAGGCTCCTCAAGTTTAACCCGAGTATTCTGCATGTGCAAAACTGGCTTGCACCCATTGTATGTGAACGTAGAGCTTATCACACCCGATCATCACATGGTGTCTCAGCACGAAGAACTGTCGCAACGGTGCATATTCAGGGAGAACACTTATACCTTGAAATTTTAGTAAGGGATCATCTCATAATGCTACCGTCGTACTAAGCAAAATAAGATGCATAAAAGATAAACATCACATGCAATCAAAATATGTGACATGATATGGCCATCATCATCTTGTGCCATTGATCTCCATCTCCAAAGTACCGTCATGATCTCCATCGTCACCGACATGACACCATGATCTCCATCATCTTGATCTTTATCAACGTGTCGTCACATGGTCGTCTCGCCAACTATTGCTATCGCATAGTGATAAAGTAAAGCAATTATATGGCGCTTGCATCTTATGCAATAAAGAGACAACCATAAGGCTCCTTCCAGTTGCCGATAACTTTAACAAAACATGATCATCTCATACAACAATTTATATCACATCACGTCTTGACCATATCACATCACAACATGCCCTGCAAAAACAAGTTAGACGTCCTCTACTTTGTTGTTGCAAGTTTTACGTGGCTGCTACGGGCTTCTAGCAAGAACCGTTCTTACCAACGCATCAAAACCACAATGATTTTTCGTCAAGTGTGATGTTTTAACCTTCAAGAAGGACCGGGCATAGTCAAACTCGATTCAACTAAAGTTGGAGAAACAGACACCCGCCAGCCACCTGTGTGCAAAGCACGTCTGTAGAACCAGTCTCATGAACGTGGTCATGTAATGTCGGTCCAGGCTGCTTCATCCAACAATATCGCCGAATCAAAGTAAGACATTGCTGGTAAGCAGTATGACTATTATCGCCCACAACTCTTTGTGTTCTACTCGTTCATATAACATCTACGCATAGACCTGGCTCTGATACCACCGTTGGGGAACGCAGTATTTCAAAAAATTTACCTACGATCACGCAAGATCTATCTAGGAGATGCATAGCAATGAGCGGGGAGAGTGTGTCCATGTACCCTCGTAGACCGAAAGCGAAAGCATTTAGTAACGCGGTTGATGTAGTCGAACGTCTTCGCGATCCAACCGATCCAAGCACCAAACGTACGGCACCTCCGTGTTCACCACACGTTCAGCTCGATGACGTCCCTCGAACTCTTGATCCCGTTGAGGCCGAGGGAGAGTTCCGTCAGCACGACAGCGTGGCGACGGTGATGATGAAGTTACTAGCACAGGGCTCCGCGTAAGCACTACGACGATATGATCGAGGTGTGTAACTTTGGAGGGGGGCACCGCACACGGCTAAGAGAAGACTTGGTGTGTGTTCTAGGGGTACCCTCCCCACGTATATAAAGGAGGGAGAGGGAGGGAGGCAGCCTAGGGCACGCCCAAGTAGGAGGAATCCTACTTGGGCCCCTAGTCCAATTCGGCCCCCTTACCATATTTGGACAAGGGGGAAAGGAAGGAGGGGGAGGGGAAGGAAGTAGGAGTCCTACTTCATACTTTCCTGTTCATCCTCTCCTTTCTCTTTCTCCTCACGTGCCTGGCCCTATAGGGGGCGCACCAGCCCCTTGTGGGCTGGTGTGTTCCCTTACTTGGCCCATTAAGCCCATATCTTTGCCGGGGGTTGCCCGGAACCCCTTCCGGTGACCCGGTATCACCCGGAACACTTCCGGTGTCCAAATACCATTGTCCTATATATGAATCTTTACCTCTCGACCATTCCGAGATTCCTCGTCATGTCCGTGATCTCATCCGGGACTCCGAACAAACTTCGGTCATCAAATCACATAACTCATAATACAAATCGTCATCGAACGTTAAGCGTGCGGACCCTACAGGTTCAAGAATTATGTAGACATGATCGAGACACATCTCCGGTCAATAACCAATAGAGGAACCTGGATGCTCATATTGGCTCCTACATATTCTACGAAGATCTTTATCGGTCAAACTGCATAATAACATACGTTGTTCCCTTTGTCATCGGTATGTTACTTGCCCGAGATTCGATCGTCGGTATCATCATACCTAGTTCAATCTCGTTACTGGCAAGTATCTTTACTCGTTCCGTAATGCATCATCCCGTGACTAACTCATTAGTCACATTGCGTGCAAGGCTTATAGTGATGTGCATTACCGAGAGGGCCCAGAGATACCTCTCTGATACACGGAGTGAAAAATCCTAATCTCGATCTATGCCAACCCAACAAACATCTTCGGAGACATCTGTAGAGCATCTTTATAATCACCCAATTACGTTGTGATGTTTGATAGCACACAAGGTGTTCCTCCGGTATTCGGTAGTTGCATAATCTCATAGTCAGAGGAACATGTATAAGTCATGACGGAAGCAATAGCAATAAAACTAAATGATCATTATGCTAAGCTAACGGATGGGTCTTGTCCATCACATCATTCTCTAATGATGTGATCCCAATCATCAAATGACAACACATGTCTATGGTCAGGAAACATAACCATTTATGATTAACGAGCTAGTCAAGTAGAGGCATACTAGGGACACTCTGTTTTGTCCATGTATTCACACATGTACTAAGTTTCCGGTTAATACAATTCTAGCATGAATAATAAACATTTATCATGATATAAGGAAATATAAATAACAACTTTATTATTGCCTCTAGGGCATATTTCCTTCAGTCTCCCACTTGCACTAGAGTCAACAATCTAGTTCACATCGTGATGACCCACAAGTATAGGGGATCAGTTGTAGCTCTTTTTGATAAGTAAGAGTGTCGAACCCAACGAGGAGCAGAAGGAAATGACAAGTAGTTTTTAGTAAGGTAATGTCTGCAAGTGCTGAAATTGTAAGTAGCAGAGTAGTTTGATAGCAAGATAATTTGTAACGAGCAAGTAACGATAATAGTAACAAAAGTGCAGCAAGGTAGCCTAATCCTTTTGAGGCAAAGGACAGGCCAAAACGGTCTCTTATGATAAGCAAAGCATTCTTGAGGGTACACGGGAATTTCATCTAGTCACTTTCATCATGTTGGTTTGATTTGTGTTCGCTACTTTGATAATTTGATATGTGGGTGGACCGGTGCTTAGGTGTTGTTCTTACTTGAAAAAACCTCCTACTTGAGTCCAGAAACACCAGATCCAATCTAGACACCATCACGGATGGGGTTCACCACCTCCATTTGTGCCTCTCCGATGATGCGTGAGTAGTTCTTTGTAGACCTTCGGGTCCGTAGTTAGTAGCTAGATGGCTTCCTCTCTCTCGCTGAATTCTCAATACAATGGTCTCTTGGAGATCCATATGATGTAACTCTTGTTGCGGGGTGTTTGTTGGGATCGGATGAACTTTGAGTTTATGATGAGATCTATCTTTTTATATCCATGAAAATATTTGAGTTTCTTTGATCTCATTTATGCATGATTGTTTATATCCTCGTATTTCTTCTCTGATATTTGGGTTTTGTTTGGCCAACTTGATCTATTTATCTTGCAATGGGAAGAGGTGCTTTGTAGTGGGTTCGATCTTACGGTGCTTGATCCCAGTGACAGAAGGGGAACCGACACGTATGTATCGTTGCTACTAAGGATAAAACAATGGGGTCTATCTCTACATAGATAGATCTTGTCTACATCATGTCATCATTCTTATTGCATTACTCTGTTTCTCTATGAACTTAATACACTAGATGCATGCTGGATAGCGGTCGATGTGTGGAGTAATAGTAGTAGATGCAGGCAGGAGTCGGTCTACTAATCTTGGACGTGATGCCTATGTAATGATCATTGCCTGGATATCGTCATGATTATTTGAAGTTCTATCAATTGCCCAACAGTAATTTGTTCACCCACCATTTGCTATTTTTCTCGAGAGAAGCCACTAGTGAAACCTACGGCCCCCGGGTCTCTTTCTCATATTATTTGCCTTTGCGATCTACTTTTCCTTTGCTTTTATTTTCAGATCTATTAAACCAAAAATACAAAAATACCTTGCTGCAATTTATTCTTATTTATTTTATTTGGCGTTCGTTCTATCAATGTACTACAATTTTATCTCACGTCCATTTGCCTATCTTGAGGCACCACTACCCGAAAGGGATTAACAACCCCTTTTACACGTCGGGTTGCAAGTAGTTGTTATTTGTGTGCAGGTGTTGTTTACGTTGTGTTGCTTGGTTCTCCTACTGGTTCGATAACCTTGGTCTCATCACTGAGGGAAATACCTACCGCTGATGTGCTGCATCATCCCTTCCTCTTTGGGGAAATACCGACGTAGCTTCAAGCCGCATCAGCCATAGCAAGCATTCAAACTACTTAGAACTCTAAGAATTCAACATGCAAGCTCATCTACAGCAGCACCAAGAGTAGATAATTATTCAAAATATAAACCACTAAAACAAAAACTAATTGGATAAACGGTGGAGTCACATACCAAGCAACAATCCCCCAAAACAGTTTCGGAAACGGAGCTTCGAGCAAACAGATCGAAATCCGCGGGTTTGAGAGCAAGAACACGGGAGAGAGAGAGAGAGAGAGAGAGAGAGAGAGCAATGGAGAATTTTTTTCTGGAGGTAGGTGATGATGTGGTGTGAAGGGATAAGTCAGGGGTCCCACGTGGGGACCACAACCCACCAGGGCGCGCCTGGGGGTCCTGGCGCGCCCAGGTGGGTTGTGCCCACCTGGTGCACCTCCCTCCGATATTATTTGCACCAGAAATTCTTAAATATTCACAAAAAATCGTGTTAAATTTTCAAAGCATTCTGAGAACTTTTATTTTTGGGTCATTTTTTATTGCACGGGAAATTCAGAAAACAGACAAAACATGGCATTTTATTTTATATAACTAGTAAAAACAGAAAACAAAAGGTAGGGACAGAAGGTAGTGGTTACTAAATTCATCAACTTCATACCTCTAAAAAATGATCCATTAATAAGGTTGATCAAGTCTTATTAACAACCATTTTTGATTAGCATGAAACTGAAGAACTTTCGTAAATCACTAAGTTACCTCAACGGGGATATGAATGTCCCCAACAATAAGCATTTCATATTTCTTTTTGACAGGGAGAGGTAGTTGAAAACTTCCAATAATGATTGTCGTAGATTTTTCAATAACATTAATATTATTCACTTGGAATTGCTTCTTCGGAAAGTGCACCGTATGCTCATTACCATTGATATGAAATGTGACCTTGCTTTTATTGCAATCAATAACAGCCCCTACAGTATTCAAGAAGGGTCTACCAAGGATAATTGACATGTTGTCGTCCTCGGGCATCTCAATTATAACAAAGTCAGTCAAAATAGTAACATTAGCAACAACAACGGGCACATCCTCACAGATACCGATAGGTATGGCAGTTGATTTGTCAGCCATTTGCAAAGATATTTCAGTAGGTGTGAGTTTATTCAAATCAAGTCTTTTATATAAAGAGAAAGGCATGACACTAACACCAGCTCCCAAATCACATAAAGCAGTTTTCACATAGTTTGTTTTGATGGAGCGAGGTATAGTTGGTATTCCTGGATCTCCAAGTTTTTTAGGTACTCCATCTTTAAATGTATAATTAGCAAGCATAGTGGAGATTTCAGCTTCCGGTATTTTTCTCTTATTAGTGATGATGTCTTTCATATACTTTCCATAAGGAGGCATTTCCAAGATATCAGTCGAGTACGCAAAAAGACTAGCCTCAGCATTTCAGCAAAGCATTCAAATTCTTCATCATCTTTCGTTTTAGTTGACTTAGGTGGAAAGTGCATAGGTTGTTGAACCCACGGTTCTCTTTCTTTACCGTGTTTTCTAGCAATGAAGTCTCTTTTATCATATCATTTATTTTTGGGTTGTGGGTTATCAAGATCAACAGGTGGTTCTATCTCAACATCATTGTCTGGTTCTTTATTATTTGTTTGAGTATCTTCATGAACCTGATCATTATCTTTTTCATTATCAGAAGGAAAGTGTTCATTACCAGACCGAGTTTCAGTATCAGAGATAAAAGTTTCATTATCATTATTAGGAGGGTTTTCTACTCCAGGTTCACTAGAAGCATGCAAAGTCCTATCATTTTTCTTTTTATTTTTCTTTCTAGAAGGACTAAGTGCACTAGTGTTATTTCTTTGTGAGTCTTGTTCAATTCTTTTTGGGTGTCCCTCGGGATAAATTGGTTCCTGAGTCATTTTACCTCCTCTAGTTGCTACTCTCACAGCAAAGTCGTTTATATTATTGTTCATTTCATCAAGCAATTCTCTTTGTGATTTAGCAACTTGTTCTAACTGAGTTTGAACCATAGAAGCATGTTTTCCAACACCTCTAACATCATTTGAGATTCTAAATAACAAGTCACTCAAGCGAGCAATCATATCAGAATTGTATTTCAATTGTTTCATAACATTTGCATTGAAGTGATCTTGTTTTCTAATGTAGTTTTCAAACTCATAAAGGCATTGGCTAGGGTGCATATTGTGAGGATTGTCATTATCATTGAACTTCATTAGAGAATTTACCTCTACCACATTAGGCAGTGGTGGTGCATTAAGCTCATGTATTTCTTTAATAGGAGGTAAATTTTTAACATCCTCAGCTTTAATACCTTTTTCCTTCATAGATTTCTTTGCCTCTTGCATATCTTCTGGATTGAGATATAATATACCCCTCTTCTTCGGAGTGGGTTTGGGTGGTGGTTCAGGAAGAGTCCAATCATCATAATTTTTCAATATGTTATTCAATAATTCTTCGGCTTGCCCAACAGTTTGTTTCCTAAAAACACAACTAGCACAACTATCTAGGAAATCCCTAGAAGCATCGGTTAGTCCATTATAGAAAATATCAAGTATTTCATTTTTCTTAAGAGGATGATCAGGCAAAGCATAAGTAATTGGCAAAGCCTCCCCCAAGCTTGTGGGAGACTCTCTTCTTTAGTTCGCACAAAGTTAAATATTTCCTGTAAAGCAGCTTGTTTCTTATGAGCAGGGAAATATTTTTCGAAGAAGTAATAAATCGTATCCTGGGGACTACGCACACAACCAGAAGCAAGATTATTGTACCAAGCCTTAGCATCACCCTTTAATGAGAACGAAAATAATTTGAGAATAAAGTAATAGCGAGTCTTCTCATCATGAGTAAAAAGGGTGGCTATGTCATTCAACTTAGTAAGATGTGCCACAACAGTTTCAGTTTCATAACCATGGAAAGGATCAGATTCAACCAAAGTAATTAACTCCGGGTCGACAGAGAATTCATAATCCTTATCATCGATGAAGATAGATGAAGTAGAAAACTTAGGATCATATTTCATCCTGGCATTCAGAGATTTTTCTTTATACTTGCATAATAATTTCTCTAGATCATCTCTATCCTTACAAGCAAGAATATCTCTAGTTGTCTCCTCATTCATAACATAACCTTCCGGTACCTTAGGCAATTCATATCTAGGAAGGCTATTTCTAGCATGTGTTTTAGGAGTTTCAGTTTCAAGCTCATCATCAGATTCAATAAGATCATGTTGTATTACTCTAGCAATTTGTTCATCAAGAAAATCACCAAGTGGCATATCATTATCATCAAGCAAGGTACTAGCATCATCATAAGTATCGTTCATAGCAGAAGTAGCATCATCAATAACTTGTGACATATCAGGATTAATAGCATGTGGTGGTGGTGCAAGTTTACTTATAACAGAAGGTGAATCTAAAGCAGAACTGGATGGCAGTTCCTTACCTCCCCTCGTCTTAGAGGGATAAATCTTAGTCTTAGCATCCTTTAGATTCTTCATAGTGATAAATTGATAATAATCCCAAGTGACTCAACAAATATAGCTATGCACCCCGGCAACAGCGCCAGAAAAAGGTCTTGATAACCCACAAGTATAGGGGATCGCAACAGTTTTCGAGGGTAGAGTATTCAACCCAAATTTATAGATTCGATAAAAGGGGAGCCAAAGAATATTCGAATGTATTAGCAGCTGAGTTGTAAATTCAACCACACCTGGAGATTAATTATCTGCAGCAACGTGATCAGTAGCAAAGTAATATGATAGTTTTGATAATAGTGACAGCAGTAATAGTAACAGTAACAATGATAGCAGTTGTTTTGTAACAAGTGCAACAGTAATGATACCAGTAACTTAGCAAGAACAATATAAGATAAATTCGTAGGCATTGGTGTAACACCCCCAGTGTCATGCTATAGTAATCCCCTGTTAATGGTGCCATGTCATCACATTACTGTTGCTAATCTTCACTTGATCCAAAATCACCATTCAAATTCAAATCCAATCTAAAGTAAAAAAATCATATTTGTCAGACATGAAATCTAAAATGTTCATCTTGTGCCAAATAATCCCATAACTAATATTGGTAGTGAACCAACATTTTCACAAAGTGTTTAATTGCACTAAATTAGCTAAAACAATGCTTATAACTTTTGTTTAAATGCTTTTTAATGTGTAAAAATGCTAACCTCTTTTATTTAAGTGCTAAACTAATTGTGGCAGTAGCCTAAAACATGATGATATTTTAGGTGTAAGTTTTATAATTTATAAAACTGTTTTGGTTCTGAAAAGTTTTGGAAAACAGAAAAGTTTTCAAAAGAAAAAAAACTAAAAGAAAAAGAAGAGGTGAGAGTGAGAGAAACACCCTCGGCTAATTGGGCCAACCAGCCCAGCCGGCCAGCCCACTGGCCCATCCGGCCCCACTCCCTCCCCATAACCCCCACCGACAGGAAACCCTAACCCCCCAGCGCCCCCACTTCCCTCGGTCCCCTCTCTCTCTCGCTCGGTTCCCCTCCCCCTCGGTCTGGATCAGGGGGCGCACGCCGCTCGCCCCCGACACCATCGTCGGACCTCCCCGCCTCACGCCGGTGCCCCGCCGCCACTGGATCGCCCTCGCTGCCATTCGCCGGGTCGCCCGCCACCTCGTCGGCGCCGCCTCCATGTCGAACTGCGTCGTCCTCGCCCCCGCCGCGCCGGACTGCCCCATCCCCACCTCTCCTTCGCCGGTCCTCCTCGCGCCTCGCCGCCCTCTTCTCGTCAACGGGGGTGAGCTCCCCGTCAGACCCCGTCCATCTCCCCCCTCCGAACGTTGCGCCCCACGCTATCCCGTCACCGCGCCCGCCTCTGCGTGGCCGCACCTCGTCGCGGCTCCCGCAAGCCCGCGCGCGCCTCGCCCGTGTGCGCCCGCCGCCTGGGCCGGTGCTCACCACTGCCACCGCCTCCACTTGCGGATCGCGTTGTTCCGACCACCGCCGGCTCCAACCGCTCGCACTAGTGGGGCGGCGCGTCGTGCACCTCATTTAGGTGGCGGCCACCGCCCGTTCGGTCGCCGGAGTGCGTCTCCGGTGGGCCGCCGTGCCCTCTGTTGGTCGCCGACGTGCACCAGCACGCGCACGCGTTAGAACCCAGCCAGTGTCTTATGACGCGTGGGCCCGAGTCATTAACTGCACTAATCCAACCACTAACTCCCACTGTAATCGAACCCCACCGCGCTAATTAGACCTTGCTAAATTAAAACTCTGTTTAATACTACAGCAAATGACATGTGGGACCTGCTGACTAATGAGTAAACTTAAAACAATATTAGTTAGTTTCAGTTAAAGTTTCTGTCTATGACAGGTTGGCCCCACTTGTCAGTGGACCGGTCAACAGTCACGGTTGACTGCTGACTCCGCGGTTGACCAAGTCAACTGTCCCCACCTCTCAGCCCCTATTACACTCTGTTGTGTACACATGCTGGGTGCACTTAGCAATTTAACTATTTATTTTGAAATAATAATAAATTTAGAAAATGATTTAAAACTTTAAAAATTAATATAAAATAATCCGTAACTCGGATGGAAAAACTTTGTACATGAAAGTTGCTCAGAACGACGAGACGGATCCGGATACGTAGTCCGCTCGTCCGCCACACATCCCTAGCGTAGCAAACACGCAACTTTCCCCTCCGGTTCATCTGTCCGAAAACGTCAAACACCGGGGTTACTTTCCCGGATGTTTCCCCCTTTCACCAGTATCGCTTACTACCGCGTTAGGTCACCCCTAGCACCGTGTATTGCCATGTTACGCTTTGTGATGCTTTGATTGCTCTGTTATTTATTGTGTTCCCCCTCCATTACTTCTTTTCGGTAGAACCCGAGGCTGCCGGCGAAACCCAGTACGACTACGGTGTTGACAACCCCTCCTTGCCAGAGCAACCAGGCAAGCCCCCCTTTGATCATCCCGATATCGCCCATTCCATTCTCTCATGCTTGCATTAGATTTTGCTAATGTTATTGTTTGCTCCTATTCTGATGCATAGCCTGCTTTTGTAACCTGCTCTTTGTTACCTACCTGCTTATCCTAAACTGCTTAGTATAGGTTTGTTAGTGATCCATCAGTGACCCCCACCTTGTCCTTGTTGCCCCTGCTTCATCATTGAAGACCCGATCAACGGGATCGAAGACCAGGCCCCGGCACCGCACATCACTTTCCCCTTAGTTGCTCGACACTACTAGGTTACTATCGAGTGCCGAGGGTGAGACCTCTACAGCACTTCTGATGTTAACCCTGTAGTGTAGCTATTCGGTCGTGGTCATCGAGGGTGATTCCGCCTTAACCACTTCCGATACGACTCTGTCGTGCAACCCCTCAAGTGTGAACCTCGGGGGTGGTTCCTCTTACGTTCACCTTGATGATTACATCGAGTGGAATCCACCGGGGGTGATTCCTCGGGTTTTCCCCTTGATGTTTGGACACACGGTTACTATGGTTACTATGACCTTACACCGAACCATGTTACTAAAGACGGGTCGACCCTGAGGGGTACCCGTGCGAGCATAATTGCGAGTGGTGCGGAGTCGGGTTGACCTGGAAGGTGCCCGCGAGATAATTACGAGGCGTGGCCGGGCATTCCTAGCCCTTGCCGCAAGTCCTCGAGACGGGGCGACAGGGTCACATTTTCGTGAGTCTCTGCTTGTTACCGCGCGTTCCTAATCCACTACGATTTGGATATTTGATCCGAGGGGCCTCTGGCCTGATAGCACTAACCATCACGTGGGCATAGTATGGGCGTTCTGCGCCGTATGCATCAGCTGAAGCTTAATAGACGTCAGCGACTGAGCGGCGCGCGCCGGGTTGGACTGGTAAGCTCCTACCTTTTTAAGGAGGTAGCTAGGTCTGCTCACCGGCCGCCCACGCAACGTGCAGGAGTTCCCGGGGCGATGGCCCATGACCCCTAGGGGCATAGGTTTAGTCCCGCGTGCTGACCTCTCTATTAAGCCTAGGTCGGGTTGCGGCGTATTGTTTGGCCGAGGCCGGGCATGACCCAGGAAAGCGTGTCCGGCCAGAGTTAATAGAGCGTGGTGGGTAAGTTGGTGCACCCCTGTAGGGAAGAAAACATCTATCGATAGCCTGTCCTACGGTAACGGACACTTGGAGTTGTATCCCGATCGATACAACTAGAACTAGATACTTGTGATGAGTAATGGATTGTGATGATAACTGGATAGTATGGCTCTGGGATTGCTTTCTCGCAGGGAGTCGAGAAAGGATCTCCGGCCGAGGTTGATAACACTTCTACTACCTTACTTTATGCTACTCTACTCCCTCCTGTTGCTGCAAGATGGTGGTTTCTAGAAGATGCTAGTCTTCGATAGGCTAGGCTTTCCCCTTCTCTTCTGGCATTCTGCAGTCCAGTCCACAGATATAGCCCATTTCATTGATAGCGATGCCTATGTAGTGTAGATCCTTGCTTGCGACTACTTTGGATGAGTACTCACGGTTGCTTTGCTCCCCTTTTTTCACCTCTTTCCATTCTTCCCGGATGTTGCAACCAGATGGTGGAGCCCAGGATCCAGACGCCACCTTCGACGACGACTGCTACTACACTGAGGGTGCCTACTACTACGTGGAGATCGCCGACGACCAGGAGTAGTTAGGAGGCTCCCAGGCAGGAGGCCTTGCCTTTTCGATCGTTGTTGCTTTTGTGTTAGCCTTCTTAAGGCAAACTTGTCTAACTCATGTCTGTACTCACATATTGTTGCTTCCGCTGACTCTTGTGTATTCAAGCTTATGTATTCGAGCCCTCGAGTCCCCTGGCTTGTAATATAAAGCTTGTATTATTTTAATTTGTGTCTAGAGTTGTGTTGTGATATCTTCCCGTGAGTCATTGATCTTGATCGTACACATTTGCGTGTATGATTAGTGTACGGTTGAATCGAGGGCGTCACAAGTTGGTATCAGAGCCGACTGCCTGTAGGTAGCCCCCTTTCCAACTCCTTGGCCGAAGTTGAGTCTAGTCACTGAAAAACTTTTACTAACATTGGCTGTGTGGCTTATGGGCCCACGTTGCCATTGGGTGGTATTAGGATCTTTTACTCCTCGTCTATACTCTGGGACTCTGATCTCTCTTCTATTCGGGTTAAATGATTTTACTAACGCCGACTCTAGGTTCCCGTAACTACTTTCTCCCAGAGAGCCCCTTATTACAGATGATCGCCTGCTGCACCAGAAGATTCCGAAGATACTCTCCGATGTTATCCCGATAACTTGTGCTCGTCGCGTTTGCAATTCCCTACGGCCGATAAGCCCCTATGACTAACTGCATATCCTTGTCGCTCATACCTTCATCCCCAGTTGCTCTTGTTATTACAAGATGCCCCGAAATACTTGTCGTTGTTCCGAGAATCCTTTGGTGCCTACTGCCTTGCAGTTCCTTGTCGCCTGAATACACCGACAAATTAATCCTCACACATATCGAGGATTTGTTTTTCCCCAGTTGTTCATATGTTTCACAAAAGTCTTTGAAATACTATTCGATCTTCCGAAAATCCTCAGCAGCCTATTGTTGTTGAAATTCTTGTTAGCTTGCATTATGGTTAATTCCATAATTCTAGTAATCTTCGTTGACATCCTCTGTCACTATCGTTTCGAGTCCCTTGATCCAATATGTCGCGAATGCTCGTAATCCTCAATCAGATCCTAGCATTCATCCTTCTAGCTCAGACGTCACTCCAAAGCTTGTTCTTGTCAAATCAAACCTTGTTTGATTGTCGATCTGTATCGATTCAACTCAATTATCTTTTGATCAGAGCCTCTGCTTCAGATCTTCTGATTTGAAAACGTAATTCCTTTGTATTCAAGCCTTGAAGTTAACCAGATATATCTATAATTCGATGCCTTTGCATTCTTTCCCTCTTCTGATTGAGTACTGATACTCACATCAGATCCTATGTGGACCGCCAGATCCTTTGTTGGATTTTATCTGACAACGTCCTTCATATTCAATAACCTTTTGGAGCCTTTCCTCAGATACATTATGCCTTTGGTAAATTGTATCCTCTGCCTTCTCAACCATGCTTTGCCTTCGAGCTTGTGTTATTTTACTCTTGGAGTTTGTGGTATATGTTCCCAAGATGCCCCTATGGGTTGAACCTATGTCTTCCTTAATCCGTGTGAACCCGAGAGTTTTCATGAGTCATACTCTTCTGGTGTCTTGCCAGATAACATTTCAACACTACAATTTCAATGAACGCGAGAAGTGAATGAAAGGTTATGCATTGGAGAAGTGGGAGTCGGCCTTAAACTTTGTGTTCATGCCCATGGAAACGATGTAGATCTTATCATGGAAGCTTCTCGTAACAATAATTATTAATGAAAGGTTATGCATTGGAGAAGTGGGAGTCGGCCTTAAACTTTGTGTTCATGCCCATGGAAACGATGTAGATCTTATCATGGAAGCTTCTCGTAACAATAATTATTCCCTTTGTATAATTTGATCCTGTATCTGGGATTTTGGCCTTTGCAATCGTGGTTCCAACCAAGATTGTCTTCTTTGATCCCCTTTCTCGGACAAGTTGAAGTGCTTACCTTCTGCATATTAATACACATGTCCAAACTCTAATATGGTCTACCTTCGAATATTACCCCTGGTATCTCGAGAATATCAAATAACTGAGTTGCTTCCTATGAATATTCATCTAGTATTACTTCTCACCGATTTCAGATTTCCCCCCGAGTTCTGAGTTATCAGTCACTCGAGAACACCGATAAGAGAATCGATCCCGCACTCCGATTCAACAACTCTAAGTAATTTTCCTTGTTTACGAGTTTAATATTCCTTCAAGTAATTCCTAGCCTGATCGGCCATATCATTATCATGGTAAATTTTAACTATGCTACCTGATCCTTCTTCTCGCAGCACAATTTTCGACGATGAGCTAAGCTTACGTTGATTTTTCCTTGTCATATCATTTCGCCTTGAACAACAAGCTTGGATTCGAGTTTGCGTTGTACCCGTGGTTCCAATAACTTTTCGGTTCATCATTCCTTTGACTTGATGTCATCGCCGATCGATTACATCTTCCTGAAATCTCTCGACAATTGTGTCGTGCTCGTCAACATTCTGAGCTCTTCCAGCATATCAATCGAATTTGTGATGAGTACTACCATCCTTGACCCTCGGTGATTTGAGTTATCATCGACAACTCCCTTGTCTTATTTCCAACACATGTTTGATCATGTCTTGGTTATACCTTGGACTCCTTGCTACTCCTGCAATTGTTCCTTGAGTATTTCTTGTGATCTTCAGCTCCAACCCCTACTTGTAACACCATGTTAATAATACCTCGAAGCATGACTGAGGTATTCCGAATATCAACAAGAACATTGGAAGCACATTGTCAAATGTTTCTTGATCTATTATCCAAACACCGTTGTATGTGTAATATCATGATTCTTCCCTCGCCCCCTTTATCTAAATGCTTTTGAACTTGCTGTCTTATCCTGGATATCATACTCTGCTTGTCCTTGGGAAGGACACACCCCTGAAATATGCGTTTAAACACATTTCCTTTCCATTGTCTTGTTTAACCTTTCTTGCGATCTATATGATCTAAGCAAAAAGAATTCCCTGCTTATAAAAAACGCCTCAAGGTACAATTCGGTCAGTACGACCCTGTTACTAATGTTGATGACATTCCGGTAACCACCGATGGACGAGAACTTTGCCTACTGGTCTGCCTCATTTCAATGAGCAGGAAAATAGTTCTCTTCGTCCCTCGCCCTTGGTACCAACGTGGTTGGCAACATAGCTGACAGTCTATCATCTGACATGCCTTACTATCGGCCCCCTTTCTACTTTTAACCCACATGGTGGGCTCATAACCCATAGTTCCACAGGATAGGAACCTGACTCTCTTGTATATCTTTGATTCCAAAATATTCTTGCAATTGGCTTTGTATCATGTCACGAGCCACCTTTCGAGAGATGATCTATTCCCGATGCTCTGAACCCCTTTATCACACTCTGTTCAGGTATCAATTTGTCCATTCTCTTGAAACTTCCTATTGTACCTTCATACTTTGCTCTCGATGTTTATTAAGTTTCAACTCGAGACATACTTCTGCCTCATTCCCTGAATTGTTCACTAGATAATTAACCCTATAAGGGTCGGTTCTCCGAAGTTACTCTTTACTTCCCCACTTAAATCTCGGGATGAGATTTCTTGTAGTGGAGGAGATTTGTAACACTCCCAGTGTCATGCTATAGTAATCCCCTCTTAATGGTGCCATGTCATCACATTACTGTTGCTAATCTTCACTTGATCCAAATCACCATTCAAATTCAAATCCAATCTAAAGTAAAAAAATCATATTTGTCAGACATGAAATCTAAAATGTTCATCTTATGCCAAATAATCCCATAACTAATATTGGTAGTGAACCAACATTTTCACAAAGTGTTTAAGTGCACTAAATTAGCTAAAACAGTGCTTATAACTCTTGTTTAAATGCCTTTTAATTTGTAAAAATGCTAACCTGTTTTATTTAAGTGCTAAACTAATTGTGGCAGTAGCCTAAAACATGATGATATTTTAGGTATAAGTTTTATAATTTATAAAACTGTTTTGGTTCTGAAAAGTTTTCAAAAGAAAAAACTAAAAGAAAAAGAAGAGGTGAGAGTGAGAGAAAGACCCCCGGCTAACTGGGCCAACCAGCCCAGCCGGCCAGCCCACTGGCCCATCTGGCCCCACTCCCTCCCCATAACCCCCACCGACAGGGAACCCTAACCCCCCATCGCCCCCACTTCCCTCGGTCCCCTCTCTCTCTCGCTCGGTTCCCCTCCCCCTCGATCTGGATCGGGGGGGCGCACGCCGCTCGCCCCCGACACCATCGCCGGACCTCCCCGCCTCACGTCGGTGCCCCGCCGCCACTGGATCGCCCTCGCTGCCATTCACCGGGTCGCCCGCCACCTCGTCGGCGCCGCCTCCATGTCGAACTGCATCGTCCTCGCCCCCGCCGCGCCGGACTGCCCCATCCCCACCTCTCCTTCGCCGGTCCTCCTCGCGCATCGCCGCCCTCTTCTCGTCAACGGGGGTGAGCTCCCCGTCGAACCCCGTCCGTCTCCCCCCTCCAAACGCTGCGCCCCACGCTATCCCGTCACCGCGCCCGCCACTGCGTGGCCGCACCTCGTCGCGGCTCCCGCACGCCCGCGCGCGCCTCACCCGTGTGCGCCCGCCGCCTGGGCCGGTGCTCACCACTGCCACCGCCTCCACTTGCGAATGGCGTTGTTCCGACCACCGCCGGCTCCAACCGCTCGCACTAGTGGGGGCGGCGCGTCGTGCACCTCATTTAGGTGGCGGCCACCGCCCGTTCGGTCGCCGGAGTGCGTCTCCGGTGGGCCGCCGTGGCCTCTGTTGGTCGCCGGCATGCACCAGCACCCGCACGCGTTAGAACCCGGCCAGTGTCTTATGACGCGTCGGCCCGGGTCATTAACTGCACTAATCCAACCACTAACTCCCACTGTAATCGAACCCCACCACGCTAATTAGACCTTGCTAAATTAAAACTCTATTTAATACTACAACAAATGACATGTGGGACCCGCTGACTAATGAGTAAACTTAAAACAATATTAGTTAGTTTCAGTTAAAGTTTCTGTCTATGACAGGTTGGCCCCACTTGTCAGTGGACCGGTCAACAGTCACGGTTGACTGCTGACTCCGCGGTTGACCAAGTCAACTGTCCCCACCTCTCAGCCCCTATTACACTCTGTTGTGTACACATTCTAGGTGCACTTAGCAATTTAACTATTTATTTTGAAATAATAATAAATTTAGAAAATGATTTAAAACTTTAAAAATTAATATAAAATAATCCGTAACTCGGATGGAAAAACTTTGTACATGAAAGTTGCTCAGAATGACGAGACGAATCCGGATACGCAGTCCGTTCGTATGCCACACATCCCTAGCGTAGCAAACACGCAACTTTCCCCTCTGGTTCATCTGTCCGAAAACGTCAAACACCGGGGTTACTTTCCCGCATGTCCCCCCCTTTCACCAGTATCGCTTACTACCGCTTTAGGTCACCCCTAGCACCGCGTATTGCCATGTTACGCTTTGTGATGCTTTGATTGCTCTGTTATTTATTGTGTTCCCCCTCCATTACTTCTTTCCGGTAGACCCCGAGACTGCCGGCGAAACCCAGTACGACTACGGTGTTGACGACCCCTCCTTGCCAGAGCAACCAGGCAAGCCCCCCCTTTGATCATCCCGATATCGCCCATTCCATTCTCTCATGCTTGCATTAGATTTTGCTACTGTTATTGTTTGCTCCTATTCTTATGCATAGCCTGCTTTTGTAACATGCTCTTTGTTACCTACCTGCTTATCCTAAACTGCTTAGTATAGGTTTGTTAGTGATCCATCAGTGACCCCCACCTTGTCCTTGTTGCCCCTGCTTCATCATTGAAGACCCGATCAACGGGATCGAAGACCAGGCCCCAGCACCGCACATCACTTTCCCCTTAGTTGCTCGACACTACTAGGTTACTATCGAGTGCCGAGGGTGAGACCTCTACAGCACTTCTGATGTTAACCCTGTAGTGTAGCTATTCGGTCGTGGTCATCGAGGGTGATTCCGCCTTAACCACTTCCGATACGACTCTGTCGTGCAACCCCTCAAGTGTGAACCTCGGGGGTGGTTCCTCTTACGTTCACCTTGATGATTACATCGAGTGGAATCCACCGGGGGTGATTCCTCGGGTTTTCCCCTTGATGTTTGGACACACGGTTACTATGGTTACTATGACCTTACACTGAACCATGTTACTAAAGACGGGTCGACCCTAAGGGGTACCCGCGCGAGCATAATTGCGAGTGATGTGGAGTCGGGTTGACCTGGAAGGTGCCCGCGAGATAATTACGAGGCGTGGCCGGGCATTCCTAGCCCTTGCCGCAAGTCCTCAAGACGGGGCGACGGGGTCACATCTTTCGTGAGTCTCTGCTTGTTACCGCGCGTTCCTAATCCACTACGATTTGGATATTTGATCCGAGGGGCCTCTGGCCTGATAGCACTAACCATCACGTGGGCATAGTATGGGCGTTCTGCGCCGTATGCATCAGCCGAAGCTTAATAGTCGTCAGCGACTGAGCGGCGCGCGCCGGGTTGGACTGGTAAGCTCCTACCTTTTTAAGGAGGTAGCTAGGTCTGCTCACCGGCCGCCCACGCAACATGTAGGAGTTCCCGGGGCGATGGCCCATGACCCCTGGGGGCATAGGTTTAGTCCGGCGTGCTGACCTCTCTATTAAGCCTAGGTCGGGTTGCGGCGTATTGTTTGGCCGAGGCCGGGCATGACCCAGGAAAGTGTGTCCGGCCAGAGTTAATCGAGCGTGGTGGGTAAGTTGGTGCACCCCTGCAGGGAAGAAAACATCTATCGATAGCCTGTCCTACGGTAACGGACACTTGGAGTTGTATCCCGATCGATACAACTAGAACTGGATACTTGTGATGAGTAATGGATTGTGATGATAACTGGATAGTATGGCTCTGGGATTGCTTTCTCGCAGGGAGTCGAGAAAGGATCTCCGGCCGAGGTTGATAACACTTCTACTACCTTACTTTATGCTACTCTACTCCCTCCTGTTGCTGCAAGATGGTGGTTTCCAGAAGATGCTAGTCTTCGATAGGCTAGGCTTTCCCCTTCTCTTCTGGCATTCTGCAGTCCAGTCCACAGATATAGCCCATTTCATTGATACCGATGCATATGTAGTGTAGATCCTTGCTTGCGAGTACTTTGGATGAGTACTCACGGTTGCTTTGCTCCCCTTTTTCCACCTCTTTCCATTCTTCCCGGATGCTGCAACCAGATGGTGGAGCCCAGGATCCAGACGCCACCTTCGACGACGACTGCTACTACACTGAGGGTGCCTACTACTACGTGGAGACCGCCGACGACCAGGAATAGTTAGGAGGCTCCCAGGCAGGAGGCCTTGCCTTTTTGATCGTTGTTGCTTTTGTGTTAGCCTTCTTAAGGCAAACTTGTATAACTCATGTGTGTACTCAGATATTGTTGCTTCCGCTGACTCTTGTGTATTCAAGCTTATGTATTCGAGCCCTCGAGGCCCCTGGCTTGTAATATAAAGCTTGTATTATTTTAATTTGTGTCTAGAGTTGTGTTGTGATATCTTCCCGTGAGTCATTGATCTTGATTGTACACATTTGCGTGTATGATTAGTGTACGATTGAATCGAGGGCGTCACAATTGGATCGGTAATTTGTTGGATGATATTCATCATGAGACAGTTATAACCTAGGGCGATACGGCACTAGCTCCAGTTCATAAATATAATGTAGGCATGTATTCCGTAAATAGTCATACGTGCTTATGGAAAGAACTTGCATGACATCTTTTGTCCTACCCTCCCGTGGCGGCGGGGTCCATACAGAAACTAAGAGATATTAAGGCCTCCTTTTAATAGAGAACCGGAACAAAGCATTAACACACGGTGAATACATGAACTCCTCAAACTACGGTCATGACCGGGAGTGGTCCCGACTATTGTCACTCCGGGGTTGCCGGATCATAACACGTAGTAGGTGACTATAACTTGCAAGATCGGATCTAGAACATGGATATAATGGTGATAACATAAACGGTTCAGATCTGAATTCATGGCACCCGGGCCCAAAGTGACAAGCATTAAGCATGGCAAAGTCATAGCAACATCAATCTCAGAACATAATGGATACTAGGGATCAAGCTCTAACAAAACTAACTCGATTACATGATGAATCTCATCCAATTCCTCACCGACCAGCGAGCCTACGAAGGAATTACTCACTCCCGGTGTGGAGCATCATGGAATTGGCGATGGAGAAGGGTTGGTGATGACGAAGAACGAAGATCCCCCTCTCTGGAGCCCCAAACGGACTCCAGATCTGGCCCCCGATGAAGAACAGGAGGTGACGACGGCTCCGTCTCGTGGATCGCGATAATTCTTTCTCCCTGATTTTTTCTGGAAAAATAGGATTTTATAGCGTCGGTTTCATGGTCTGCGGGGCCACCAGGTGGGGACAACCCACCTGGGCGCGCCAGGAGGGGGGCGCGCCCTGGTGGGTTGTGCCCACCCAGGTGCCCCCCTCTGGTGGATCTTGGCTCCAGAAATTCTCTTTATTGGTATAAAAATTTCTCTTAAAGTTTCGTTCCATTGCGAGAACTTTTATTTCTGCACGAAAACAACATCATGGTAGTTCTGCTGAAAACAACATCAGTCCGGGGTTAGTTTCATTCACATCATCCAAATTAGAGTCCAAAACAAGAGGAAAAGCGTTAGGAAAAGTAGATACGTTGGAGACGTATCATGTAACTCTTTTTGCGGTGTGTTTGTTGGGATCGGATGAACTTTGAGTTTATGATCAGATCTATCTTTTTATCCATGAAAGTTATTTAAGTTTCTTTGATCTCTTATATGCATGATTGCTTATAGCCTCGTATTTCTTCTCTAGTATTTGGGTTTTGTTTGGCCAACTTGATCTATTTATCTTGCAATGGGAAGAGGTGCTTTGTAGTGGGTTCGATCTTACGGTGTTTGATCCCAGTGACAGAAGGGGAACCGACACGTATGTCTCGTTGCTACTAAGGATAAAACGATGGGGTCTATTTCTACATAAATAGATCTTGTCTACATCGTGTCATCGCTCTTATTGCATTACTCCATTTCTCCATGAACTTAATACACTAGATGCATGCTGGATAGCGGTCGATGTGTAGAGTAATAGTAGTAGATGGAGGCAGGAGTCGGTCTACTAATCTTGGACGTGATGCCTATATAATGATCATTGCGTGGATATCGTCATGATTATTTGAAGTTCTATCAATTGCCCAACAGTAATTTGTTTACCCACCGTTTGCTATTTTTCTCGAGAGAAGCCACTAGTGAAACCTACTGTCCCCGGGTCTTTTTCTCATATTATTTGCCTTTGCGGTCTATTTTTCTTTGCTTTTATTTCCAGATCTATTAAACCCAAAAATACAAAAATACCTTGCTCCAATTTATTCTTATTTATTTTATCTCGCGTTCCCGCGATCCAATTGTTGGGAATCGTAGCATAATTTAAAATTTTCCTACGCTCACCAAGATGCATATATGGAGTCTACTAGCAACGAGGGGAAAGGAGTGCATCTACATACCCTTGTAGATCGCGAGCGGAAGCGTTCCAATGAACGTGGATGACGGAGTCGTACTCGCCGTGATCCAAATCACCGATGACCGAGTGCCGAACGGACGGCACCTCCGCGTTCAACACACGTACGGTGCAGCGACGTCTCCTCCTTCTTGATCCAGCAAGGGGGGAGGAGAGGTTGATGGAGATCCAACAGCACGACGGCGTGGTGGTGGATGTAGCGGGTCTCCGGCAGGGCTTCGCCAAGCTTCTGCGAGAGAGAGAGAGGTGTTGAAGGGGAGGAGGGAGGCGCCCAAGGCTTAGATGTTGCTGCCCTCCCTTCCCCCCACTATATATAGGGCCAAGGGAGAGGGGGGGCGCAGCCTTGCCCCTTCCTCCAAGGAAGGGTGCGGCCAGGGGGGAGTCCTTCCCCCCCAAGGCACCTCGGAGGTGCCTTCCCCCTTTAGGACTCTCCCTTTTTTCTTATCTCTTGCGCATGGGCCTCTTGGGGCTGGTTCCCTTGGCCCATATAGGCCAAGGCGCACCCCTTACAGCCCATGTGGCCCCCCGGGGCTGGTGGACCCCCTTGGTGGACCCCCGGACCCCTTTCGGCACTCCCGGTACAATACCGATAAAGTGCGAAACTTTTCCGGCGACCAAAATAAGACTTCCCATATATAAATCTTTACCTCCGGACCATTCCGGAACCTCTCGTGATGTCCGGGATCTCATCCAGGACTCCGAACAACTTTCGGGTTTCCGCATACATATATCTCTACAACCCTAGCGTCACCGGACCTTAAGTGTGTAGACCCTACGGGTTCGGGAGACATGCAGACATGACCGAGACGCCTCTCCGGTCAATAACCAACAGCGGGATCTGGATACCCATGTTGGCTCCCACATGTTCCACGATGATATCATCGGATGAACCACGGTGTCGAGGATTCAATCAATCCGTATGCAATTCCCTTTGTCAAACGGTATGTTACTTGCCCGAGATTCGATCGTCGGTATCCCAATACCTTGTTCAATCTCGTTACCGGCAAGTCTCTTTACTCGTACCGCAATGCATGATCCCGTGACTAACGCCTTAGTCACATTGAGCTCATTATGATGATGCATTACCGAGTGGGCCCAGAGATACCTCTCCGTCACACGGAGTGACAAATCCCAGTCTCGATCCGTGCCAACCCAACAGACACTTTCGGAGATACCCGTAATGCACCTTTATAGTCACCCAGTTACGTTGTGACGTTTGGCACACCCAAAGCACTCCTACGGTATCCGGGAGTTGCACGATCTCATGGTCTAAGGAAAAGATACTTGACATTGGAAAAGCTCTAGCAAACGAAACTACACGATCTTTTATGCTATGCTTAAGTTGGGTCTTGTCCATCACATCATTCTCCTAATGATGTGATCCCGTTATCAATGACATCCAATGTCCATAGTCAGGAAACCATGACTATCTGTTGATCAACGAGCTAGTCAACTAGAGGCTTACTAGGGACAGGTTGTGGTCTATGTATTCACACATGTATTACGATTTCCGGACAATACAATTATAGCATGAATAATAGACAATTACCATGAACAAAGAAATATAATAATAACCATTTATTATTGCCTCTAGGGCATATTTCCAACAGTCTCCCACTTGCACTAGAGTCAATAATCTAGTTCACATCACCATGTGATTAACACTCACTGGTCACATCACCATGTGACCAACATCTAAAGAGTTTACTAGAGTCATCAATCTAGTTCACATCATTATGTGATTATCACTCAATGTGTTCTGGTTTGGTCATGTTATGCTTGTGAGAGAGGTTATTAGTCAACGGGTCTGAACCTTTCAGAACCGTGTGCTTTACGAATATCTATGTCATCTTGTGGATGCTACCACGCGCTATTTGGAGCCATTTCAAATAATTGCTCTACTATACGAATCCGGTTTACTACTCAGAGTCATCCGGATTAGTGTCAAAGTTCGCATCGACGTAACCCTTTACGACGAACTCCTTTCCACCTCCATAATCGAGAAAAATTCCTTAATCCACTAGGTACTAAGGATAAGTTCGACCGCTGTCATGAGATCCTTTCCCGGATCACCATTGTACCCTCTTGACCAACTGCAAGGCACACTACATGTGCGGTACACAGCATAGCATACTATAGAGCCTATGTCTAAAGCATAGGGGACGACCTTCGTCCTTTCTCTATCTTCCGCTGTGGTCAGGTCTTGAGTCTTACTCAATACTCACACCTTGTAACACAGCCAAGAACTCCTTCTTTGCTGATCTATTTTGAACTCTTTCAAAATCATGTCAAGGTGTGCTGTCTTTTGAAAGTATCATCAGGCGTCTTGATCTATCTCTATGGATCTTGATGCCCAATATGTAAGTAGCTTTATCCAGGTCTTCCTTTGAAAAACTCCTTTCAAACAACCCTTTATGCTTTCCAGAAATTTTACATCATTTCGGATCAACAATATGTCATTCACATATACTTATCAGAAATGTTGTAGCGCTCCCACTCACTTTATTGTAAATACAAGTTTCTAACAAACTTTGTATAAACCCAAAAACTTTGATCACCCCATCAAAGCATATATTCTGACTCCGAGATGCTTGCTCTAATCCATGGAAGGATCGCTGGAGCTAGCATACCTTTTAGCATCCTTAGGATCGACAAAACCTTTCTGATTGTATCACATACAACCTTTCCTTACGAAAACTGGTAAGGAAACTTGTTTTGACATCCATCTGCCAGATTTCATAAATGTAGCTAATGCTAACATGATTCCGACGGACCTAAGCATCGCTACGGATGAGAAAAACTCATCGTAGTCAACTCCTTGAACTTGTGAAAATACTCTTTGCCACAAGTCGAGCTTCATAGACGGTAACATTACCGTCCATGTCCGTCTTCTTCTTAAAGATCCATTTATCTCAATGGCTTGCCGATCATCGGGCAAGTTCACCAAAGTCCATGCTTTGTTCTGATACATGGATTCTATCTCGGATTTCATGGCCTCGAGCCATTCGTCGGAATATGGGCCCACCATCGCTTCTCCATAGCTCGTAGGTTCATTGTTGTCTAGCAACATGACTTCCAAGACAGGATCACGCATTACTCTGAAGTAGTGCGCATCCTCGTCGTCCTACGAGGTTTGGTAGTGACTTGATCCGAAGTTTCATGATCACTATCATAAGCTTCCACTTCAATTGGTGTAGGTGCCACAGGAACAACTTCCTGTGCCCTGCTACACACTAGTTGAAGCGACGGTTCAATAACCTTATCAAGTCTCCACCATCCTCCCACTCAATTCTTTCGAGAGAAACTTTTCCTCGAGAAAGGACTCGTTTCTAGAAGCAATTACTTTTGCTTCCAGATCTGAAATAGGAGGTATACCCAACTGTTTTTGGGTATTCTATGAAGATGCATTTATCCGCTTTGGGTTCGAGCTTATCACCTGAAACTTTTTCACATAAGCATCGCAGCCCCAAACTTTTAAGAAACGACAACTTAGGTTTCTATAAACGGTGTCGTCTCAACGGAATTGCGTGGTGCCCCTTTTAAAGTGAATGCGGTTGTCTCTAATGCCTAACCCATAAACGATAGTGGTAATTTGATAAGAAACATCATGGTATGCACCATATCCAATAGGGTGCAGTTATGATGTTCGGACACACCATCACACTATGGTGTTCCAGGCGGTATTAATTGTGAAACACTTTCCACAATGTCTCAATTGTGTGCCAAACTCGTATCTCAGATACTCATCTCTATGATCATATCACAGACATTTTATCCTCTTGTCACGACGATCTTCAACTTCACTCTGAAATTACTTGAACCTTTCAATAATTCAGACTAGTGTTTCATCAAGTAAATACACTCAGCATCTACTCAAATCATCTGTGAAGTAAGAACATAACAATATCCACTGCATGCCTCAGCACTCATTGGACTGCATACATCAAAATGTATTACTTCCAACAAGTTGCTCTCTTGTTCCATCTTACTGAAAACGAGGCCTTTCAGTCATCTTGCCCATGTGGTATGATTTGCATGTCTCAAGTGATTCAAAATCAAGTGAGTCCAAACGATCCATCTGCATGGAGTTTCTTCATGCATATATACCAATAGACATGGTTCGCATGTCTCAATCTTTTCAAAAACGAGTGAGTCCAAAGATCCATCTACATGGAGCTTCTTCATGCGTTCTATACCAATATGACTCAAGTGGCAGTGCCACAAGTATGTGGTACTATCATTACTATTTTATATCTTTTGGCACGAACATGTGTATCACTACGATCGAGATTCATTTTAGGTGCAAGACCATTGAAGGTATTATTCAAATAAACAGAGTAACCATTATTCTCCTTAAATGAATAACCGTTTTGCGGTAAACATAATCCAATCATGTTCAACGCAAACACCAAATCTCGATGGTAGAGGGAGCATGCGATGCTTGATCACATCAACCTTGGAAACACTTCCAACACATATCGTCATCTCACCTTTAGCTAGTCTCCATTTATTCCGCAGCTTTTATTTCGAGTTACTAACACTTAGCAACCGAACCAGTATCTAATACCCTGGTGCTGCTAGGAGTACTAGTAAAGTACACATTCATATAACGTATATCCAATATACTTCTGTCGACCTTGCCTGCCTTCTCATCTACCAAGTATCTAGGGTAGTACTGCTTCAGTGACCGTTCCTCTCATTACAGAAGCACTTAGTCTCGGGTTTGGGTTCAACCTTGGGATTCTTCACTAGAGCAGCAAACGACTTGCTGTTTCATGAAGTATCCCTTTTGCCCTTGCCCTTCTTAAACTAGTGGTTTTACTAACCATCAACAATTGATGCTCCTTCTTGATTTCTACTCTCGCGGTGTCAAACATCGCGAATAGCTCAAGGATCATCATAACTATCCTTGATATGTTATAGTTCATCACGAAGCTCTACTAGCTTGGTGGCAGTGACTATGGAGAACTATCACTATCTCATCTGGGAGATTAACTCCCACTCGATTCAAGCGATTGTGGCACTCAGACAATCTGAGCACACGCTCAACGATTGAGCTTTTCTCCCTTAGTTTGCAGGCTTAAGAAACTTGTCAGAGGTCTCATACCTCTTGACGTGGGCACTAGTCTGAAATCCCAATTTCAGTCTTCGGAACATCTCACATGTTCTGCGACGTTTCAAAAACGTCTTTGGTGCCACAATTCTAAACCGCACTGAACTATCACGTAGTCATCAAAACGTGTATGTCAGATGTTTCGTAACATCTACAGACGACGCTGAGGTTCAGCACACCGAGCGGTGCATTAAGGACATAAGCCTTCTGTGCAGCAATGAGGACAATCCTCAGTTTACGGACCCAGTCCGCATAATTGCTACTACCAACTTTCAACTAAATTTTCTCTAGGAACATATCTTAACCAGTAGAACTAAAGCGCAAGCTATGACATAATTTGCAAATACCTTTTTGACTATGTTCATGATAATGAAGTTCATCTGATTATGAACTCCCACTCAGATAGACATCCCTCTAGTCATCTAAGTGAAACATGATCCGAGTTCAACTAGGCCGTGTCCGATCATCACGTGAGACGGACTAGTCAAGATCGGTGAACATCTCCATGTTGATCGTATCTTCTATACGACTCATGCTCGACCTTTCGGTCCTCCGTGTTCCGAGGCCATGTCTGTACATGCTAGGCTCGTCAAGTCAACCTAAGTGTATTGCGTGTGTTCCGAGGCCATGTCTGTACATGCTAGGCTCGTCAACACCCGTTGTATTCGAACGTAAGAATCTATCACACCCGATCATCACGTGGTGCTTCGAAACGACGAACCTTCGCAACGGTGCACAGTTAGGGTGAACACTTTCTTGAAATTATTATAAGGGATCATCCTACTTGCTACCGTCGTTCTAAGCAAATAAGATGCAAAAACATGATAAACATCACATGCAATCAAATAGTGACATGATATGGCCAATATCATTATGCTCCTTTGATCTCCATCTTCGGGGCACCATGATCATCTTTGTCACCGGCATGACACCATGATCTCCATCATCATGATCTCCATCATTGTGTCTTCATGAAGTCGTCACGCCAACGATTACTTCTACTTCTATGGCTAACTCGTTTAGCAACAAAGTAAAGTAATTTACATGGCGTTATTCAATGACACGCAGGTCATACAAAATAATAAAGACAACTCCTATGGCTCCTGCCGGTTGTCATACTCATCGACATGCAAGTCGTGATTCCTATTACAAGAATATGATCAATCTCATACATCACATATATCATTCATCACATCTTCTGGCCATATCACATCACATAGCACTTGCTGCAAAAACAAGTTAGACGTCCTCTAATTGTTGTTGCAAGTTTTTACGTGGTTTGTAGGTTTCTAGCAAGAACGTTTCTTACCTACGTATGACCACAACGTGATTTGCCAATTTCTATTTACCCTTCATAAGGACCCTTTTCATCGAATCCGTTCCGACTAAAGTAGGAGAGACAGACACCCGCTAGCCACCTTATGCAACTAGTGCATGTCAGTCGGTGGAACCTGTCTCACGTAAGAGTACGTGTAAGGTCGGTCCGGGCCGCTTCATCCTACAATGCCGCCGAAACAAGAAAAGACTAGTAGCGGCAAGAAGAATTGGCAAACTCAACGCCCACAACTGCTTTGTGTTCTACTCGTGCATAGTAACTACGCATAGACCTGGCTCATGATGCCACTGTTGGGAATCGTAGCATAATTTAAAATTTTCCTACGCTCACCAAGATGCATCTATGGAGTCTACTAGCAACGAGGGGAAAGGAGTGCATCTACATACCCTTGTAGATCGCGAGCGGAAGCGTTCCAATGAACGTGGATGACGGAGTCGTACTCGCCGTGATCCAAATCACCGATGACCGAGTGCCGAACGGACGGCACCTCCGCGTTCAACACACGTACGGTGCAGCGACGTCTCCTCCTTCTTGATCCAGCAAGGGGGAGGAGAGGTTGATGGAGATCCAACAGCACGACGGCGTGGTGGTGGATGTAGCGGGTCTCCGGCAGGGCTTCGCCGAGCTTCTGCGAGAGAGAGAGAGGTGTTGCAGGGGAGGGGGGAGGCGCCCAAGGCTTAGATGTTGCTGCCCTCCCTTCCCCCCACTATATATAGGGCCAAGGGAGAGGGGGGGGCGCAGCCTTGCCCCTTCCTCCAAGGAAGGGTGCGGCCAGGGGGGAGTCCTTCCCCCCCAAGGCACCTCGGAGGTGCCTTCCCCCTTTAGGACTCTCCCTTTTTTCTTATCTCTTGCGCATGGGCCTCTTGGGGCTGGTGCCCTTGGCCCATATAGGCCAAGGCGCACCCCTTACAGCCCATGTGGCCCCCCGGGGCTGGTGGACCCCCGGACCCCTTTCGGCACTCCCGGTACAATACCGATAAAGTGCGAAACTTTTCCGGCGACCAAAATAAGACTTCCCATATATAAATCTTTACCTCCGGACCATTCCGGAACCTCTCGTGACGTCCGGGATCTCATCCGGGACTCCGAACAACTTTCGGGTTTCCGCATACATATATCTCTACAACCCTAGCGTCACCGGACCTTAAGTGTGTAGACCCTACGGGTTCGGGAGACATGCAGACATGACCGAGACGCCTCTCCGGTCAATAACCAACAGCGGGATCTGGATACCCATGTTGGCTCCCACATGTTCCACGATGATATCATCGGATGAACCACGGTGTCGAGGATTCAATCAATCCGTATGCAATTCCCTTTGTCAAACGGTATGTTACTTGCCCGAGATTCGATCGTCGGTATCCCAATACCTTGTTCAATCTCGTTACCGGCAAGTCTCTTTACTCGTACCGCAATGCATGATCCCGTGACTAACGCCTTAGTCACATTGAGCTCATTATGATGATGCATTACCGAGTGGGCCCAGAGATACCTCTCCGTCACACGGAGTGACAAATCCCAGTCTCGATCCGTGCCAACCCAACAGACACTTTCGGAGATACCCGTAATGCACCTTTATAGTCACCCAGTTACGTTGTGACGTTTGGCACACCCAAAGCACTCCTACGGTATCCGGGAGTTGCACGATCTCATGGTCTAAGGAAAAGATACTTGACATTGGAAAAGCTCTAGCAAACGAAACTACACGATCTTTTATGTTATGCTTAAGTTGGGTCTTGTCCATCACATCATTCTCCTAATGATGTGATCCCGTTATCAATGACATCCAATGTCCATAGTCAGGAAACCATGACTATCTGTTGATCAACGAGCTAGTCAACTAGAGGCTTACTAGGGACAGGTTGTGGTCTATGTATTCACACATGTATTACGATTTCCGGACAATACAATTATAGCATGAATAATAGACAATTACCATGAACAAAGAAATATAATAATAACCATTTATTATTGCCTCTAGGGCATATTTCCAACACCAATCTATCATATTTTTATCATGTCCGTTTGCCAATTTCCGGCGCCGCTACCCGAAAGGGATTCACAACCCCTTTTACACGTCGGGTTGCGAGTATTTGTTATTTGTGTGCAGGTGCTGTTTACGTAGTGTTGCTTGGTTCTCCTACTGGTTTGATAACCTTGGTCTCATAACTGAGAGAAATACCTACCGCCGCTGTGCTGCATCATCCCTTCCTCTTTGGGGAAATACCGGCGTACCTTCAAGCCGCATCACTCGCCGCCCTAAAATACGGCAAGTGGCATTGTCCGGTTCCACAGCGTGGCGGCAATGCTCAACTTTTCATTTGCGACGGCATCCGTCCACCTCGTCCAGATGGCGCCGAGGGTGGTGGATGCGGCGATGGCTCGGGAGGACCGAGAGGCGAGGGAGCGCCTCGCGACGGAGGTCGCCGCTGACGAATACATGGCGGGCCTCCGCCGCCAGCATCCCGAGCTCGTGGAGGCGGAGCGGGCCATCTTCGTGGAGCGGGCAGTCGACAGCGAGGTCATTGTCATCTGCGAAGACGGGGAGCAAGGCAGCGGTGACGACGGCAACGCGGAGAAGGAGTTCGACGCCGAGGGGTGGCGGCGCATCTTCCCTGACTCCGGCGACGACGACACTGGCCCGGACCCAATGGGCGGTGGCATGTCGAGGCAAGATTGGTTCGATCTCTACTATGGCAAGGATGAGGATGAAGATTAGATTAGATTAGTTTAAGTTTATGTTTAGTTCTAGTTTTAAGTTTAAGTTTAGTTTAAATTTTGGTTGTCAAGACAATGTGTTAAATTTTGGTTGTTTAACTTCGGGTGTCAAGACAATGTGGCCAATTTCGGTTGTTTAAATCAAAAGTAGGTCAAATTTTATGCAAATTTGAATTTTATTCAGTTATATATAGAGAATCGGCTAGGTCCGGCCAAATCTTAATGGAGTAAAATTACTCCACTAAAATTTTGCTCCGCCGGATCTTCCGTTATATATAGGGTTTCGGTTAGAGTTGTCCTAAGGAACAGTGCAGGTGCTGGTAGTACCAGGTAGCAGTACGGAGCATGAACCATCTGGATCGAAATTTGGTCCTAGTGTTGTACTCATGCTTCTTTCTTGTATAATTAACACTGTCTTCTCAACTCAATTTTCTCTTGTGTTGTTTCAGACATTTGATCACCTATTTCCTGTGGAAGCACGCTTGGCCTGTCCTCATCTCACGTAGCTTTTCAGTGTTTTAAAATATAATTACCTCCGTTCGCAAATACTCGACGTGGTTTTAGTAGGGCAGTGACTTGAAAGTGGCTGCACTTTCAATCTGCTTTTCCTTATTTGCAAAGTCAATATCTGGAAGTCATAACTAAAAACCAGTACTAGCTTGTACTACTACTAGTGCTACATGTAAGCATCAATGGCTGCTCAAAGTTGAACGCCCGTTGGAACTGTTGGAGAACTTGAGTCAAACATCAGGGCTACTAGAATAGCAAGTCAATGGTTTTTCGTGAGAGAAAAAGGTAGGAACTTTCCTATCATTGCCAATTTTGACAGGCTACTGGTTCTCAAATCTCAAAAAACAAAAAGAAAAGAAATTGACAGGTTACTATCTTAGCGATACAACTGATTTGCATGCGTGCGTGTGTATCCATTTGCAATGAACGCGGGGATTGGTAGGAGTGCAATCCGTCTCCGAAACAAAAATGATGAGAGTCTAGACTCTAAGATAGAGGCTGAGGAGGGGAGGAAAAAAACGCGGCGATGATCCAAACACGTCCTTTTTCCGTTTGCAACTGGAACCAAAAACGGCCTCCTCCTCCACACAACAGCAACCCGCGAGAGCGAACGCAGCAACCCGGTGGCGTGACCGGGGCGTGGAACGCATGGTCCATGCATGGCGATGAGCCAGCGTGCAGCCAGCGGCCGATCGAGCAGGGCCACTGCCATGTCATCCTATCCGTGAGGCCCAAGGAAAATGCGCCGGAGGGAACAGTGCTAATTATGAGCGGGAGATAGGAGCACGTATGCAGGATGGTGACTCTGCGAGCGTCGCCGTCGACGTGCTACGGCCGTGCTGGACCGGACGGAACGGAAACCTGCCGGAACTTGCTTCTCGTTTTGTCTCGAACTTTTCTTTGCTTGCGCTTGCGGTCTCAAGACAAGAGGATGGATAGGCGAGAGACGTGGCTCTTGTGGTCTATCTGACGGGGATGCGTACGTGTACACGGCACAGCTGGCCCGTGTGTGGGTCCGGGTCAATGGTACTACAGGCGGATCGGGTGGGTACGCAGGACAAAAACATTTATGAGAGCCAGCACCCGTACTTACTGTAGTTTAGACCAAAGCTGATATGCTCTCCTACATGACAGACTCTCGCCTGGCCTGATGAGCAGATTCGACTGGTTTACAGCGGATACCTGCAGTGCTCCAGCTAAGCTCCGGCTGCCAATGCCATGCGGTTATTTCCATTACTAGAACACAGAAATATCACAGGCACACAACGAAATTCCAAATCCCTGCACTGCACATGCTCTGCTTCCTTTCTTCGATCGTTTCCATGGCATCGGACTTGCTTTTTCCATATAATAAAGCAGCAGGGCCGCCGTGTACGTAACAGACGTAGTGCTTGCTGTAATGGAGTTCCTGCACCAGGAATTCCATTCTCGATCGGCTGTTAGATTAACCAATTTGATTTGTCAATGTCACCAAGAGGTAGTAAAACACACGTCAACAACAACAGCTCTACTTGCCTCTGCAGCACGCGGGTTTTGTAATCCTAAACACTAGTAGTGCCTCCTAATTTGCTCCAACGTCGTCAGCTGCAGCAGCGACATGTAATACCCAATTAAGGGAGCCAATCATACCTTCAATCCTTATCCCCTACTCATGCAAGCAAGCATGTGTATTAGAAAAAAGAACATATATGGGTGAGTATGTTACCATAAGATTAAGAATTGGCTGTACTTCGTAGCAACTTCTCTTGTCATTTTCATAGGAAGGTGTTTTTAACATTGATAAACGGAGCTACATGATGTTCGACCCCTCTTCTATTTGCATATGCCATGACAAAATTACATGGTTTTCGTTTCAGGAATTACTAGAGTTGCTTCTAGAATTGTGAAAGAGCTTAAGACAACGATGAAGTGTATATTATCTCGTATGGTGCACGGTGGCACCACCAAGGCACAAGTAATGCACTTGACATGGTATAAAATGCGCTTCCACGATACATCTATCCTTGATGAATGAAATCTCTCTTTTGTGCATTCACACGTCTTTTTATTGCCTGTACTTTTTTTAACCATCCTTACACTCTTGTCGTGGCACCCGCCTCGCTCTCCCAGCTATCACACCTGGCGCTTCACTGTATCACCGGTTGTTAACCCTTCGACCAACCATTGCTCTAACAAACTTAGCATTATCATCTTACTTCACCTTTTTAAGGTGGTCCTCAAACCGTGAATGGCGCTACAATCGCCACTTTCCACTATGATTAGCATCCGGCGGACTAATTGATACATGTCAAATCATACTCAGCCGTAAACCTAAACGGCTAAACAAGGGTGCATCGATGAAACGAAACGACGAGTAAAGAGACAGGAATAGCGTGCAATGCTACAATCAGTTGCGGTATCCGTATGGCGTTCTCTTTCATTATTTAACCGTTCCATCAAAATAGACCACACAACAAAAGGTAGCAACGACGTCATCTTTGCTCCTTCCTCTCATCCATACATGCCCCCTTCACGGTTAGACACACCCACAAACATCCAAGCACCGATATTTCCTTTAAAACCGCATAAATATAATTTAAGAGAACTTCATTAAAGAACAAGAAAAAGCCAATAAGCCTAGCCACCTTGCCAATCACCACTCTCCTAGTCATCATCATCATCCATCACCTCTCTCTTACCATCTGCTCTGCCAATAGAGAACAAAATCCTCAACCTCTTCTATAGATTCTCTCTCCTGTTAAAATAAATAAATTAAAAAACTACTATAAACGAGAAAATAATAAGAGGGAGACCTTCCCTTCCTCTCCTCCGGCCTAACCCACCCCACCCCCCTCCCTCTCCTCCAAGCATCCACCGTCCCGGCCAAATCAGCCCCCTCCCCCAGCTCAAGCAAGAGCGCCATTCCCGCGGATATAGAAGAGGAGAGGCGAATTCACCTCCCCCTGACCTCTCCGTCCCCCAAAATCCTCCGAAAACCTAATCCTTGTCCCCGGAAAGATCCTCCTTTTCTTGGTTTCCACTTTGCTACAGATAAACAAAGCTATATATAGCGTTTTGGCCACGTTTCTTGGCCTCCGCTGTGGGTTGTTGTTAATTCGAGGGAGTCCAATTCGCGTGCAACTGAAGGGGCCCGGCCATGGCGGAGGAGGAGAGGCGGCGGCGGTTCTCGAGTCTACGCAGCGTCCGGTGGCGGGTCGATCTCGGCATCCTGCCGGCGTCGCCGGAGGCCTCCGTCGAGGAGCTCCGCCGCGCTGCCGCCGATTCGCGGCGGAGGTGAGCCCGCCATCCTTGTTCCCGGGTGTTTGCTGGTGTTTTGTCTTCTTGCGGCAGGAATCTGCTCTGCTCTGTTTTTCCTGCTTAGCTGGCTCGGCGCTGTTATGGCTTTCATTTGATTCTTGCGCGGTCAGGTGTTGATTTCGTCCAGATGGTTGTGTTTGTTAGTAAATTACTGCAATCACCGGCTGCTAATGCATCTAATTTGGTTGTGGTCATATGAACATAGCTCGTCGATTGCTAGATTTCTGACTCTGTCGGTGTTATCTGCACATGGCCATGTGCCATGTTTGTTTCATGAGATGAAATTTCGGCGAGAGAGATTGGTGCTGTTACTGATCTATAAATGATTGGGGCAAATGAATTTTGCTCCTTGCTATTTCTTTCTACCTAAGGATGACATGTTTATTTTGTTTCATGCTTGTTGTAGGTATGTTAGTTTGAGGCGCCGTGTTCTGGTAGACCCTCATCTTCCAAAGGAGGAGGCTAGATCACCTAACCTCATCGTGGACAACCCGCTCTCTCAGAACCCAGGTATTTGATCCTAAACATGATCTTGTGAATTGTGATGATGACATGGTAAACAAATTACAAGGGTATCTTTGAACATGGATGACTTGTTATCTACTACAAACACTTGCGTGATCACTCACCATCACAGATTTGTACTGCAAAGTGTTTTCCTGAATTTCCGTGGGTTGTGATGCACTTCATTTATTAAACGATGAGTGGTGCTTGACAAGTGTTATGTAACACATTAAGATATAAATGCGTACTCTTTTTATTAATTTATTATTGTTCATAATTATTTATTAGGGCTCTTTTCTACTGGTATAATTACTGGTGTAGTAGCTATGCTAGTGCAGAGGGGGGATGAAACCAATTATTCAGAGTGTGAATAGCTTGCTCACACAAAATTGTGCACTTTTTCTATGATGATAATTGATATGTAACAAAAGCCTCCAAGTGTTGCTTGATACTTTGTGCGACATCTCTGATTCCAAGTTTCCATCTTGATATTTTCATTTAACTTTTTTCTGCAGAGAGTAGCTGGGGTCGGTTTTTCAGAGGGGCAGAGTTGGAGAAGACTGTGGACCAAGATTTGTCTCGCTTGTATCCCGAAGATGGTAGTTACTTCCAAACACCTACTTGCCAGGCCATGCTGCGTAGGATACTGTTAATGTGGTGTCTTCAGCATCCACAGTATGGTTACCGCCAAGGTAAGAAACTCCTTGCGCATGTAGAAGAAACAAAGTTCTCAAGTTGTTTCAAGGAATCTGGTTGGCTTTCTCTTTTCAACTGAGAACTTCATGGGTCTAAAATCATCTAGGGCTGTTAATCTTTGCACGAGACTAAGTTGGTAAAAATTACCATTTTATAAAACAAGAGTATAATATCTTAAGATGGCATTGTTGAAGCATATTAATTAGCTTTGAGATCTCTTAATAGCAATGCTGGGTAGCACTAAAGTATCTTTTGACTAAGTAGCATGGCCACTTCAGTATATCTTTTCATTTATATTTTCTTGTTTAATTGCTGAATATGGCCTGACATATGGCTCATCTTGACACAGGAATGCATGAGCTATTGGCTCCACTTGTGTATGTTCTTCAGGTCGACATTGATAAACTATCGCAAATACGAAAACTCCATGAAGACTGCTTCAATGATGATTTTGTTGGAGTACCTTTCCCAGATACTGATATGGTTTTTAGTTATAAACCTAGAAAGGACCCAAAGTGGCATTCAGGAACTGACAATGAAAATGATTCTGAAAGTGCCTCCAGAGCTAACAGTCTTGATGAGCTTGACTCAGATACAAAAGAAATAATTTTACTTAGTGATGCATATGGAGCTGAAGGTGAACTAGGCATTGTATTATCTGAAAGATTCATGGAGCATGATGCCTATGCCATTTTTGATGGTTTGATGGATGGGGGTGGCGGAGTGGTTCGCATGGCAGAATTTTACTCTCCATCCAGTGTTGGATCTAGCTCAAGTCTACCACCTGCTATTGAAGCCTCCTCAGCGTTATATCATTTGCTTTCCATTGTTGAGCCATCTCTTCATAACCATTTCATTGAGCTGAAAGTGGAACCTCAGTGGTTTGCACTTCGTTGGCTGAGGGTCTTGTTTGGACGAGAATTCGGCCTCAGTGATCTCTTAGTAATATGGGACAAAGTTTTCGCCTGTTCCAATAGTATGCTGCTAAATAGTGACGAGGAATATAGCTTTCGGATCTTGTGTTCAGATAGAGGGGCATTCATTGCAGCTATGGCAGTCTCTATGCTTCTTCATGTTAGATCGTCTCTGTTGGCTACCGAGACTGATGTCTCTTGTCTCCAGAGATTATTGAATTACCCGACGAATGTTGATGTGCAGAAGCTAATTGAGAAGGCCCAGTCCCTGCAGTCTACTGCCATTGATGCGAACACTTCATCCCCATCTGTCCTATTAAATAGGGATATCGGCGAGTATGACAGAGTTAACAGTATTCTCCCTATTTCAACTCCTCCGAGAACTCCATTGCATCCTTTATCCGAGAGTTACTGGGAAAAGCAGTGGAGAAATTTGCACACTGATGGGACATCTCCCAAGGAGACTGTGAAGGGTCATTCTTTCAGCAGAGAAATAAAGAAATCCTTGAGGCAGAAACTTGGTTTGTCTAGGACAGAGTCAGATCCTTCTCCAGTGAAAGCAATCAGTGTGAAAAGTGATGCTCGGAATTCAGCAAGGCGATGCCTTCTGAATACTTTGTCAGATAGTGTGGGGAGGTCTCATGAAATTGCAGGGAAAATTCAAGAAGATGAATTCCCTATTGTCTCAACTCACAAGGAGCCTCCAGTGAGTTCCGCAGAGCCTTCGCAACCAAGAGCAGCTGCTGAAAGTGTAACTGTAAGCCCACCGTGCCTGGCTAAACTCAGCCCTCTAGAAAATCCACTGGCTGTGCCAGCTGATGAGAGCACAACACAAATGACACAATGTGCAACAGAAGCTTGTTCTTCTAGCGGTGAGAACTCTCCAGTGTTCTATGCAGCCGTTGCTGGTAATGAGCATGAGAACATTCAAGATAACGATTCTGAGAGAAGTAGTGTCATTTCAATTTCGTATGGTGGTGACAATGACAGGGATGAAATACTGCAAGATGAGTCATCCAGCTGTAATCATGATGGCAGTAGTGTTCAAGATTCAGAAGCAGAAACTTCTGATAAAACTGCAGATCCAGATGGATCCTCTGAAAAAACTGTGGTTTCTAATGAAAGGAAGCCATTTATCAGTAAATTTCAGTGGCTGTTGAAGCTAGGGAGACCCTCAGGTGAAGGCAGCATCGAGAAGGGTAGCGGTGAGAAATCAGATGGTAAAGATGCTGTTGACGCATCCTGCTCCGAAGGGAATTCGAATAACCCGCGTGGTAACACAAAGTTGGCTGCTGGTGATAAGAAGGTGATGGGCACATTTAAGAATCTTGGACAAAGCATGCTCGAGAATATCCAGGTATATCATATGCAACATCCTTTTGTGATACTTTTTGGTAGTCCCTATCCTGATAAAAGTATTTGAATAATTTTCTACATCAAATGTTTGTTTCTTACCACTTGGTAGAATTGCTTGGCTTGCGTTCTGAAGTCATTAGTGAAATACTCCATCCGTATCAAAGTATAAGACATTTTTTGACACTGTCATATTGTCAAAAAACATCTTATATTTTGATAAAACACAATTGTTCTGTATCTTTATTTGCTAAACATGTATGGTGTAACTTGGATCATGCCTATCTATGCATCACTAGCAATGGATCATGCCTTCATCACTAACAATGGTTGCAATGTAATTATAGGTGATCGAGTCGGCGTTTCAGCAAGATCGCAGCCAGCCCGGCCCGATGGAGAACTTCTCAAACAACATCCTGGGCGGCAAAGGACAGGTGACCGCAACCGCAGCTCTGACCGAGCTCCGCAAGATCAGCAACTTGCTCAGCGAGATGTAGCCATCCATGTAAGGCGGCATACCCACAGGCCGTCTGTTCCTGCCCAACCCACCCCTCTCTAGCTCAGCAGTCGATGGCCTGCCTGGTGATAACAAGCGAGGTGCCTCGGCCATCTTGTCCACCGGTGCTCCTGCGCTGCTCCATATGTACATATAGGTTCCATTCGAGTCCATCATGTAACTAATTAAGGCACTTGTACGTACGTACCTAAGGAACTCCGATCAATCTAGGTGTCACCGCGACGACGAGGCAGTAGTTTACGTCTGTCAGCGTTAGAAGGATGTATTTTTTGATGGAAGAATTTTGTAAGATTAACTGGTCAAGGGGGGAATAAATGGAAGGAATAGTTCCATTGCTTCAGTTTTTCTTTCCTGTTGACGCATGTGCTGAAGATACTGTACCTGATTGGTCATCCTCAGTCAGGTTGGAACGGTCGGACTGCAATCCATCCCGGCGTGCCCTTGTCGGGGCATTATCATGAGCGGCGTGGTCCAACGGAGGAGGGAAACTACACTGCGATTTCCAATTCCAAGTGGCAGTGAGTCAGCAATCCTATTCCTATCCACCCACCTCCACAGCGATTGACCTTGACTACACAAGATAGCGCAGTTTCAGTTGGCTGCTGGCTGCTCAGATGCCACAAGCATCAAGGCTTTGAAGCTTTGCTAAACAGAATGAATGGTGCCCGCCCATTGCGAACATGCATTATTCTCTCTATTCCAAACATAAGGTGTATTAGTCTTTTCATAAAAGATTATAGAAAACTATGTGAACATCTCCAATACCAAATAAACAAAATATGAAAATATATCTCATGATGAATCTAGCGATACGTATTAGGCATTTTTGTTATACCTACTTTCTTCTATAAACTAGGCAAACAAAGAGCAGTTTGACTTCTGTAAAGTTAACACCCCCTATATTTTGGAACAGAGTATTTCTTTAGCGCGGAAAAGAAAGACACGTTGTTGTACAACATGGTGCAATCGTAAAAATCCATCCAAAAATACGACCACCGTGAATTCTACAAGAAAAACAAAACCACGCAAAAATATTTGCGTATCAATGAAACTTATTCATCATCTTTCAGTGCCGGGGTACATGTGATGGAAATGAGGTATACATGATCACTGCTGCGTTGCCTAGCACCAAAATTATGTTAACAGCATCTCTCTATACAAGAATCTGTTGACAGCAAATCCGAAACAAACTGAAAGCAGCGAACCTTTTTCTTCACCTTGAACCAGTTACATGCCACTAGCACCTACCAAGGACATTGGCCATTTCCAAAGATATAACAAGCTGAAAGTATCAAATACTCTCTCCGTCTCGAATTAGTTGTCTTAGTGTTAGATACATCCGTATCTAGACAAATCTAAGACGGCTAATTTGGGACGGAAGTAATACTTGACCATATCATACTGAAGCATCTATAATGTTTCCCTGCAGGCAGGAAAAGTGAAATAGATTCAGCACTACCACTGGGCGGGGAACAACTACTCTTTTTTTCTTTCCTCGAGTTGATCATCAAACTCTAAAATGTCAAGCTCTCAAAAACATGGTCCGATGGTTTACTGAATCTTTGGCCTGGAACAATCACCAGCACAAGCTAAAGTCAGTTCCTGCAGCAGAGAAGAAACACCATCCACACGACCACATTATGAAAGAGGACAGCTGATGTGCCTAATTATCAAAGAATAGCATTATGTGAGCAAATGTAGACAGTGAAAAAAGTTAATTCATCAAAGGCAAGGGTGCTAATGATCTCAACTACAAGGCATGTTTTTGTCCTTAGCTACTTCCCTCTTATAGTTTTCCCAAACTTCAGGTCCCATGGGATGCTTTTTCACAAAATAACTCATGAAACATTTGTCTGAGCAGGCTAGGATTGTGCTTAAAGCCAGCCGGGATGTAACCACCCCCCTTTCTAGCAGCCAATTGTACATGAAAATCCTGACTTTGGTTCTTTCCACGGTAAATGACAGGCAAGCAGGGAAAGCAACCAGATCACTCAGAGTATACCCTGAATGATTTATAAGGAAGGATATCTTTGACTCGAGCACATCAATCTTCTGGTTCAGAATCTGTGGAGCCAGCTTGATCATGTTTACTACCTCTTTTGGGTCCAACCCAGTATTGTTCACTAAGAACTCGTACCGATCTTGTAGTTCGTCACCTTTACCACGGAAGGTTTTGAGTGCCTTCTTCATATCTTCAGAGCCTTCAACAAATCCTATGCTTTTCAAGAATTTTATTCTCTCATTGAATGATGCTTCAAAGGGGTCAATTTTTGGTAGCTGGCTGACTTTTGACCCTAATGTGTAACTCATCAACAGTTTCGGGTCCTCCAGTATAATCTTGCGCAGGCGCCTCTTTCCCACATTGAGATTTGTAACAATGCTGTTTGGCATCTTCAATGGGGCAGAACCAAGGATTAATCCATGAGAAAGAACAAACTTGTTAACATCCTCATCGCTTATGCCAATCTCAGCTAAGAACAGCATTCCCCTCCGTAGGTTACTTGTGAAATCCTCGACCGACACATTTGGGAAGTCCATAAAAAGATCATACAGCTCTTTTTTTCCACATCCCGCTTTTAGCATCATGAGAACCGCTGTAAATAGCATCTTTCCTGAACCATCCAGCAAGAAATCTGGATTTTGCCTGACCAATTTACCAACAGCTTCCTTAGTAAATCCCAAGTTAACGAAGAACTGGGGAACTCGAACCATCTTTCTCCAATCATAAGACTTCCTAGCAGATAAGAACTGACTAATCCAGTCCCGCTGGATCCCAATGTCGTCTAGCCACTCCAGGATCTTCAATTCCACATTCGGGTCACGAACCAATACAACAGGAGTAGCAATTACGAGCTTGATCACACTGGTCCTACTGAACCCAAGTTCCTCAAGGGCCTTCAGCTTAGATGCAAGCACACCATGGCCAAAACTAAAGACCTCCATAGCATCCCGGTATATCCTCCCTATCTTCCTGCGCGCAATGCCGTAATTGCAAAGCAGGCGGAAGTTGCCGAGCAACATCTCATCGTCCGTGAGAAACATGAGATCCCGAGGCAAGAACGCACTGCACTCGCTCGGTCTGAGGCCGATGCTCTCCAAGAAGGGCTCAAACTCGTTGACAGGATTGAACTGAAATAACCGCACCAGGGCCTTGCTGACCCTTTCATCCTTCATGTCCCTCTTCTTCACCTTGGACCTGAAGACCAGCTCGGTTCCCCCCTCCGGGGGCTCCTTGAGGGCGTCCTTCACCTCCTCCAGCAGCTTGCTCAGGTAAACAGGCGAGCGCTTGCTTATATGCTCGGCGTCGCTGAAGCACATGCCCCGCGTGACATGGAGGTACTCCATGAACGTCTTCTGCGCGGCGCGGACTTCCCGCCTCCTCTCCATTTGCCTGATCTTCCGATCCACTTCGTCCTCCTCCTCATCCACCAAGGTTTCCCCCTCGCTGTGGATGGGAGCAGCTGAATAGGGCCGCCGCTGAATCCCATGATCAGAAGCAACCCGATCCGATGCCGCGAATGATCCTTGGACATGCCGCCAGCTGGCAGCACAGCACGGCGGCACTCTGGAGGGTTTGTCGAGGGCACCAGGAGCCCACCGGAGCCGGGCTGCGCTTAATGCGGCGCGAAGGTGGTTGTTCATGGCGAAAACGAAGCAGCGAGAATCGCGCCAGCTTCAGGACCAAGCGGGGGAGGGCCGGAGGGGGCTCTGCTCCACGGCGTGCCGCTGACGCCTGCACGCGTCGCAGATTCCAGGGGGCCAAGACGACGTCGGAGGCTCAGACGAAACAGGGTCGCGCGGTAGCAGCCTGCGTCAGGGCGCAGGTCACGCGCGAGCAGCTGGAGGTCGGCGCGCAGCGGGACGAGCGGCTGCCATGACGGCGACGGCGACGGCGTCGAGGCGGCTGGGAGGACCTGGGGTTTGGGGGCTGCGGGGCGATGCGGCTGGCGCTTGGATGAAAGCCCAGAAAGGTCAGAGACTTGACGCTGATCCGTGTGTTATTGGGCCGGGCCGATCCGAAATGGAGCAGCTGTACAGTAAGTATGTTATAAGGCCGAAAAGGTTGACATATGGGGCCTAACTTGTTAGAAAGTACAACCCCACTCATATACATACCCGTATGTAAGACATGGAGTATTTGATCCGAGCTCATATACTCCCGTGTGAACAGTAAAATCCAAAAAAATAGTAAAAAGTTTCAAAAAAATCTGATTTTTTTTGTGATTAACATTGATAAATTTTCTAACTGTATGCAAAATTTCAGGTTGAAATGACATTAGTGGTGGTCTGGGCCAAAAATTTTTTGATGGTCTAAAAAAACTATTGTTGGAAGCATTTTGGAGCATCGATTTTATAATTTTTGCCTAGACCTCCACGAATGTCATTTCGACTTGAAATTTTGCACGCAGTTAGAACATTCATCAATGTTCATATATATATATTTTTTTTTTATTTTTTTACTATTTTTTGGATTTTACTGTTCATGCGAGAGCATATGAGCCCGGAATCAAAAAAGCACTTTTGGTAAAGTATGCAATATTCAGTTTATGTATTGAGAGGCTGGCATTTAGGACCCAACTTGTTTTAAGGTCCGTCCCCATTTGTGTACATTTGGATCTCCAACGATGAGGCCAAGGATGCAAATTTTGATTCATTTGGACCCAACTCATTAGAAAGCCCCCTCTCATTCATATACGCGCGACCTCCAACAATTACGCAAGACACAACATTTGATTCATATACTGAGAGGTTGGCACATAAGACCAACCATGTTTAAAATGTCGTGCAAGAGTTATAAGTCTTTACCTTACAAACCACTCTTCCAACTTGCGCGAGGCGTTTTCCCCTACCCTAGCTGTCGCCACAAACCAGGCGACTAGGGAGGCGGATCTTCTTCCACCGATCTCCACCGTCCAGGGCGCTGGCCCCCTCTCCCTCCGGCTGCTACTCCGGCGGTAGGAGGGGGGAGGGGGGCGTTCCTCTGCTCTGTAGTCAGGGTTTGGATTTGTAGGTCGTGGTGCGTCATTGGGGTGGTGGGAGCGGCGCCCAGGTGAATAAATCTGCCTCAACTCCACTCCCACACTGGCGGTGCTCATCATGCGTGTTGATGGCATTGTGTGTTTGCTGATCCTTCAGATCGGCGGCGTTAGGGTTCATGGATGGTGTTGGCGAAGCGGCGGCGGTGACTCCATCAGGTGTGTCTCTCCTTCTGCTATGTTCCCATTGCTGCGTCGTTGTCTCCTACGTCATGGTGGAGCAGAGAGGTTTTGTTGTCTAGGAGTACGCGCAGACGGTTGTCTATGCAAGTGACAGATGGAAGATGGTGCATCTTGTGCTCGGTTTGTGGTTAGAGGCTGACAGTTCTGGTTTCCTCCTCCAACGTCATAGTCGTGCGGGCGTGTCAGTTCTGAAGTTCGATGGCGTGTCCGGTGACATATTGCCCCGCTCTGATTCTTTCAACGACAATGGTTTTGCTTCAAGCAAACTACTTTAGAGATCTGTAAAGTTGTTGATCAGCGATGGAGTTGCATCGAGCTCGGGTAAAGAGGTGATCTGTCTCATTTTCCTTAGTGGAGAGGGACATGCACTGTTTTTTTGCATAGGATTATCCTATCTTTTCAGTCCTGTAATGTCGATGTTTATGTGACTTGTAATTGAATATTTATTTTATTAATGAGACACGTATATCATGCAAAAAATGTTTAAAATGTCCGCACTCGTGTACATACAGATCTCCAATGATGACATTAAATACGTAGAATTTGGTTCATATACCAAGAGACTCCCATCTTTTTTTAAAAGAAGAATATATTAATATCACCAAGATACCAATTACGCCATCCTCTGCACCTACAAAATGTCATGGACATCCAGGATGCACACAACCAAAGAAGAAAAAAAAGAAAGGGAAAGAAAAGTCCCGCCACAGCGATCGGCTCCTCTCAACAGCAGCACACCTACCACCACCTAATACAACACGCGAAAACATAAAAAGTCTCCAAAAGCAACGCCTCCAAGAAGGGAATAGTGCACAAGCGCCGTTGTTGCCCGATCCAAGATCTTAGGTTTTCACCCTGAAGAATGTCCGTGTTCTCAAAACAATCTATAATGCCTAAATAGTTCATCCCCACTGACCTATTTCTCTTGACATGCAGGCAATCCACATCAGCACCCTTGCCACATCAACGTGCACTATATTCTCATGCGTCCAGGTCATCATGTTGCTCACACCGTCCGCATGTTACATCCCACGACTCGATTTATTGCTGCTGGGCTATACTACGAAGCCGCATCATAATGAGGCCCACACCTTCCCGTCTGATCCCCTTCCCCTACCCGAGTCTCACACCTTCCCATCTGATCCCCTTCCCCTACCCAAGTCTCATACATTCCCGTCTGATCCTCTTCACCTACGATCTTGGCAATGGAAGAGGCTGTGGTCGCTTGAACTTTCCCCTCCGATTTGTAATGGCGGCTTCATGAACTACCAGTGGAAATCAACAGCCATCCATATTGGCATAACTCCCAATTAGTATATATAGACTCCCTCCATCCTTTAAAGAGTGTACTTCTGTTAGGGATGTTGGGGAACGTAGCAGAAATTCAAAATTTTCTACGCATCACCAAGATCAATCTATGGAGGAATCTAGCAACGAGGGGAAGGGGAGTGCATCTACATACCCTTGTAGATCGCTATGCGGAAGCGTTGCAAGAACGCGGATGAAGGAGTCGTACTCGTAGCAATTCAGATCGCGGTTGATTCCGATCTAAGCACCGAAGAACGGTGCCTCCGCGTTCAACACACGTGCAACCCGGTGACGTCTCCCATGCCTTGATCCAGCAAGGAGAGAGGGAGAGGTTGGGGAAGACTCCGTCCAGCAGCAGCACGACGGCGTGGTGGTGATGGAGGAGCGTGGCAATCCTGCAGGGCTTCGCCAAGCACCGCGGGAGAGGAGGAGGACATGGAAGAGGGGAAGGGCTGCGCCAGAACTTGGGTTGCTGCTGCCCTCCCACCCCCCACATATATATAGGGGAAAGGGAGAGGGGGGCCGGCCCCCTCAGATCCAATCTGAGGAGGGGGCGGCGGCCAAGGGGGTTGCCTTGCCCCCCAAGGCAAGGGGGGCGCCTCCCCTTAGGGTTTCCCCAAACCCCCAGGCGCATGGGCCCTGGGAGGGAAGGCGCCCATCCCACTAAGGGGCTGGTCCCTCTCCACATACAGCCCATAGGGCCCTCCGGGGCTGGTGGCCCCTCCCGGTGGACCCCCGGAACCCTCCGGTGGTCCCGGTACATTACCGGTGACGCCCGAAACTCTTCCGGTGGCCAAAACGGGACTTCCCATATATAAATCTTTACCTCCGGACCATTCCGGAACTCCTCGTGACGTCCGGGATCTCATCCGGGACTCCGAGCAACATTCGGTAACCACGTATATCTATTCCCTATAACCCTAGCGTCATCGAACCTTAAGTGTGTAGACCCTACGGGTTCGGGAACCATGCAGACATGACCGAGACGTTCTCCGGCCAATAACCAACAGCGAGATCTGGATACCCATGTTGGCTCCCACATGTTCCACGATGATCTCATCGGATGAACCACGATGTCGGGGATTCAATCAATCCCGTATACAATTCCCTTTGTCAATTGGTATGTTACTTGCCCGAGATTCGATCGTCGGTATCCCGATACCTTGTTCAATCTCGTTACCGGCAAGTCTCTTTACTCGTTCCGTAACACATCATCCCGTGATCAACTCCTTGGTCACATTGTGCACATTATGATGATGTCCTACCGAGTGGGCCCAGAGATACCTCTCCGTTTACACGGAGTGACAAATCCCAGTCTCGATTCGTGCCAACCCAACAGACACTTTCGGAGATACCTGTAGTGCACCTTTATAGCCACCCAGTTACGTTGTGACGTTTGGTACACCCAAAGCATTCCTACGGTATCCGGGAGTTGCACAATCTCATGGTCTAAGGAAATGATACTTGACATTAGAAAAGCTCTTAGCAAACGAACTACACGATCTTGTGCTAGGCTTAGGATTGGGTCTTGTCCATCACATCATTCTCCTAATGATGTGATCCCGTTATCAACGACATCCAATGTCCATGGTCAGGAAACCGTAACCATCTATTGATCAACGAGCTAGTCAACTAGAGGCTTACTAGGGACATGGTGTTGTCTATGTATCCACACATGTATCTGAGTTTCCTATCAATACAATTTTAGCATGGATAATAAACGATTATCATGAACAAGGAAATATAATAATAACCAATTTATTATTGCCTCTAGGGCATATTTCCAACAGTCTCCCACTTGCACTAGAGTCAATAATCTAGTTCACATCACCATGTGATTAACACTCACAGGTCACATCACCATGTGACCAACATCCAAAGAGTTTACTAGAGTCAACAATCTAGTTCACATCACTATGTGATTAACACTCAATGAGTTCTGGTTTGATCATGTTATGCTTGTGAGAGAGGTTATTAGTCAACGGGTCTGAACCTTTCAGATCCGTGTGTGCTTTACGAATATCTATGTCATCTTGTGGATGCTACCACGCGCTACTTGGAGCCATTTCAAATAACTGCTCTACTATACGAATCCGGTTTACTACTCAGAGTCATCCGGATTAGTGTCAAAGTTCGCATCGACGTAACCCTTTACGACGAACTCCTTTTCACCTCCATAATCGAGAAAATTCCTTAGTCCACTAGATACTAAGGATAAGTTCGACCGCTGTCATGTGATCCATTCCCGGATCACTATTGTACCCCTTGACCAACTCATGGTAAGGCACACTTCAAGTGCGGTACACAGCATAGCATACTGTAGAGTCTACGTCTAAAGCATAGGGGACGACCTTCGTCCTTTCTCTCTCTTCTGCTGTGGTCAGGTCTTGAGTCTTACTCAATACTCACACCTTGTAACACAGCCAAGAACTCCTTCTTTGCTGATCTATTTTGAACTCCTTCAAAATCTTGTCACGGTATGTATTCTTTGAAAGTATCATCAGGCGTCTTGATCTATCTCTATAGATCTTGATGCCCAATATGTAAGCAGCTTTATCCAGGTCTTCCTTTGAAAAACTCCTTTCAAACAACCCTTTATGCTTTCCAGAAATTCTACATCATTTCGGATCAACAATATGTCATTCACATATACTTATCAGAAATGTTGTAGCGCTCCCACTCACTTTATAGTAAATACAAGTTTCTAACAAACTTTGTATAAACCCAAAATCTTTGATCATCTCATCAAAGCGTACATTCCAACTCCGAGATGCTTACTCCAGTCCTTAGAAGGATTGCTGGAGCATTGCATACTTGTTAGCATTTTTCAGGATTGACAAAACCTTCTGGTTGTATCACATACAACCTTTCCTCAAGAAAATCGTCGAGGAAACAATGTTTTGACATCCTATCTGCAAGATTTCATAAATAATGCAGTAACTGCTAATATAATTCCAACAGACTCTTAGCATCGCTACGAGTGAGAAAGTCTCATCGTAGTCAACTCCTTGAACTTGTCGGAAAACATCTTAACGACAAGCCGACACTTACCATAATTGTCTGTCTTCCTTTTAAAATCCATCTGCACCCAACAGCCTTACGACCATCAAGTATTTCTTCCAAAGTCTATACTTTGCTTTTTATACATGGATCCTCTCTCGGATTTCATGGCTTCTAACCATTTGTCAGAATATGGGCCCACCATCGCTTCTCCATAGCTCGTAGGTTCATTGTTGTCTAGCAACATGACTTCCAAGACAGGATCACGCATTACTCTGAAGTAGTACGCATCCTCGTCATCCTACGAGGTTTGGTAGTGACTTGATCCGAAGTTTCATGATCACTATCATAAGCTTCCACTTCAATTGGTGTAGGTGCCATAGGAACAACTTCCTGTGCCTTGCTACACACTAGTTGAAGTTATGGTTCAATAACCTCATCAAGTCTCCACCATCGTCCCACTCAATTCTTTCGAGAGAAACTTTTCCTCGAGAAAGGACCCGTTTCTAGAAGCAATTACTTTTGCTTCCAGATCTGAAATAGGAGGTATACCCAACTGTTTTGGGTATTATATGAAGATGCATTTATCCGCTTCGGGTTCGAGCTTATCAGCCTGAAACCTTTTCACATAAGCATCGCAACCCCAAACTTTTAAGAAACGACAACTTAGGTTTCTCTAAACGGTGTCGTCTCAACGGAATTGCGTGGTGCCCCTTTTAAAGTGAATGCGGTTATCTCTAATGCCTAACCCATAAACGATAGTGGTAATTCGATAAGAGACATCATGGTATGCACCATATCCAATAGGGTGCAGTTATGATGTTCGGACACACCATCACACTGTGGTGTTCCAGGCGGTATTAATTGTGAAACACTTTCCACAATGTCTTAATTGTGTGCCAAACTCGTAACTCAGATACTCATCTCTATGATCATATCACAGACATTTTATCCTCTTGTCACGACGATCTTCAACTTCACTCTGAAATTACTTGAACCTTTCAATAATTCAGACTTGTGTTTCATCAAGTAAATACACTCAGCATCTACTCAAATCATCTGTGAAGTAAGAACATAACGATATCCACTGCATGCCTCAGCACTCATTGGACTGCATACATCAAAATGTATTACTTCCAACAAGTTGCTCTCTTGTTCCATCTTACTGAAAATGAGGCCTTTCAGTCATCTTGCCCATGTGGTATGATTTGCATGTCTCAAGTGATTCAAAATCAAGTGAGTCCAAACGATCCATCTGCATGGAGTTTCTTCATGCGTTATACCAATAGACATGGTTCGCATGTCTCAATCTTTTCAAAAACGAGTGAGTCCAAAGATCCATCTACATGGAGCTTCTTCATGCGTTCTATACCATTATGACTCAAATGGCAGTGCCACAAGTATGTGGTACTATCATTACTATTTTGTATCTTTTGGCACGAACATGTGTATCACTGCGATCGAGATTCATTTTAGGTGCAAGACCATTGAAGGTATTATTCAAATAAATAGAGTAACCATTATTCTCTTTAAATGAATAACCGTATTGCGATAATCATAATCCAATCATGTTTATGCTCAACGCAAACGCCAAATAACAACTATTTGGCTTTAACACCAATCTCGATGGTAGAGGGAGCATGCGATGCTTGATCACATCAACCTTGGAAACACTTCCAACACATATCGTCATCTCACCTTTAGCTAGTCTCCGTTTATTCTGCAGCTTTTATTTCGAGTTACTAACTCTTAGCAACCGAACCGGTATCTAATACCCTGGTGCTGCTAGGAGTACTAGTAAAGTACACATTCATATAATGTATATCCAATATACTTCTGTCGACCTTGCCTGCCTTCTCATCTACCAAGTATCTAGGGTAGTTCTGCTTCAGTGACTGTCCCCCTCATTACAGAAGCACTTAGTCTCGGGTTTGGGTTCAACCTTGGGATTCTTCACTAGAGCAGCAAATGATTTGCTGTTTCATGAAGTATCCCTTTTGCCCTTGCCCTTCTAGAAACTAGTGGTTTTACTAACCATCAACAATTGATGCTCCTATTTGATTTCTACTTTCGCGGTGTCAAACATCGCGAATAGCTCAAGGATCATCATATCTATCCCTGATATGTTATAGTTCATCACGAAGCTCTAATAGCTTGGTGGCAGTGACTATGGAGAACCATCACTATCTCATCTGGAAGATTAACTCCCACTCGATTCAAGCGATTGTGGTACTCAGACAATCTGAGCACATGCTCAACGATTGAGCTTTTCTCCCTTAGTTTGCAGGCTTAAGAAACTTGTCAGAGGTCTCATACCTCTTGACGTGGGCACTAGTCTGAAATCCCAATTTCAGTCTTCGGAACATCTCATATGTTCTGCGACGTTTCAAAAACGTCTTTGGTGCCACAATTCTAAACCGTTAGCATTACGCACTGAACTATCACGTAGTCATCAAAACGTGTATGTCAGATGTTTCGCAACATCTACAGACGACGCTGAGGTTCAGCACACCGAGCGGTGCATTAAGGACATAAGCCTTCTGTGCAGCAATGAGGACAATCCTCAGTTTACGGACCCAGTCCGCATAATTGCTACTATCAACTTTCAACTAAATTTTCTCTAGGAACATATCTTAAACAGTAGAACTAAAGCGTAAGCTATGACATAATTTGCAAAGACCTTTTGACTATGTTCATGATAATGAAGTTCATCTGATTATTTAATGAACTCCCACTCAGATAGACATCCCTCTAGTCATCTAAGTGATACATGATCCGAGTCAAACTAGGCCGTGTCCGATCATCACGTGAGACGGACTAGTCATCATCGGTGAACATCTCCATGTTGATCGTATCTACTATACGACTCATGTTCGACCTTTCGATCTCTTGTGTTCCGAGGCCATGTCTGTACATGCTAGGCTCGTCAAGTCAACCTAAGTGTTTCGCATGTGTTCCGAGGCCATGTCTGTACATGCTAGGCTCGTCAACACCCGTTGTATTCGAACGTTAGAATCTATCACACCCGATCATCACGTGGTGCTTCGAAACAACGAACCTTCGCAACGGTGCACAGTTAGGGGGAACACGTCTCTTGAAATTTTAGTGAGGGATCATCTTATTTATGCTACCGTCGTTCTAAGCAAATAAGATGTAAACATGATAAACATCACATGCAAATCATAAAGTGACGTGATATGGCCAATATCATCCTGCGCCTTTGATCTCCATCTTCGAGGCGCGGCATGATCACCTTCGTCACCGGCATGACACCATGATCTCCATCATCATGATCTCCATCATTGTGTCTTCATGAAGTTGTCTCGCCAACTATTACTTCTACTACTATGGCTAACGGTTAGCAATAAAGTAAAGTAATTACATGGCGTTTTCATTGACACGCAGGTCATACAATAAATTAAGACAACTCCTATGGCTCCTGCCGGTTGTCATACTCATCGACATGCAAGTCGTGATTCCTATTACAAGAACATGATCAATCTCATACATCACATATATCATTCATCACATCCTTTTGGCCATATCACATCACATAGCATACCCTGCAAAAACAAGTTAGACGTCCTCTAATTGTTGTTGCATGTTTTACGTGGCTGCTATGGGATTCTAGCAAGAACGTTTCTTACCTACGCAAAAGCCACAACGTGATATGCCAATTTCTATTTACCCTTCATAAGGACCCTTTTCATCGAATCCGATCCGACTAAAGTGGGAGAGACAGACACCCGCTAGCCACCTTATGCAACTAGTGCATGTCAGTCAGTGGAACCTGTCTCACGTAAGTGTACGTGTAAGGTCGGTCCGGGATGCTTCATCCCACGATGCCGCCGAATCAAGATAAGACTAGTAACGGCAAGTAAATTGACAAAATCGACGCCCACAACTACTTTGTGTTCTACTCATGCATAGAAACTACGCATAGACCTAGCTCATGATGCCACTGTTGGGGAACGTAGCAGAAATTCAAAATTTTCTACGCATCACCAAGATCAATCTATGGAGGAATCTAGCAACGAGGGGAAGGGGAGTGCATCTACATACCCTTGTAGATCGCTATGCGGAAGCGTTGCAAGAACGCGGATGAAGGAGTCGTACTCGTAGCGATTCAGATTGTGGTTGATTCCGATCTAAGCACCGAAGAACGGTGCCTCCGCATTCAACACACGTGCAGCCCGGTGACGTCTCCCACGCCTTGATCCAGCAAGGAGAGAGGGAGAGGTTGGGGAAGACTCCGTCCAGCAGCAGCACGACGGCGTGGTGGTGATGGAGGAGTGTGGCAATCCTGCAGGGCTTCGCCAAGCACCGCGGGAGAGGAGGAGGACATGGAAGAGGGGAAGGGCTGCGCCAGAACTTGGATTGCTGCTGCCCTCCCACCCCCCACATATATATAGGGGCAAGGGAGAGGGGGGCCGGCCCCCTCAGATCCAATCTGAGGAGGGGGCGGCGGCCAGGGGGGTTGCCTTGCCCCCCAAGGCAAGGGGGCGCCTCCCCTTAGGGTTCCCCAAACCCCCAGGCGCATGGGCCCTGGGAGGGAAGGCGCCCAGCCCACTAAGGGGCTGGTCCCTCTCCACATACAGCCCATAGGGCCCTCCGGGGCTGGTGGCCCCTCCCGGTGGACCCCCGGAACCCTCCGGTGGTCCCGGTACATTACCGGTGACGCCCGAAACTCTTCCGGTGGCCAAAACGGGACTTCCCATATATAAATCTTTACCTCCGGACCATTCCAGAACTCCTCGTGACGTCCGGGATCTCATCCGGGACTCCGAACAACATTCGGTAACCACGTATATCTATTCCCTATAACCCTAGCGTCATCGAACCTTAAGTGTGTAGACCCTACGGGTTCGGGAACCATGCAGACATGACCGAGACGTTCTCCGGCCAATAACCAACAGCGGGATCTGGATACCCATGTTGGCTCCCACATGTTCCACGATGATCTCATCGGATGAACCACGATGTCGGGGATTCAATCAATCCCGTATACAATTCCCTTTGTCAATCGGTATGTTACTTGCCCGAGATTCGATCGTCGGTATCCCGATACCTTGTTCAATCTCGTTACCGGCAAGTCTCTTTACTCGTTCCGTAACACATCATCCCGTGATCAACTCCTTGGTCACATTGTGCACATTATGATGATGTCCTACCGAGTGGGCCCAGAGATACCTCTCCGTTTACACGGAGTGACAAATCCCAGTCTCGATTCGTGCCAACCCAACAGACACTTTCGGAGATACCTGTAGTGCACCTTTATAGCCACCCAGTTACGTTGTGACGTTTGGTACACCCAAAGCATTCCTACGGTATCCGGGAGTTGCACAATCTCATGGTCTAAGGAAATGATACTTGACATTAGAACAGCTCTTAGCAAACGAACTACACGATCTTGTGCTAGGCTTAGGTTTGGGTCTTGTCCATCACATCATTCTCCTAATGATGTGATCCCGTTATCAACGACATCCAATGTCCATGGTCAGGAAACCGTAACCATCTATTGATCAACGAGCTAGTCAACTAGAGGCTTACTAGGGACATGGTGTTGTCTATGTATCCACACATGTATCTGAGTTTCCTTTCAATACAATTTTAGCATGGATAATAAAGGATTATCATGAACAAGGAAATATAATAATAACCAATTTATTATTGCCTCTAGGGCATATTTCCAACAAGGGAACGTAGTAATAATTCAAAATTTTCCTACGTATCACCAAGATCAATCTAGGATGCTAGCAACGAGAGAGGGAGTGCATCTTCATACCCTTGAAGATCGCTAAGCGGAAGCGTTACAAGAACGCGGTTGATGGAGTCGTACTCGCGGCGATTCAAATCGCGGTAGACCCGATCCAAGCGCCGAACGGACGGTGCCTCCGCGTTCAACACACGTACAGCCCGGGGACGTCTCCTCCTTCTTGATCCAGCAAGGGGAGAGGAGAAGTTGAGGGAGAGCTCCGGCAGCACGACGGCGTGGTGGTGGAGCTTGCGGTTCTCCTGCAGAGCTTCGCCAAGCACTACGGAGGAGGAGGAGTGTTGGAGGAGGGAGGGGCTGCGCCAGGGGAAGGGGTCACGGCTGCCCTCCACTCCCTCTCTCGGGGATATACCCCGTGGTGTAAACCGGCGGAAGTATAACCCGACCGGACTGGGCGGTTTATTTGAGACCCCACTGACACTCGGCGATTCACCGACGACCCGCACAGACCAGACGGTTTACAAGCAACCTGACTGAACATTATGATTCACTGGTAACCCGGCGGGCGGGACAGACGGTGACAAGGCCCAAGGCCCAGAAGGCCGGCTCATGGTGGGCCGGTTTAAGAGGAAAGGCGTGAGGAATATTTGTCTTACAAGGAGTTAAGACCTGGACTTGTATCCGGTTTGTATTAGAGATAGACTAGTCCTAATCCTAATAGGACTCCACATGTAACCCGCCCCTTCAACATATATAAGGAGGGGCAGGGCTCCCCAAAGAGGGACAAGCAACAAGCAATAATCTCTAGGGCTAGACACAACTAGAAGAACCGGTTTACGGCGACTCCCCCATGAGGATAATGAGACCTAGCCTCAAACAACATGTAGGGCTATTACCGGATGATGTTTCCCGGGGCCCGAAGCTGTCTAAATCCTTGTCTTGTGTGTTGCGTCTCTCGATTCCACTCAACCCCTCTCAAGCTACTACATAGATGCATTGGCCTCACGACTAAGTCCTCACACTAGGACATCTGCCGTGACAAAACCACGACAGTTGGCGCCCACCGTGGGGCCCGCGCACGGTGATGTTGAGTTCTTGGAGGGACCTCACTCAGGGATCGAGAAGTTTGCAATTTTTTGCCGGTAAAGAAGAGCCGGTTGAAAAGATCTACATCAGAAGTTCGAGTGGCGTTGCGTGCCGTGGCACGTACTTATGATCCGGTGATCCGACGTCAGGTTAATTTTTGGAGCGTGTTGTTGAGGCTATGGAGTTTTTCCGCTGCAGATCCGATCCGTACCGACGGCTTATGGTCAAATCGAAAATAACAGTGCCAATCCACCAAGCCCCACTGATTCGTGCATACAACTATGGGTGCACGTAAGGAAAAGCTGCGATTGTTCCATATGTCAAAAAAAGGGGGAATCAGGCTCAGCCTCGAAACCGGCCACGACCTGGAAGACACAGACGTGAACAGTTAAGCCAACAACAGAGACTAGAACATGGACGGGGGATGGGAGTTGGACTCGGATGCTGCTGTTATGATCTCGGTCCGCGCCGCCCTCGCCCTAACCTTGCGTAAAGTCACCGGCCGCTTCCATCGACACAGCCACAGGCCCCGCCTCGTCGACCTCGTCGACCTCGCGCCTCCGCTCTCCCTGAGCCGCCCCCGCCAAGTCGCCGGTCCAGCTGCCGCATTAGGGCTGCTGCCTTGCCGGCCTCACCGGTGCACCGATTTGCCCCGGCCTCGCACCCTCTGCGAGCTGCTGCCGCTGTCCCTGAAACCGGCCGCCGCTGCCCTTTGAGCGTCGTTGTTTTTCCAAGCTGGTGTTGCTAAAAGGAATGGTGTGGCTAGCTGGAATCGGTCAAATTAAGTTGACTGATGCACTGCTAGCTAGCTTTGGAATAAAACTAGTTCTGGCTTGGTGATCGTTTGAGATGTTGCACGCCAATTTTCATGGAGGTTGCTTCCAAGCCGACTATGTTTATGCCAGACTCTGCCGCAGTGGTGTGCGGCCCCGCCTCTGAGCTGCCCGACCTGCCTTCTGCTCAACAACAGGTTCACCCACTCACCGCCGTGGCCTGTCTAGAGTCGCCTCGCCAGTTCATTTCTTCTACTACAAAACCGCCGTCATTGCTCGCAAACCGCCGCTTTCATCGCGGCCTACCTCGATGGCTTGTTGGCTCCGCAGCTGAGACTGGTGAGCCGCCGTCCGCGCGGCCTTGAGCCTCCGTTGCTCCAAGCCGTCTGCTGCAGTTGCCATGACATCTGCAGGACGGCGCTTTGACTGCCTTCTCCAAATTACAATGTGTGTGTACTCTGTTGACCCAGTCGCCGCTGTTGCCGTGTCACCTCTACCTCAGCCCGCTTCTGTTCATTGCAAAGTCGCCAGAGATCAGGTCCTGAGGTTGCAAGTGAAAGTTCAAATCGTCAAGGCGTCTGAATAATGGATCTGTTTTAATTGGTGCGCCCGGGCATGCGATGACCAGTCTGATGCACTGGCCAGGAAACACATTGTTCAAATGCCGCATATTGAGCCGCTGGGAGTCGCCGGTCTATGTGAACCGCCGGGATTGTATTGAGTCGTCGGTCTGCCTGAGCTGTCTCTGTTGCATTAAACGGATCATTCGTCATCCGAACAATCAGGTGATATCTATCCATTAAAGTTTATTAACATACATTATTTTTTTGACAAAGAACAATTACTCTGGTTTGCAATTGATGCAGGACAATTGTTCACTACATCAACATAACATGGTTGACTCGCCCGTCTGCACCGACTTACAACGCCGCGGCCGGCTCATCTGTTTTCTGCCGCCTCTGCAGCTGCGGTCGTCTTTTTCATCCGTCTCTCGCGGCCTGGACTGCATCAACATATCGGGCCGCACCTGTCTGCATGAGCTGTTAATTGAGTATGAGCAAGTCACAACTTGGGTAACCCGGTTTTCTTTCAACAAAATGGAGGCAAATTATCATATACTATCAACCGCCGTCTGCACTGGGTGGCTCAATGGGCAGGCGCACAAGTCGCCACCACTACAATTTGGTTAACTTCAAATCGCCAGTTGGAAGGAACCATTGACCGAGTTGCTGACACGGCTCATACGGGATCATTTATAACCCACCGCAGTCACCTCAACCTTCTATGGATTCACATCGTGCTATCAACACCAATGATATACAAGTTATGCCAGATTATATCACGGTCAAATATGAAGAATCTCAAGCCAACTCCTCGAGTCGCCTTGAGGGGGCTACAATGATATGACTCAAGCAAATCTTGCCAGTTTCAGCAAATTTAAGAGGAAAGATAACCCGGTCCCGGAGGCTACTGTTATATTGATGAAAATTTAAAGGCCGTCAGAAAGTTTTCGGTTTAGAAAGTATATGACAGTTACAAAATCCCGGCTCAATGAAGAAGTTCCGGGTCATCAGAAATGATTCCAGTTTAAAATCCGGCTCAAGGGAAGTCAGTCTCACTGAAGCTCTCAAATATCCGGTTTACAATCCGGTTCAAGGGAAATATGTTCTCCCACAAAGCTCTAAAGCTCTCAAATCTGGTTTAAAAATGTCTGGTTCAAAAAGGAATTAACTTCTCGCAAGTTCGAGTTTAAAGGCCGTCAGAAAATTTCCGGCTGAAAATGAAGATCCCGGTTTAAAATCCGGTTCAAGGGAAATATGTCTCCCACAAAGCTTTGAAGCTCTCAATATCCGGTTCAAAATCCCGGTTCAAGAAGAATTTATCTCTTGCAAAAAGTTCAAGGTTGCCGAAGAGGACCTGCTGCCATGATGCGCGGTTCAAACATGGGTATCCTGCCATATTGGCTTATCATATTATTGATCACGTGGGGGCTTCTGTTATAAAGCGGCGTCCTATTTGCTGATTGATCCGGCTTATAAAGTCATATATGAAGAATCACTTGGGGGCTTGGTCATATTCGAACCATAGCTACACCTCTTGATCGGCGCAAGGCCACCAGAAAAATCACTTGGGGGCTTGGTCGTGTCCGCACCATAGCTACACTAGAAAACTACTTAGGGGCCAACGAGAGTGTTGCAAAAGAACAACTCAAACATAGGCACCCACTGAGCACAGCTCAAGATGTTACTTGGGGATTCTTTGCTGTCGAAATGAACAAAGAATCTACACTTGTAACAGGCTATCAAGCCATGGCTTGGAAGCCTAGTGTATACATCTAAAACCCCGGGTTAGCCTGCCTATTTAAGTAAGTCACTCCGCCCAGGTAAACCTGGTATGACCCTTCGAACTTTGGCAAGTTACTCCAGAAAAGGACCCTGAACTTGTCAAGTTAAAACGATGATTGGTTAAGGATTGAGGACCATCTTAAAAGGCTTTGTGAAATGGTTTAACTCAGTGGCCTGGCAGCCCATGAAAAGCCTCGAATTTGGGGCCTGGCAGCCCGTGAAAAGCCTCGACTACAAGTTTTCATTTGCTTTTTGCTAAGTTTTTCTCTCTTTTGACAAAGCTTATGCTGTTTTCCGTTAAACCGGCGTTCATTGACTCGGCTTGACTTTCAACTACAAGTTGTCAGTATATGATCAGTCATAATCCAGAGATTATCAACCCGGTCTGGTTTCGACTATAAGTCGCCAATATTATATATGGTTAATCCGGTGTTTATCACAACCCGGTACGGTTTTATCATAAACCAGAGGAGTTATCAGTACTCAAGATTGGGGTTATCACCTTTACTACAATAAAGTTGGCCAACCAATGATGTGATTCAATGACACAGGTATGATATATTTAATATTTGATTATTCTTAAGTGTAGCCTTGGTTATCAACCCTGGTTATATGTTGGGCATTATGACCCGTCCGGCGGTAAACCGCCATGACACTTTAAACTTGCTGTATGCAGAAATAGGTCGAATAAAGCATAAATCACCGGTGTTTATTAACCCGGCCTGGCTTTAAGACGATAAGTCGCCAGTGTATGATGAGAAATTATCCGGTGTTTGTTAGCCCGGCCTGGCTTTGGACTATAAGTCGCCAGTATATATTTGGATTGCGCCATTGGAATCACGCGCTTATAAATCGTTGGGTATATTATTCAAATCTTTAATAGCCAATATTGCTGGATTTTTCTTATGGTTATCAATAACCAGTATTATGATTAAGGTTTTCAAAGTCGCTTTAGCGCAATGGCTATCATATTATCAATGGATATGATTTATTCTACAATTGAAGGAAATAGTCCCGAGTCGCTGCAGGCTTACGACCCGACACTTGGGGGCTACATTATTTAAATTGAGATTATATCAAATATGCAAGTCTCATGTCGCTGCGAGCATGCACCATGACACTTGGGGGCTAATGCAAAGTCATTTTTTGCTCATCTTATTGAAGACCCGACTCATCATATCATAATGAGCCGGCCCTTGGGGGCTACCAATTGCTCCTGTCAACAATTCAAGGTACACAAGTCTTAAAACCATTATATTGAAAGGTCCATTGCTCAGTTGGTAAAGCACAAGGCTCTTAACCTTGTGGACATGGGTTCAAGCCCCATGATGGGGGTTACATTATATGATGTTCTTTTCAAAGAAGTATATATAAAGTACCAGCTCAATATTATCTTACTGAGCCGGCCCTTGGGGGCTACACGTTATTGTTCAAATCTACATGATCATATTTATAAAGTCCCTGCTCATTATTGCATAATGACCCAGCACTTGGGGGCTACATATATGGAGTATTCAGTTTTTACTAGTGACTGAGATGAACAACATGGATTTCTTCAAAGTGGCAGTAATTATATGGAAACAAGTCTTAAGCCATCACTTTGTTCTGCTCAAGACTTGGGGGCTACAGGTAATATGGATATAAGGGAGAAAAATCTTCAAATTCTCAGTTCTGAGCAAACCAGATTGACCCGGTGTCTGCAACAATTATGACCCGGCGTCGGTAACAATTATGACTCGGTGCCATCCATATTTACAAACCGGCAATTTTGGTAATATTAAACCGGCAAGTTTTACATCTTCAAACCGGCTGAACATCAGATGAGTATTTCAAGACCAATATTTCTTAAGCCGGCGCTTTGGAAGCCGACTCAAGTGGATTATTCTTCACAATATTTCTCTGTGAGAAACCAATGTCAGTAAATTGAGTATGAAGCTGGCTTATTGACCTGGATTTTCTAGAAGAAGGAAATGACAAGGAATTAAGGATGATCAGGTGCCGGTTTACAAGAATTCTTAACCCGGAGTATAATATGTCAAGTTTGTTCTTGTGTTTATTTTACAGGATTAGTTTAACATGGATAAATCCAAATTAAACTAGGGGCTAATGTCGGGGATATACCCCGCGGCGTAAACCGGCCGGAAGTATAACCCGGCCGGACTGGGCGGTTTATTTGAGACCCCACTGACACTCGACGATTCACCGGTGACCTGCACAGACCAGACGGTTTACAAGCAACCTGACTGAACATTATGATTCACTGGTAACCCGGCGGGCGGGACAGACGGTGACAAGGCCCAAGGCCCAGAAGGCCGGCTCATGGTGGGCCGGTTTAAGAGGAAAGGCGTGAGGAATATTTGTATTACAAGGAGTTAAGACCTGGACTTGTATCCGGTTTGTATTAGAGATAGACTAGTCCTAATCCTAATAGGACTCCACATGTAACCCGCCCCTTCAACAGATATAAGGAGGGGTAGGGCTCCCCAAAGAGGGACAAGCAACAAGCAATAATCTCTAGGGCTAGACACAACTAGGAGAGCCGGTTTACGGCGACTCCCCCATGAGGATAATGAGACCTAGCCTCAAACAGCATGTAGGGCTATTACCGGATGATGTTTCCCGGGGCTCGAAGCTGTCTAAATCCTTGTCTTGGGTGTTGCGTCTCTCGATTCCGCTCAACCCCTCTCAAGCTACTACATAGATGCATTGGCCTCACGACTAAGTCCTCACACTAGGACATCTGCCGTGACTATATATAGGGGGAAGGGGAGAGGGGGAGGCGCCCTAGGGTTTCCCCTAGGGGGCGGCGGCCAAGGCAGATTGGATCTCCCTAGGAAAACCCTAGGGAGACTTGCCCCCCAAGCCAAGCCAGGTGGAGGCTTGCCTCCCAAGTCAGGTGGAGGCGCCCACCTCCCCAAGCAACATGGGAAAGGGTGTGGGGGCGCACAGCCCCTTAGTGGGCTGGTTTGCCCCTCCCCTTGGCCCATGAGGCCCTGCAACACTTGACGGGGCCCCCGAAACACCTTTCGGTCATGCTGGCCATAGCCTGGTACCCCCGGAACACTTCCGGACTCCAATACCCTTCGTCCAATATATCGATCTTCACCTCCGGACCATTCCGGAACTCCTCGTGACGTCCAGGATCTCATCCGGGACTCCGAACTACCTTCGGTAACCACATATAATTTCCCATAACAACTCTAGTGTCACCGAGCCTTAAGTGTGTAGACCCTACGGGTTCGGGAACCATGCAGAAATGACTGAGACACCTCTCCGGCCAATAATCAATAGCGGGATATGGATACCCATATTGGCTCCCACACGTTCCACGATGATCTCATCGGATGAACCACGATGTCGGGGATTCAATCAATCCCGTATAGAATTCCCTTTGTCTATCGGTATGTTACTTGCCCGAGATTCGATCGTCGGTATCCCAACACCCAAAGCATTCCTACGGTATCCGGGAGTTGCACAATCTCATGGTCTAAGGAAACGATACTTGACATTAGAAAAGCTCTAGCAAAACGAACTACACGATCTTGTGCTATGCTTAGGATTGGGGGTCTTGTCCATCACATCATTCTCCTAATGATGTGATCCCGTTATCAACGACATCCAATGTCCATGGTCAGAAAACCATAACCATCTATTGATCAACGAGCTAGTCAACTAGAGTCTTACTAGGGACATGTTGTGGTCTATGTATTCACACATGTATTACGGTTTCCGGTTAATACAATTATAGCATGAACAATAGACAATTATCATGACCATTTTATTATTTCCTCTAGGGCATATTTCCAACAGTCTCCCACTTGCACTAGAGTCAATAATCTAGTTACATCGTGATGAATCGAACACCCATAGTTCACATCACCATGTGACTAACACCCAAAGAGTTTACTAGAGTCAATAATCTAGTTCACATCACCATGTGATTAAGACTCAATGAGTTCCGGGGTTTGATCATGTTATGCTTGTGAGAGAGGTTTTAGTCAACGGGTCTACAAGATTCAGATCCTTATGTACTTCACAAATCTCTATGTTATATCGTAGATGCTGCTTCCACGCTCCACTTGGAGCTATCCCAAATGGTTGCTCCACTATATGTATCCAGTTTGCTACTCAGAGTCATCCGGATAGGTGTTAAAGCTTGCATCGACGTAACCCTTTACGCCGAATTCTTTATCACCTCCAAAATCGAGAAACATTTCCTTATTCCTCTAAGGGCAATTTTGACCGCTGTCTAATGATCCATTATTGGATCACTTTTGTACCCCCTTGCCAGACTAGTGGCAAGGCACATCTCAGGTGCGGTACATAGCATGGCATATCGAATAGAGCCTATGGCTAAGGCATAGGGGACGACCTTCGTCCTTTCTCTTTCTTCTGCCGTGGTCGAGCTTTAAGTCTTAACTTCACACCTTACAACTCAGGCAAGAACTCCTTATTTGACTGATCCATTTGAACTCCTTCAAAATCATGTCAAGGTATGTGCTCTGTGAAAGTCTTATCAGGCGTCTTGATCTATCTCTATAGATCTTGATACCCGATATGTAAGCAGTTTTACCCTGGTCTTTCTTTGAAAAACTTCATTCAAACAACCCTTTATGCTTTCCAGAAATTCTACATCATTTCCGATCAACAATATGTCATCCACATATACTTATCAAAAATGTTGTAGTTCTCCCATTCACTTTCTTGTAAATACAAGTTTCTTGCAAACTTTGTATAAACCCAAATGCTTTGATCACCTCATCAAAGCATATGATCCAACTCCGAGATGCTTGCTCTAGTCCATAGAAGGATCGCTGGTGTTTGCATACCTTTTAGCATCCTTAGGATTGACAAAACCTTCTGGTTGTTTCACATACAACCTTTCCTCACGGAAACCGTCAAGGAAACTATGTTTTGACATCCATCTGCCAGATTTCGTAAATGAAAATGCAGCAACTGCTAACATAATTCTAACAGACTTTAGCATCGCTATGATTGAGAAAGTCTCATCACAGTCAATTCCTTGAACTTGTCGGAAACTTCTTTGAGACAAGTCGAGCTTCACAAATGGTGACATTACCATCAGCGTCTGTCTTCTTCTTAAAGATCCATTTATTCTCAATGCTTGCCGATCGTCGGGCAAGTCCACCAAAGTCCATACTTTGTTCTCATACATGGATCCTATCTCGGATTTCATGGCTTCCAGCCATTTGTTGGAATCCAGGCCCACCATCGCTTCTCCATAGCTCATAGGTTCATCGTTGTCCAACAACATGACCTTTAAGACAGGGTTACCACTCAGAAGTTGTACACACCCTTGTCGACCTACGAGGTTCGATAGTAACTTGATCTGAAGCTCCATGATCATCATCATCAGCTTTCTCTTCAACTGAGATAGGTGCCACAGAAACATCTTTCTATGCTGCGCTACTCTCTGGTTGAAGTAAAGGTTCAACAACCTCATCAAGTTCTATCTTCCTCCCACTCAATTCTTTCGAGAGAAACTCTTTCTCGAGAAAGGACTGATAATCCCCAAGTGCAGGGAATCATCGTAGCAATTCCCAATGGTGGAAGTGATAAGTATGGAGTGTCGAACCCACAAGGAGCTAATGGTAAGATCAATATTCTCTCAAGCCCTATCTGCCACTGATACGACTCTACGTACACCGAACGTTTGCTTCCAACTAGAAACGAGAAATAAAACTACGTTGTGGGTATGAAGAGGATAACTTTGCATGATATCGGAGAGCTAAAACATAAAAGTAGGTGCTGTTATCATAAAGTTAGAATATATTACTAAATATTATAAATAGCGAGTGTGGAATAGTGATGGGTCGGTGTGCGGAATTGTCCTAGGCAATTGTTAACAAGACCGGTAATCACTATTGCAATTTCATATGAGGGAGAGGCATAAGCTAACATACTTTCTCATCTTGGATCATATGCACTTATGATTGGAACTCTAGCAAGCATCCGCAACTACTAAAGATCATTAAGGTAAAACCCAACCATAGCATTAAAGCATCAAGTCCCCTTTATCCCATACGCCGTGACCCACTTATCCGTGTTTATGCTTCTGTCACTCAAGCAACGCAGACAATAAGTAAACCATGGACATATTGCAACACCCTACAGCGGAATCCCCCACGCTTGCGCGACATGGAGGGCACCATAGGATAGCACCAAAATAAAACATACAACTCGTACCAATCTAGATCATCAATCAACCCAAAGACAAAGGATATCTACTCAAAACATCATAGGATGGCAACACATCATTGGATCATAATATGTGGCATAAAGCACCATGTTCAAGTAGTGATTACAGCGGGGTGCGGGAGAGTGGACCGCGTAAAACAGATGAGGGTGGTGATGTTGATGAAGACGATCACCGCGGCGATGATTCCCCTGCCGATGGCACTCCGGCGCCACCGAGAGAGAGGAGAGGTTCTCCCCCTTGTGCTTCCTCCTCGATGGCCTCCCCCTGGATGGGGAGAGGTTCTCCCTCTGGTCCTTGGCCTTCATGGCGATGATGGCCCCTCTGGGATCCTCCTCCATGGCCTCCGATGATGATGGTGTTGGGGAACATAGTAATTTCAAAAAAATTCCTACGCACACGCAAGATCATGGTGATGCATAGCAACGAGAGGGGAGAGTGTCATCCATGTACCATCATAGACCGTAAGAGGAAGCTTTATGAGAATGCGGTCGATGTAGTCGTACGTCTTCACGATTTGACCGATCCAAGTACCGAACGCACGGCACCTCCGAGTTCAGCACACGTTCAGCTCGGTGACGTCCCACGAACTCACGATCCAGTAGAGCTTTGCGGGAGAGTTCCGTCAGCACGACGGCGTGATGACGGTGATGATGATGCTACCGACACAGGGCTTCGCCTAAGCACCGCTACGATATGACCGAGGTGGATTATGGTGGAGGGGGGCACCGCACACGTCTAAAAGATCAACTGATCAACTTGTGTGTCTATGGGGTGCCCCCCTCCCCCGTATATAAAGGAGTGGAGGAGGGGAGAGGGCCGGCCCTCCTATGGCGCACCCTGGAGGAGTCCTACTCCCACCGGGAGTAGGATTCCCGCCTTCCCTAGTTGGACTAGGAGAGAAGGAAGGGGGAGAGAGGGAGGAAGGAAAGGGGGGCGCCGCCCCCCTAGTCCAATTCGGACCAGAGGGAGAGGGGGTGCGCGGCCTGCCCTGGTCTCCTCTCTCTCTCTCCACTATGGCCCAATAAGGCCCATACACTTACCGGGGGGTTCCGGTAACCTCCCGGTACTCCAGTAAAATCCCGATTTCACCCGGAACTATTCCGATGTCCAAATATAGGCTTCCAATATATCGATCTTTATGCCTCGACCGTTTCGAGACTCCTCGTCATGTCCGTGATCATATCCGGGACTCCGAACTACCTTCGGTACATCAAAACACATAAACTCATAATACCGATCGTCAACGAACGTTAAGCGTGCGGACCCTACGGGTTCGAGAACTATGTAGACATGACCGAGACACACCTCCAGTCAATAACCAATAGCGGAACCTGGATGCTCATATTGGCTCCTACATATTCTATGAAGATCTTTATCGGTCAAACCGCATAACAACATACGTTGTTCCCTTTGTCATTGGTATGTTACTTGCCCGAGATTCGATCGTCGGTATCTCAATACCTAGTTCAATCTCCTTACCGGCAAGTCTCTTTACTCGTTTCGTAATGCATCATCCCGCAACTAACTCATTAGTCACATTGCTTGCAAGGCTTATAGTGATGTGCATTACCGAGAGGGCCCAGAGATACCCCTCCGATCGCGGAGTGACAAATCCTAATCTCGATCTATGCCAACCCAACAAACACCTTTGGAGACACCTGTAGAGCATCTTTATAATCACCTAGTTACGTTGTGACGTTTGATAGCACACAAGGTGTTCCTCCGGTATTCGGGAGTTGCATAATCTCATAGTTAGAGGAACATGTATAAGTCATGAAGAAAGCAATAGCAATAAAACTCAACGATCATAATGCTAAGGTAACGGATGGGTCTTGTCCATCACATCATTCTCTAATGTTTTGATCCCGTTCATCAAATGACAACACATGTCTATGGTCAGGAAACATAACCATCTTTGATTAACGAGCCAGTCAAGTAGAGGCATAGTAGGGACACTCTGTTTTGTCTATGTATTCACACATGTACTAAGTTTCCGGTTAATACAATTCTAGCATGAATAATAAACATTTATCATGATATAAGGAAATATAAATAACAACTTTATTATTGCCTCTAGGGCATATTTCCTTCAGTCTCCCACTTGCACTAGAGTCAATAATCTAGTTCACATCGCCATGTGATTTAACACCAATAGTTCACATCACCATGTGATTAGTTCACATCGCCATGTGACTGATACCCAAAGGGTTTTACTAGAGTCAATAATCTAGTTCACATCACTATGTGATTAACACCCAAAGAGTACTAACGTGTGATCATGTTTTGCTTGTGAGAGAAGCTTAGTCAATGGGTCTGTCACATTCAGATCCGTATGTATTTTGCAAATTTCTATGTCTACAATGCTCTGCACGGAGCTACTCTAGCTAAATGCTCCCACTTTTCATATGTATCCAAATTGAGACTCAGAGTCATCCAGATCGGTGTCAAAGCTTGCATCGACGTAACTCTTTATGATGAACTCTTTATCACCTTCATAACCGAGAAATATTTCCTTAGTCCTCTAAGGATAATTTTTGACCAATGTCCAGTGATCTACTCCTAGATCACTATTGTACTCCCTTGCCAAACTCAGGGCAGGGTATACAATAGGTCTGGTACACAGCATGGCATACTTTGTAGAACCTATGGCTGAGGCATAGGGAATGACTTTCATTCTCTCTCTATCTTCTGCCGTGGTCGGGCTTTGAGTCTTACTCAACTTCACACCTTGAACACAGGCAAGAACTCCTTCTTTGACTGTTCCATTTTGAACTACTTCAAAAACTTGTCAAGGTATGTACTCATTGAAAAAACTTATCAAGCGTCTTGATCTATCTCTATAGATCTTGATGCTAAATATGTAAGCAGCTTCATAGAGGTCTTTCATTGAAAAACTCCTTTCAAACACTTCTTTATGCTTTCCAGAAAATTCTACATCATTTCCGATCAACAATATGTCATTCACATATACTTATCAGAAAGGTTGTAGTGCTCCCACTCACTTTCTTGTAAATACATGCTTTATCGCAAGTCTGCATAAAACTATATGCTTTGATCAACTTATCAAAGCGTATATTCCAACTCCGAGATGCTTGCACCAGTCCATAGATGGATCGCTGGAGCTTGCACATTTTGTTAGCACTTTTAGGATCGACAAAACCTTCTGGTTGTATCATATACAACTCTTCTTTAAGAAATCCATTAAGGAATGTAGTTTTGACATCCATTTGCCAGATTTCATAAAATGTGGCTAACATGATTCGGACAAATTTAAGCATTGCTATGAGTGAGAAAATCTTATTGTAGTCAACACCTTGAACTTTGTCAAAAACCTTTTTCGACAATTCTAGATTTGTAGATAGTAACACTACTATCAGCGTCCGTCTTCCTCTTGAAGATCCATTTATTTTCTATGGCTTGCCGATCATCGGGCAAGTCAACCAAAGTCCACACTTTGTTCTCATACATGGATCCCATCTCAGATCTCATGGCCTCAAGCCATTTCGCGGAATCTGGGCTCATCATCGCTTCCTCATAGTTCGTAGGTTCGTCATGGTCAAGTAACATGACCTCCAGAACAGGATTACCGCACCACTCTGGTGCGAACCGTACTCTGGTTGACCTACGAGGTTCGGTAGTAACTTGATCTGAAGTTTCATGATCATCATCATTAATCTTCCTCACTAATTGGTGTAGGCATCACTGGAACTGATTTATGTGATGAACTATTTTCCAATTCGGGAGAAGGTACAATTACCTCATCAAGTTCTACTTTCCTCCCACTCACTTCTTTCTAGAGAAACTCCTTCTCTAGAAAGGATCCATTCTTAGCAACAAATATCTTGCCTTCGGATCTGTGGTAGAAGGTGTACCCAACATTTTCTTTTGGGTATCCTATTAAGACGCACTTCTCCGATTTGGGTTTGAGCTTATCAGGTTGAATTTTTTTCACATAAGCATTGCACCTCAAACTTTAAGAAACGACAGCTTAGGTTTCTTGCCAAACCATATTTCATACGGTGTCGTCCCAACGGATTTAGACGGTGCCCTATTTAACGTGAATGCAGCTGTCTCTAATGCATAACCCCAAAACGATAGTGGTAAATCGGTAAGAGACATCATAGATTGCACCATATCTAGTAAAGTACAGTTACGATGTTCGGACACACCATTACGCTGTGGTGTTCCAGGTGGCGTGAGTTGCGAAACTATTCCGCATTGTTTCAAATGAAGACCAAACTCGTAACTTAAATATTCCCCTTCACGATCAGATCATAGAAACTTTATTTTCTTGTTATGATGATTTTCCACTTCACTCTGAAATTATTTGAACTTTTCAAATGTTTTAGTTTTATGTTTCATCAAGTAGATATACCCATATCTGCTCAAATCATTTGTGAAGGTCAGAAAATAACGATACCTGCCGCGAGCCTCAACACTCATCGGACTGCATACATCAGTATGTATTATTTCCAACAAGTCTGTTGCTTGCTCCATTGTTCCGGCGAACGGAGTCAGTCATCTTGCCCATGAGGCATGGTTCGCAAGCATCAACTGATTCATAATCAAGTGATTCCAAAAGCCCATCAACATGGATTTTCTTCATGCAGTGCTACAAATAAGTTGCATTTATCATTATTAAGTTTGCATCTTTTGGCTTCAATATTATGAATATGTGTATCACTACGATCGAGATTCAATAAACCATTCACCTTGGGTGTATGACTATTGAAGGTTTTATTCATGTAAACAGAACAACAATTATTCTCTGACTTTAAATGAATAACCATATTGCAATAAACATAATCAAATCATATTCATGCTTAACACAAACACCAAATAACATTTATTTAGGTTCAACACTGATCCCGAAAGTATAGGGAGTGTGCGATGATGATCATATCAATCTTGGAACCACTTCCAACACACATTGTCACTACACCCTTAACTAGTTTCTGTTCATTCTGCAACTCCCGTTTCGAGTTACTAATCTTAGCAACTGAACTAGTATCAAATACTGAGGGGTTGCTATAAACACTAGTAAAGTACACATCAATAACATGTATATAAAATATACCTTTGTTCACTTTGCCATCCTTCTTATCCGCCAAATACTTGGGGCAGTTCTGCTTCCAGTGACCAGTCCCTTTGCAGTAGAAGCACTTAGTCTCAGGCTTAGGTCCAGACTTGGGCTTCTTCACTTGAGCAGCAACTTGCTTGCCGTTCTTCTTGAAGTTCCTCTTCTTCCCTTTGCCCTTTTCTTGAAACTAGTGATCTTGTCAACCATCAACACTTGATGCTTTTCTTGATTTCTACCTTCGTCGATTTCAGCATCACGAAGAGCTTGGGAATCATTTCCGTTATCCCTTGCATATTATAGTTCATCACGAAGTTCTAGTAACTTGGTGATAGTGACTAGAGAACTCTGTCAATCACTATCTTATCTGGAAGATTAACTCCCACCTGATTCAAGTGATTGTAGTACTCAGACATTCTGAGCGCATGCTCACTAGCTGAGCTATTCTCCTCCATCTTGTAGGCAAAGTGCTTGTCAAAGGTCTCATACCTTTCGACATGGGCATGAGTCTGAAATACTAATTTCAACTCTTGGAACATCTCATATGCTCCGTGGCGTTCAAAACGTCTTTGAAGCCCCGATTCTAAGCCATAAAGCATGGTGCACTAAACTATCAAGTAGTCATCATATCGAGCTTGCCAAACGTTCATAACGTCTGCATCCGCTCCTGCAATTAGTCTGTCACCTAGAGGTGCATCAAGGACATAATTCTTCTATGCAGCAATGAGGATAATCCTCAGATCACGGATCCAATCCGCATCATTGCTACTAACATCTTTCAACTTAGTTTTCTCTAGGAACATATAAAAAAATAAAACAGGGGAGCTAAACGCGAGCTATTGATCTACAACATAGATATGCTAATACTACCAGGACTAAGTTCATGATAAATCAAAGTTCAATTAATCAAATTACTTAAGAACTCCCACTTAGATAGACATCCCTCTTATCATCTAAGTGATCACGTGATCCATATCAACTAAACCATGTCCGATCATCACGTGAGATGGAGTAGTTTTCAATGGAACATCACTATGTTGATCATATCTACTATATAATTCACGCTCGACCTTTCGGTCTCAGTGTTCCGAGGCCATATCTGCATATGCTAGGTGTGACGCCCGGATAATTATGCTACAGTAATCCCACATTAATGATGCCACGTCACCATGGTTACTGTTGTTAATCTCGTGTTAGTTCAAAATCGATTCGAAATTCAAACTTAAAATAAAGTCAAACGGTAAAGATTTTCAAATATTAAAACTAAAATGTTGGGGTGTTGCCAAATAATGCATAGGTGGGTAATTATTGTGGAGAAACCACACTTTTATAAAATGTTTAAAGGCTCTAAAGTAATTAAAACAGCAGCTATGACAATTAATTAAATGCCTTTAAAAAAATAATAATGCAAACTATTTTAATTAGGTGTCAAACTTTTTGGGGCAGTAGAATAAATTATAACATTAATTTAGGAGTTGTATTTATATTTTATAAAATAGGAATCAAAAGAGTAAAATAGAAAAGAAAATATATATAAAGAAAAGAAAACAGAAAACAAAACTAAAAAAAAGAGAGAGCCCCCCCAATTGGGCCTCGGCCCAGCAGGCTACCAGGCCGCCAGGCCGGCCCAACCGCGCCCTCTACTAACCTCCCTTGGGTGCCCGCAACCCTAGCGACACCCACTCCCCCCATCACGCGATCCCCTCTCCCCACGATCTCCCCCACGCCTCTTCCCCCCTCCTGATCTGGATCGGGGCTCGACCCCGACTGCCCCCGTCGCCGGACCTCCTCCCTGTCGCCGCCCGTCGCTCGTTGGACGCCTCGCCTTCCTCCCCGAAGACCGCCACTGCCCCCTGGCGCCGCCCCGGCTTCGCCGCTCGCGGTCGCCGGACCCCAGCGCCTTCGCCACCTCGTCGGCGTCGCCTCCTTGCCTCTCCATCGCCGGCCACCCTGAGCTTCCCCGAGCCCGCTGCCCTGTACCCTATGTTCCCCTCGTGAGCGCCCCTTTTTTTCCCCTTTTCCCCGTCACCGGATCCGGCCCGCGCTCGCGCCTCCCTGCTAGCCCAGCCAGGCCCCGCGCCGTCCCGCTCAGGCCATGGCCTCACCTCCCCGCGCGTTGTGCTTGCCGGCCGCATCCTGGCCGTGCCCGTCGTTGCTACCGGCGCTGTCCACGCGCGCGACGCCGCGCCCGGCGCTGCTCACTGCTCCACGCGTCGCCGCCTGCTGCAGGTCCGCCCGCACCTAGGCGTGCGCCCGCTCGGGCCGCGTCCTGCGCCCGCACCGGCGCCACCCCTCGCCTCCGCCCGCTGTGGCCCCTGGCCGCGCCGGCGAGCCCCGCCATCGGTGCCCTGGCGTCCTCGTCCCGCCCTGCGAGCGAGCGCTCGCTCGGGTGCGCCCGCACCCGCTCGACCAAACCCGCTATGGCCCCTCTAGGCCACAGACATGTGGGGCCCAGCCCCAGAACGAATTAAAAAAAAGATAAATAATAAATAAATTATTAATTAATTAATTAATTAATTTAATTAATCCTGCTTAATTAAACAGATTAACTTGTTAGTTTAATTAATCAGTAATTAGTTTAACTAAACACTAATTAACCTAAACAGGGTATGACAGGTGGGTCCCACTGGACCCACACGTTAGTTGACCAGTCAACACCCCTGTTGACTGCTGACATCAGCATGACATCATGCTGATGTCATGAATCCAAATTTCGAATTAAATTAAATAATTAATTAAATTCCAGAAATTAATAAATTCTTTTGAAAATCATATCTTTTAATCCGTAACTCGGATGGAAATACTTTGTACATGAAAGTTGCCCAGAACGACGAGACGAATCCGGATATGCAGCCCGTTCGTCCGCCACACCTCCCTAACCTATCGAACACGCAACTTTCCCCCTTCGTTTCATCTGTCCGAAAATGCCAAACTTCGGGGAAACATTCCCGGACGTTCTCCCCCTTCGCCGGTATCGTGTAACACCGCATTAGAACACGCTTAACACCATGTATCGTCATGTCATGCTTAGTGCTGCAACTGTATGCTTGTATTTACTGTTTCCTCCCCCTCTTCTCTCCGGTAGACCCCGAGACTGCCGCTGATGCCACTGTGTTCGACTACATCGAAGACGACCCCTCCTTCTTGCCAGAGAAACCAGGCAAGCCCCCCCTTGATCACCAGATATCGCCTACTCTTCTCTATACTGCTTGCATTAGAAGAGTGTAGCATGTTACTGCTTTTGATAAATCCTATTCTGTTGCATAGCCTGTCATTGTTGCTACAGTTGTTACCCTTACCTGCTATCCTACTGCTTACTATAGGATGCTAGTGTTCCATCAGTGGCCCTACACTCTTGTCCGTCTGCCAAGCTATACTACTGGGCCGTGATCACTTCGGGAGGTGATCACGGGTATATACTATATACTTTATATACATGACACATGTGGTGACTGAAGTCGGGTCGGCTCGTTGGGTACCCACAAGTGATTCTGGTGAGGGGGCTGAAAGGACAGGTGGCTCCATCCCGGTAGAGGTGGGCCTGGGTTCCTGACGGCCCCCGACTGTTACTTTATGGCGGAGCGACAGGGCAGGTTGAGACCACCCAGGAGAGAGGTGGGCCTGGCCCTGGTCGGCGTTCGCGGTTACTTCAAATAACACGCTTAACGAGTTCTGGGTATTTGATCTGAGTCTGGCCATTTGGTCTATACGCACTAACCATCTACGCGGGAGTAGTTATGGGTATCCCGGCGTCGTGGTATCAGCCGAAGCCTTCGTGACGTCAGCGACTGAGTGGCGCGCACCGCATTGGACCGTAAGCTCGCGCTTGTATTAAGGGGGCTAGGTCTGCTTCCGGCCGCGTACGCAACGTGCAGGTGTGCAATGGGCGATGGGCCCAGACCCTTGCGCGCATAGGGTTTAGACCGGCGTGCTGACCTCTCTGTTGTGCCTAGGTAGGGCTGCGACGTGTTGATCTTACGAGGCCGGGCATGACCCAGAAAAGTGTGTCCGGCCAAATGGGATCGAGCGTGTTGGGTTATGTGGTGCACCCCTACAGGGAAGTTTATCTATTCGAATAGCCGTGTCCCTCGGTAAAAGGACGACCCGGAGTTGTACCTTGACCTTATGACAACTAGAACTGGATACTTAATAAAACACACCCTTCCAAGTGCCAGACACAACCCGGTGATCGCTCTCTAACAGGGCGACAAGGAGGGGATCGCCGGGTAGGATTATGCTATGCGATGCTACTTGGTGAACTTACCATCTACTCTCTTCTACATGCTGCAAGATGGAGGTGGCCAGAAGCGTAGTCTTCGACAGGACTAGCTATCCCCCCTTATTCTGGCATTCTGCAGTTCAGTCCACTGATATGGCCCTTTACACATATACCCATGCATATGTAGTGTAGCTCCTTGCTTGCGAGTACTTTGGATGAGTACTCACGGTTGCTTTTCTCCCTCTTTTCCCCTTTCTATACCTGATTGTCGCAACCAGATGCTGGAGTCCAGGAGCTAGAGATCCCGAGGATGATTCTACATGGAGTTCGGCTCCGAGGAGTAGTTAGGAGGTCCCAGGCAGGAGGCCTTGCCTTTTCGACCGTTGCTACTTTTGTGCTAGCCTTCTTAAGGCAAACTTGTTTAACTTATGTCTGTACTCAGATATTGTTGCTTCCGCTGACTCGTCTATGATCGAGCAATTGTATTCGAGCCCTCGAGGCCCCTGGCTTGTATTATGATGCTTGTATGACTTATTTATGTTGTAGAGTTGTGTTGTGATATCTTCCCGTGAGTCCCTGATCTTGATCGTACACATTTGCGTGCATGATTAGTGTACGGTCAAATCGGGGGCGTCACAAGTTGGTATCAGAGCCGACTGCCTGTAGGAATCCCCCTTTCCACACTCCTTGGCCAAAGTCGAGTCTAGTCATTGAAAAACTTTTACTAACATGGCTGTGTGGCCTACGGGCCCACGTCGCCATTGGGTGGTATTAGGATCTTCTATTCCTCAACCTATACTCTGGGACTCTGACATCTCTTCTATTCGGGTTAAATGAATTTTGCTAAATCTAACATTAGGATCTCGTTATCACTTTCACCCGGAGAGCCCCTTATTACGGATGATCGTCTGCTGCACCAGAAGGATCCGAAGATACTCTTCGATGTTCTCTCGAGACTTTATGGTGTCTCTTTTGCAATTCCCTTCCATCGATAAACCCATGTGGATAACCACGTATACTCGCCATTCATACATTGCTTCCCAGTTGATCTTTTTATTACAAGGTACCCCGAAATTCTCTTTGCTGCTCCGAGAATCCTTTGAGCTTACTGCCTTGCTGTTCTTTGCCACATGAATATCACTATGGATAATTCCTAGCACTCACCGGATATTTGCTCATCCCGAGTTGATTCATGTATTTCACAAAAGTCTTCAAAATACTATTCGATCTTCCAAAAATCCTCAGGAGCCTATTGCTCTTGAAATTCTTGTTTGCTTGCATTATGATTAATCCCATAAGTCTCGTAATCTTATTGGCATCTCTTGTCATTATCATTTTGAGTCCGTTGATTCAATTTGTTGCGAATGCTCGCAATCCTCAATCATATCCTAAAATTCATCCTTCCGGCTCAGATGTCATTTTAAACGTGAGCTGGATCTCGACCTATCAAATTGCCATCGATTGTACCCCTAAGCCTACTCAACTTATCCATCCTTGATCAGACCGTTGCTTCTGACCCCCTGATTTGGAAATCATAATTCTTTTGCATTTGAACTTTGAGTTAGTTAGTTGTTTCTATAATCAGATCTCCTTGCATTCTTCTTCCTCTGGTTGAGTACCGATGCTCACATCAGATCCCTTGTGGACCATCGGTTCCTTTGTTGGATTTTATCCGACAGTGTCCTTCCTATTGAATAACCTTGTGAGCCTTTCCATGGGTATATAATGCCTTTGGTAAATTGTATCATCTGCTTTTGAACAATGCTCTTCTTTCGAGCTTGTAATATTTACTCCAAAGTTTGTGGTATATGTTCCTAAGATGCCCTGATGGGTTGAACCTATGCCTTCCTTAATCTGTGTGAACCCAAAAGTTTTCCAAGGTTCATACTCCTCTGGTAATTCACCAGGTAGGTCTTTGCACTCAAATTATTTTTAATAGAGCAGTGAATGAAAGGTTATGCATTGCAGAAGTGGGAGTCGACCTTGAACTTTGTGTTCATGCCCATGGACACGATGTAGATCTTATCATTAAAAGCTTCTCTTAAATTAATTATTACCTTGGTATAAGTTCATCTTATATCTGGGATCTGGCCTTTTGCAATCGTGGTTCCGATCATGTTCTCCTTTAAACACCATTTCTCGTGCAAGTTTAAGCACTTGACTTCTGTAGAGCAATACCCAATCCAACCTCTATTTTAATCTGTCGTCGAGTATTACCCCCCTGGTATCTCGAGATTATCACGGAACTGCATAACTTCTTATGAGTTCTCCATCAAGTATTACATTCTCATTTATTCCAATTTTTCACGAGCCCCGAGTTATTAAACACTCAAGGACATCGATAACTGAATCGAGTCCGCATCACGATTAAACAACTCTTAGTAATCTCCTTTGCTTACGAGTTTGTACTCGATCACGTCACCCCTAGCCTGCTCGGCTATGTCATTATCATGCAACTTTTTAACTGTGCTATCTGGTCCTTCTTTCCGAAGCACGATTTTCGACGATGAGCTAAGCTTACGCCGACCTTCCTCGTCTTATCATTTCGCCTTGGACAACAAGCTTGGTCTCGAGTTTGTGTCGTACCCGTTGTTTCAATAACCTTTCGCTTCATCATTCCTTTGACTTGATGTCATCGCCGATCGATTACACCTTCATGAAATCTCTCGGCAAATGTGTCGTGATCATCATCAACCTTATGAGCTCTTCCAGGATATCAATTGAGTTCATGATGAGAAATACCATCCTTGCCCTTGATGATCTGTGTTATCATCGACCACCTTATTGCCTTCCCACCAACACAAGCTTGTTCGTGTTTGGTGTTATACCTTGAGTTCCTTGCTATCCAGCAATTGTTCTTCTTTACCTTGGAATATTACCATCTTTTATGTCAAGAATGTGGTGAGAATCTCACCACCTCTTGAGAATTCTCGATATAAGTGATACTTCACCATCACCATTCTTTCTTGGTCCCCGTGTTGTTCCTAACAGGAATACCGACAGATGGACTAGTAATTTTAAAACTGCTAGCAACCTTATTGCTTTGAAGTTAATGGTCAACATTTCAATCTTAGACCATTGGTTATCGAATCTCCATTCTAACATTGTTTATGCTACCTAAGTCCGTATTTCGGGTGCAGCGTCAACCAATGTTTAATCGTGTATGTTTCCTCGAGAATACCTCATTATATCCTTTGAACTGACAAAAGCTATCTCCTTGTTCACATAATTGTGGAAATCCATCTTCTGGAAATCTCGATGAATTGTCGCTGAGTCCATCAGCCACCTCCTAACCCTCCCCTTGAATTAATGATGAACTCTTGTTTCAGAACTAGCTTCCATGGTTCATTTCCCGAGAATCTTACGATGTCTTATCGTCAATTTGTGTCGCACCTTTTTCTTCTCAGGCATCCTAAGTCTGAGGTATCGTGACACCAATCAGATCTGAATCTCGGTCAGATATGATGGTTGGAACATATTTCCAAGAGTTATAACATTGGTCTCTACATAACCCGATAAGGTGGTGTCTTTGCTTAGCACCCCTAGCCAGAGGACCTTTTGTTATAATTTCCTTTTTAGCAAGGTTAACCATTCTTCCATGAGGAAATTGTAAGACTTATTCTATAAGTTGTTTCTGATGGATCCTTTTTGTTTCCAAAGTCTGATCTTCACCTGTTGACCATGTCAATGCTATCTCGAAGCATGTCTATGGTACTCCGATTTTCAACAGGAACATTTGAAGCCCAATGCTAAATGTTTCCTGCTCAATTATCCAAACACCGTTGTATGGGTAATGTCATGAAATTTTCTCTCCCCTACCTAAAGAGTTTTCTACATTATATCCTGTCGTGGATATCATGCTCTGCTTGACCTTGGGAAGGTTATACCCCTGAAATATGTGTTTAAACACATTTTCCTTTCCATTGTTCTGTTTACTCTGATAATCATATTTTCCTTTCCATTGTTTTGTTTAACCTTTCTTGTAATCTGACTTAGCTGAGCAGAGATAATTCCCTGCTTAGTTGAGCACCTCGTTGTACCACTCTCTCAGTAGACCCTGTTACTTTTGTTGAGGACATTTCGGTAGCCACCGATGGATGAGAACTTGCCTATTGGTCCGCCTCGTTTCAACGAGCAGGAAAATGGTTCTCTTCGTCCCTCGCCCTTGGTACCAACGTGTTGCCGACATAACTGACAGGGTACTCTCTGACATGCCTTGCTATCATGACCGTGCAAGATGTCACTGCTCCTATAAAAAAACCACATGGTGGGCCCATAACCCACAGTTCCACAGGATCGAAACCTGACTCTCTTGTACACCCCTGTTCCCAAGGTTATTTCTCACGTTTGGCTTCGTATGTAATTCATGTGCCACCTTTCGTGAGATCATCAATTTTGGTATCAGACACAATACTTATTCCCGTTGCTCTGAACCCTTCAGGCATCGAACAATTGCCTGCCCGCTCGAAACCTCCCCACGATACCTCCTTACTTTGCTCTCGATATTGTCTTAAATTTCCATTCGAGAGTTACTTTCCGCCACCTTCCCCGATGTTATCAACCAGATAGTCAACCGTTCAGAGGTCTGTTATTCCGAAGTTACCCCTTGTCATTCGTAAGTAAGATGGAGTTCCCGAAGAAAGGATGCCAGCTTCATCATGATGACCTGAAGCAGGAAAATGAAGACGTCAATGTAATGTATCGACCTCTTCGAGAAGAGCAACCAACACCGAGAAGAACCGTTAGAATTTCGTAACAAAATCCCTCCCCCTTACTCCCATCTTAAATCTCGGGACGAGATTTCTTGTAGTAGAGGAGAATTGTGACGCCCGGATAATTATGCTACAGTAATCCCACGTTAATGATGCCACGTCACCATGGTTACTGTTGTTAATCTTGTGTTAGTTCGAAATCGATTCGAAATTCAAACTTAAAATAAAGTCAAACGGTAAAGATTTTCAAATATTAAAACTAAAATGTTGGGGTGTTGCCAAATAATGCATAGGTAATTATTGTGGAGAAACCACACTTTTATAAAATGTTTAAAGGCTCTAAAGTAATTAAAACAGCAGCTATGACAATTAATTAAATGCCTTTAAAAAATAATAATAATGCAAACTATTTTAATTAGGTGTCCAACTTTTTGGGGCAGTAGAATAAATTATAACATTAATTTAGGAGTTGTATTTATATTTTATAAAACAGGAATTAAAAGAATAAAATAGAAAAGAAAATATATAAAGAAAAGAAAACAGAAAACAAAACTAAAAAAAAAGAGAGAGCCCCCCCCAATTGGGCCTCGGCCCAACAGGCTACCAGGCCGCCAGGCCGGCCCAACCGCGCCCTCTACTAACCTCCCCTGGGTGCCCGCAACCCTAGCGACACCCCACTCCCCCCCTCACGCGATCTCCTCTCCCCACGATCTCCCCCACGCCTCTTCCCCCCTCCCGATCTGGATCGGGGCTCGACCCCGACTGCCCCCGTCGCCGCGTCGGCCACGACGCCGTCGCCGGACCTCCTCCCTGTCGCCGCCCGTCGCTCGTTGGACGCCTCGCCTTCCTCCCCGAAGACCGCCACTGCCCCCTGGCGCCCCGGCTTCGCCGCTCGCGGTTGCCGGACCCCAGCGCCTTCGCCACCTCGTCGGCGTCGCCTCCTCGCCTCTCCATCGCCGGCCACCCTGAGCTTCCCCGAGCCCGCTGCCCTGTGCCCTACGTTCCCCTCGTGAGTGCCCCCCCTTTTTCCCCTTTTCCCCGTCACCGGATCCGGCCCGCGCTCGCGTCTCCCCGCTAGCCCAGCCAGGCCCCGCGCCGTCCCGCTCAGGCCATGGCCTCACCTCCCCGCGCGTTGTGCTTGCCGGCCGCATCCTGGCCGTGCCCATCGTTGCTAGCCGGCGCTGTCCACGCGCGCGACGCCGCGCCCGGCGCTGCTCACTGCTCCACGCGTCGCCGCCTGCTGCAGGTCCGCCCGCACCTAGGCGTGCGCCCGCTCGGGCCGCGTCCTGCGCCCGCACCGGCGCCACCCCTCGCCTCCGCCCGCCGTGGCCCCTGGCCGTGCCGGCGAGCCCCGCCATCGGTGCCCTGGCGTCCTCGTCCCGCCCTGCGAGCGAGCGCTCGCTCGGGTGCGCCCGCACCCGCTGGACCAAACCCGCTATGGCCCCTCTCGGCCACAGACATGTGGGGCCCAGCCCCAGAACGAATTAAAAAAAGGGATTAAAAAAAGATAAATAATAAATAAATTATTAATTAATTAATTAATTAAGTTAATTAATCCTGCTTAATTAAACAGATTAACTTGTTAGTTTAATTAATCAGTAATTAGTTTAACTAAACACTAATTAACCTAAACAGGGTATAACAGGTGGGTCCCACTGGACCCACACGTCAGTTGACTAGTCAACACCCCTGTTGACTGCTGACGTCAGCATGACATCATGCTGATGTCATAAATCCAAATTTCGAATTAAATTAAATAATTAATTAAATTCCAGAAATTAATAAATTCTTTTGAAAATCATATCTTTTAATCCGTAACTCGGATGGAAATACTTTGTACATCAAAGTTGCTCAGAACGACGAGACGAATCCGGATATGCAGCCCGTTCGTCCGCCACACCTCCCTAACCTATTGAACACGCAACTTTCCCCCTCCGTTTCATCTGTCCGAAAATGCCAAACTTCGGGGAAACATTCCCGGACGTTCTCCCCCTTCGCCGGTATCGTGTAACACCGCGTTAGAACACGCTTAACACCATGTATCGTCATGTCATGCTTAGTGCTGCAACTGTATGCTTGTATTTACTGTTTCCTCCCCCTCTTCTCTCCGGTAGACCCCGAGACTGCCGCTAATGCCGCTGTGTTCGACTACATCGAAGACGACCCCTCCTTCTTGCCAGAGCAACCAGGCAAGCCCCCCCTTGATCACCAGATATCGCCTACTCTTCTCTATACTGCTTGCATTACAAGAGTGTAGCATGTTACTGCTTTCGATAAATCCTATTCTGTTGCATAGCCTGTCATTGTTGCTACAGTTGTTACCTTTACCTGCTATCCTACTGCTTACTATAGGATGCTAGTGTTCCATCAGTGGCCCTACACTCTTGTCCATCTGCCATGCTATACTACTGGGCCGTGATCACTTCGGGAGGTGATCACGGGTATATACTATATACTTTATATACATGACACATGTGGTGAGTAAAGTCGGGTCGGCTCGTTGGGTACCCGCAAGTGATTCTGGTGAGGGGGCTGAAAGGACAGGTGGCTCCATCCCGGTAGAGGTGGGCCTGGGTTCCTGACGGCCCCCGACTGTTACTTTATGGCGGAGCGACAGGGCAGGTTGAGACCACCCAGGAGAGAGGTGGGCCTGGCCCTGGTCGGCGTTCGCGGTTACTTCAAATAACACGCTTAACGAGTTCTGGGTATTTGATCTGAGTCTGGCCATTTGGTCTATACGCACTAACCATCTACGCGGGAGTAGTTATGGGTATCTCGGCGTCGTGGTATCAGCCGAAGCCTTCATGACGTCAGCGACTGAGTGGCACGCGCCGCATTGGATCGTAAGCTCGCGCTTGTATTAAGGGGGCTAGGTCTGCTTCCGGCCGCGTACGCAACGTGCAGGTGTGCAATGGGCGATGGGCCCAGACCCCTGCGCGCATAGGGTTTAGACCGGCGTGCTGACCTCTCTGTTGTGCCTAGGTAGGGCTGCGACGTGTTGATCTTACGAGGCCGGGCATGACCCAGAAAAGTGTGTCCGGCCAAATGGGATCGAGCGTGTTGGGTTATGTGGTGCACCCCTGCAGGGAAGTTTATCTATTCGAATAGCCGTGTCCCTCGGTAAAAGGACGACCCAGAGTTGTACCTTGACCTTATGACAACTAGAACTGGATACTTAATAAAACACACCCTTCCAAGTGCCAGATACAACCCGGTGATCGCTCTCTAACAGGGCGACGAGGAGGGGATCGCCGGGTAGGATTATGCTATGCGATGCTACTTGGTGAACTTACCATCTACTCTCTTCTACATGCTGCAAGATGGAGGTGGCCAAAAGTGTAGTCTTCAACAGGACTAGCTATCCCCCCTTATTCTGGCATTCTGCAGTTCAGTCCACTGATATGGCCCTTTACACATATACCCATGCATATGTAGTGTAGCTCCTTGCTTGTGAGTACTTTGGATGAGTACTCACGGTTGCTTTTCTCCCTCTTTCCCCTTTCTATACCTGATTGTCGCAACCAGATGCTGGAGTCCAGGAGCTAGAGATCCCGAGGATGATTCTACATGGAGTTCGGCTTCGAGGAGTAGTTAGGAGGTCCCAGGCAGGAGGCCTTGCCTTTTCGATCGTTGCTACTTTTGTGCTAGCCTTCTTAAGGTAAACTTGTTTAACTTATGTCTGTACTCAGATATTGTTGCTTCCGCTGACTCGTCTATGATTGAGCAATTGTATTCGAGCCCTCGAGGCCCCTAGCTTGTATTATGATGCTTGTATGACTTATTTATGTTGTAGAGTTGTGTTGTGATATCTTCCCGTGAGTCCCTGATCTTGATCGTACACATTTGCGTGCATGATTAGTGTACGGTCAAATCGGGGGCGTCACACTAGGCTCGTCAAGTTTAACCCGAGTATTCTGCGTGTGCAAAACTGGCTTGCACCCGTTGTATGTGAACGTAGAGCTTATCACACCCGATCATCACGTGGTGTCTCGACACGACGAACTTTCGCAACGGTGCATACTCAGGGAGAACACTTATACCTTGAAATTAAGTGAGAGATCATCTTATAATGCTACCGTCGATCTAAGCAAAATAAGATGCATAAAAGATAAACATCACATGCAATCAATATAAGTGATATGATATGGCCATCATCATCTTGTGCCTTTCATCTCCATCTCCAAAGCACCGTCATGATCACCATCGTCACGGGCGTGACACCTTGATCTCCATCGTAGCATCGTTGTCGTCTCGCCAACTATTGCTTCTACGACTATCGGTACCGCTTAGTGATAAAGTAAAGCAATTACATGGCGATTGCATTTCATAAAATAAAGCGACAACCATATGGCTCCTGCCAGTTGCCGATAACTTGGTTACAAAACATGATCATCTCATACAATAAAATTTAGCATGATGTCTTGACCATATCACATCACAGCATGCCCTGCAAAAACAAGTTAGACGTCCTCTACTTTGTTGTTGCAAGTTTTACGTGGCTGCTACGGGCTGAGCAAGAACCGTTCTTACCTACGCACAAAACCACAACGATATTTCGTCATGTATGTGCTATTTTAACCTTCACAAGGACCGGGCGTAGCCACACTCGATTCAACTAAAGTTGGAGAAATTGACACCCGCCAGCCACCTGTTTGCGAAGCACGTCGGTAGAACCAGTCTCGCGTAAGCGCACGCGTAATGTCGGTCCGGGCCGCTTCATCCAACAATACCGTTAAATCAAAGTATGACATGCTGGTAAGCAATATGACTTGTATCGCCCACAACTCACTTGTGTTCTACTCGTGCATATAACATCTACGCATAAACCTGGCTCGGATGCCACTGTAGGGGAACGTAGTAATTTCAAAAAAATTCCTACGCACACACAAGATCATGGTGATGCATAGCAACGAGAGGGGAGAGTGTCGTCCATGTACCCTCGTAGACCGTAAGCGGAAGCGTTATGAGAACGCGGTTGATGTAGTCGTACGTCTTCACGATCCGACCGATCCAAGTACCGAACACACGACACCTCCGAGTTTAGCACACGTTCAGCTCGGTGACGTCCCACGAACTCACGATCTAGCAGAGCTTCGCGGGAGAGTTCTGTCAGTACAACGGCGTGATGACGGTGATGATGATGCTACCGACGCAGGGCTTCGCCTAAGCACCACTACGATATGACCGAGGTGGATTATGGTGGAGGGGGGCACCGCACATGGCTAAAAGATCAACTGATCAACTTGTGTGTCTATGGGGTGCCCCCTCCCCCGTATATAAAGGAGTGGAGGAGGGGGGAGGGCCGGCCCTCCTATGGCGCGCAATGGAGGAGTCCTACTCCCACCGGGAGTAGGATTCCCCCCTTCCCTAGTTGGACTAGGAGAGAAGGAAGGGGGAGAGAGGGAGGAAGGAAAGGCGGGCGCCGCCCCCTCCTAGTCCAATTCGGACCAGAGGGAGAGGGGCGCGCGGCCTGCCTTTGTCTCCTCTCTTTCTCCACTATGGCCCAATAAGGCCCATACACTTACCGGGGGGTTCCGGTAACCTCCCGGTACTCCGGTAAAATCCAGATTCCACCCGGAGCTATTCCGATGTCCAAATATAGGCTTCCAATATATCGATCTTTATGCCTCGACCATTTCGAGACTCCTCGTCATGTCCGTGATCTTATCCGGGGCTCCGAACTACCTTCGGTACATCAAAACACATCAACTCATAATACCGATCGTCGCCGAATGTTAAGCGTGCGGACCCTACGGGTCCGAGAACTATGTAGACATGACCGAGACACATCTTGGGTCAATAACCAATAGCGGAACCTGGATGCTCATATTGGTTCCTACATATTCTACGAAGATCTTTATCGGTCAAACCGCATAACAACATACGTTGTTCCCTTTGTCATCGATATGTTACTTGCCCGAGATTCGATCGTCGGTATCTCAATACCTAGTTCAATCTCGTTACCGGCAAGTCTCTTTACTCGTTCCATAATACATCATCCTGCAACTAACTCATTAGTCACATTGCTTGCAAGGCTTATAGTGATGTGCGTTACCGAGAGGGCCCAGAGATACCTCTTCGATACACGGAGTGACAAATCCTAATCTTGATCTATGCCAACCCAACAAACACCTTCAGAGACACCTGTAGAGCATCTTTATAATCACCCAGTTACGTTGTGACATTTGATAGCACACAAGGTGTTCCTCCGGTATTCGGGAGTTGCATAATCTCATAGTCAGAGGAACATGTATATATGAAGAAAGCAATAGCAATAAAACTCAACGATCATAATGCTAAGCTAACGGATGGGTCTTGTCCATCACATCATTCTCTAATGATGTGATCCCGTTCATCAAATGACAACACATGTCTGTGGTCAGGAAACATAACCATCTTTGATTAACGAGCCAGTCAAGTAGAGGCATACTAGGGACACTCTGTTTTGTCTATGTATTCACACATGTACTAAGTTTCCGGTTAATACAATTCTAGCATGAATAATAAACATTTATCATGATATAAGGAAATATAAATAACAACTTTATTATTGCCTCTAGGGCATATTTCCTTCAGATGGCCCCCTCTGGCAGGGTGCCAGAGAGGGCCTAGATTGATTTCTCGTGGCTACAGAGGCTTGCAGCGGCGGAACTTCTGATCTAGGTTAATTTCTGGAGGTTTGGGTATTTATAGGAGAGGTTGGCGTCAAGAACAAGTTAGGGGGCCCCACGGGTAGTCGAGAGGCACAGGGAGCGCCCACCACCCTCGTGGGGCCCACGGGACTCCCCTTCGGTAGATTTTTGTTCCAGTATTTTTCATATTTTCTAGAAAAATTCTCTGTTGATTTTCAGCGCATTTCGAGAACTTTTATTTCTACACAAAAACAACACCACGGTCGTTCTGCTAAAAACAGCATCAGTTCGGGTTAGTTCTAATCAAATCATACCAAAATCATATAAAAATATTGTAAACCTGGCATGAATACTTCATAAATTATAGATACGGTGGAGACGTATCAGCATCCCCAAGCTTAATTCCTGCTCGTCCTCGAGTAGGTAAATGATAAAAGAAATAATTTATGAAGTGTGAATGCTAGCAAGTGCACAAGTTTGATCAATGATAATTTCAATCACCTTTTCTAGCATCATTATATGTCATAACAGTAGATCATCTCATAAAACTTTTCATGATCAAGTAACAAGCTATTCACATGTTAAAGTATAGATCATAAACTTTCTTGAAACTAACAAACTATATTCTAAGTCATCAAACAATTGCAATTCATCTTTCTTTCAGGAAGGGTCTATGTCAGAGCTTTGATTTAGCAAACTCCACATACTCAACTATCATTTAATCTTTCACAATTGCTAACACTCACGTGATATTTATGGGTTCAAAGTTTTAATCGGACACAGAGAAAGATAGGGGCTTATAGTTTTCCCTCCCAACCTTTGACCTCAAGGGTAATGTCAACTATAATAATTTATGAAAACCTACATCCAAGTGGATATACATATCTGGATCGCTCCAACACAAAGTTCTTGCCAAAGGAAAAAAATGTAAAAAGGAAAGGTGATGATCACCATGACTCTTGCATAAGGGTAGAAGATAAAAGTAAAAGATATGCCCTTCGCAGAGGGAAGCAGAGGTTGTCATGCGCTTTTATAGTTGGATGCACAAAATCTTAATGCGAAAGAACGTCACTTTATATTGCCACTTGTGATAGGGACCTTTATTATGCAGTCCGTCGCTTTTATTGCTTCCATATCACAAGATCGTATAAAGCTTAGTTTCTCCACACTAATAGATCATACATATTTAGAGGGCAATTTTATTGCATGCACCGATGACAACTTACTTGAAGGATCTTAATCAATCCATAGGTAGGTATGGTGGACTCTCATGGCAAACCTGGTTTAAGGGGTGTTTGGAAGCACAAGTAGTATTTCTACTTGGTGCAAAGAATTTGGCTAGCATGAGAGGGACAGGCAAGCTCAACATGTTGGATGATCCAAGACAATATAACGTTTCGGATATAGGAAAACATAACCCATTAAGTTGTCTTCCTTGTCCAACATCAACCTTTTAGCATGTCATATTTTAGTGAGTGCTCACAATTACAAAAGATGTCCAAGATAGTATATTTATATGTGAAATCTCTCTTCCGTCAATATTCTTTCATGAATTGTTCAAGTGACCAATTCTGCGTTGGCTAACTTTCAATAAGTTTACTACCTATACTTATTCTGTGTGAAGTCATTACCCCCCATGGTATAAGCATATGAAACATATATAAATTCAGATTTATGATATTCAATTCATTCAACCATTTACTCATAGGATATATGTGAAGCACGTGAGTAAATGACAAACTACTCCAAAAAGATATAAGTGAAGAACACTGAGTAGGCAAATAATTAACTAGCCATGGGAGGATTCTATTTTATTCAAGATTTCAGATCCAATGATTTTATTCAAACAGCAAGTAAAATTGAAAATACGCTCCAACCAAAACACATATCATGTGATGAATAAAAATATAGCTCCAAGTAAGGTATATCGATAGTTTTGAAGACGAAAGAGGGGATGCCTTCCGGGGCATCCCCAAGCTTAGGCGCTTGAGTCTTGTTTGAATATTACCTTGGGGGTGCCTTGGGCATCCCCAAGCTTAGGGTCTTTCCACTCCTTATTCTCACATAAATCATTCTTTTCATGATCTACAAGCATAGAGAATTTTCTACTCTCCACATAAGCAAAATTCTTCTCATTCAGAATAGTGGGGTCACTAATTCCTAAAGTTGACACTCTTCCAAACCCGCTTTAGATGATAGTATTATTCATACTCCAAAAGATATAAGTGAAGTTCATGGAGCATTCTACAATTAATATATTCTAACCAATATCCAAGCTCAAAATATATAAGTGAAGCACATGAAGCATTCTATAAAACCATACTCAAAAGATTTAAGTGAAGCACAAAGAGCATTCTATAAGGTCATACTCAAAAGATATAAGTGAAGCACACGAATCATTCTATAAATTGATGAAGGGACATCTCATACTAGCATGGTTCTTAAAGAAAAAGAAAAACACAAAGGACACAAATCATGTGAACAAAACAAAAACCGAGGTATACCGATAATTGTTGAAGAAGAAAGATGGGATGCCAACTGGGGCATCCCCAATCTTAGATGCTTGAGTATACTTGGAATATTTACTTGGGGTGCCTTGGGCATCCCCAAGCTTGAACGCTTTCCTCTCTTTATTCTTCTCATATTGATAGCTCCTCGATCTTCGAACACTTCATCCACACAAAACTTTAACAAAAACTTTGTGAGATCCGCTAGTGTAGGGAATCATCGTAGCAATTCCTGTAGGATCGAAAGTATGTCCAGAGGGGGGGGGGGTGATTAGACTACTTGACCAAATAAAAATCTAGTCTTTTCCCAATTTTAGTTCTTGGCAGATTTTAGCAACTTAGCACAAGTCAAGCAATCAACCTACACATGCAATTCTAAGAGTATAGCAGCGGAATGTAAAACAATTGCATATGAAGGTAAAGGGAGGAGTTTAAGGGAGCAAACGCAATGTTGACACAGAGATTTTTATCCGTGGTTCCGATAGGTGGTTCTATCGTACATCCACGTTGATGGAGACTTCAACCCACGAAGGGTAACGGTTGCGCGAGTCCATGGAGGGCTCCACCCACGAAGGGTCCACGAAGAAGCAACCTTGTCTATCCCACCATGGTCGTCGCCCACGAAGGACTTGCCTCACTCGGGTAGATCTTCACGAAGTAGGCGATCTCCTTGCCCTTACAAACTCCTTGGTTCAACTCCACAATCTTGACGGAGGCTCCCAAGTGACACCTAGCCAATCTAGAGACACCACTCTCCAAGAAGTAACAAATGGTGTGTTGATGATGAACTCCTTGCTCTTGTACTTCAAATGATAGTCTCCTCAACACTCAACTCTCTCTCACAGGATATGGATTTGGTGGAAAGAAGATTTGAGTGGAAAGCAACTTGGGGAAGGCTAGAGATCAAGATTTATGTGGTTGGAATGGAATATCTTGACCTCAACACAAGTGTAGGTGGTTCTCTCTCAGAAAATATGTGTTCGAAGTGTAGGCATGTTCTGATGGCTCTCTCCACGAATGAAGAGTGGGTGGAGGGTATATATAGCCTCCACACAAAATCTAACCGTTACACACAAATCACCAAACTCGGTGAGACCGATTCAGAGAACTCGGTCAGACCGATTTGGTTCAGAATGTGACCGTTAGGCATTTCGGTGGGACCGACATGTCAACTCGGTGGGACCGATTTCGTTAGGGTTAGGGCATAACGTAATCTCGGTGAGACCGATTACACAAACTCGGTGAGACCGATTTTGGTAATAGAAAAACAGAGAGTTGGCCAGGCAAACTCGGTGGGACCGATTTGCTCATCTCGGTTAGACCAAAATGTTACGAAAGGGAAACAGAGAGTTTGCTTTGCAATCTCGGTGGGACTGATCACTCATCTCGGTTTGACCGAAACGTTACGAAGGGAAACAGAGAGATTACAATCCCATCTCGGTGAGACCGAGATCCCTATCGGTGAGACCCGAAAGACTAGGATTTCTGGTAGTGGCTATGTCAGCTGAACTCGGTGGCGCCGGATATGAAATTTCGGTGGGGCCGAGTTGGATTTTTTGGTTTGGGACATATGTGGATATGAGAAAGTAGTGGAGGGTTTATGGAGCATACCACTAAGCATTTTGAGCAAGAACCTCATTAAGCAACACCTCATCCCCTCTTAATAGTATTGGCTTTTCCTATAGACTCAATGTGATCTTGGATCACTAAAATAGAAAATGTAGAGTCTTGTGCTTTGAGCTTAGGCCAATCTTTTGTCCTTAGCATTTTGAAGGGTCCACTTTCTAATCCATGCCATGCCAATCATTGAGCTTTCCTGAAATATTTATCTTGAAATAGCATTAGCTCAATGAGCTATATGTTGTTAGGAATTACCAAAACCACCCAGGGATAGTTGCACTTTCAATCTCCCCCTTTTTGGTAATTGATGACAATATATAGATCAAAGCTTCGACAAATGATGAATAAGATTGAAAAACATCGTCGCTTTGAGAAGTATGTGATAAGCAAGAGCTCCCCCTAAATTTGTGCATTACTTAAGATTTGCTTTTGAATGCAAATGCACAATCGATTAGGATCATGGGTTACTCTTCCATGTCACATACATCTTGGTGGAGCGCTCAAAATGATAGAAATTAAAAACATGCACTCATCACCAAGCAAGTGAATGATCATATAAGGATATAAGAGATAACATCATCCAACAAGCATTAAGGGTAGCATATGATCAAACACATGATCAAACAAGTATCTCACAAGCACATAAAGTATCTCACACAAGCACACAATAAAGAAGTTCAACCAAAATAGCAAGAGAGATAAAAAAGCAACACTCTCTCTCGAAGCCTATGATCTATACATTTTTCTCCCCCTTTGGCAACAAGTTACCAAAAAGTTCAAAAATGCATAGTGCTAAACGACTCTCAGGCTTGATCTTCGGGAGGTGGTGTTGAGAGAACTCCAAGGACGAAAGCTTCTGATGAAGTAGCTAGAGCTGATGGAGGTGGCACTGGAGCTGTAGCTGCTGGTGCTGATGTTGTTGCTCTAGTATCTGTCACGGGCACTGCAGCAGATCTTTGTCCTCTGGGCACTCTAGCAAAAGCATCTGTAGTAGACTTGCCCTTCTTCTCCTCTGCTTCCTCCTGTAGTTGCTCAACTGCAGTTTGGATCTCAGTTACATTGACATCCAGATCATAGAACTTCTGCTCAATGATCCTCTCCAAACTCTCCTGGTTTTGAGTCAGGGTGGCCAAGCCCTTCTCACTCCTCAAGGTGGATTGGATCAGATATCCAAGTTGATCTTGCTTGCTCTTCAAGAATACCTGAGATGCCTCCTCAACACTTGGCATCTTTGCAGCTTTCTCTACCTTAGCTTTCTCTCGCTTCTCATGTGCTTGAGTTGAAGATGGTTCATTTTCATTCATGACAACAGTGTTGTCTTCAAATTCAGGGTAGATGGGCAGGTGCTCCTGTCGGAAATATGCCCTAGAGGCAATAATAAATGGTTATTATTATATTTCTTTGTTCATGATAATTGTCTATTGTTCATGCTATAATTGTATTGTCTGGAAATCGTAATACATGTGTGAATACATAGACCACAACGTGTCCCTAGTAAGCCTCTAGTTGACTAGCTCGTTGATCAACAGATAGTCATGGTTTCCTGACTATGGACATTAGATGTCGTTGATAACAGGATCACATCATTACGAGAATGATGTGATGGACAAGACCTAATCCTAAGCATAGCATAAAAGATCATGTAGTTTCGTTTGCTAGAGCTTTTCCAATGTCAAGTATCTTTTCCTTAGACCATGAGATCGTGCAACTCCCGGATACCGTAGGAGTGCTTTGGGTGTGCCAAACGTCACAACGTAACTGGGTGACTATAAAGGTGCACTACGGGTATCTCCGAAAGTGTCTGTTGGGTTGGCACGGATCGAGATTGGGATTTGTCACTCCGTGTGACGGAGAGGTATCTCTGGGCCCACTCAGTAATGCATCATCATAATGAGCTCAATGTGACTAAGGCGTTAGTCATGGGATCATGCATTGTGGTACGAGTAAAGAGACTTGCCGGTAACGAGATTGAACAAGGTATTGGGATACCGACGATCGAATCTCGGGCAAGTAACATACCGATTGACAAAGGGAATTGTATACGGGATTGATTGAATCCTCGACATCGTGGTTCATCCGATGAGATCATCGTGGAACATGTGGGAGCCAACATGGGTATCCAGATCCCTCTGTTGGTTATTGACCGGAGAGGCGTCTCGGTCATGTTTGCATGTCTCCCGAACCCGTAGGGTCTACACACTTAAGGTTCGGTGACGCTAGGGTGGTAGAGATATGTGTATGCGGAAACCCGGAAGTTGTTCGGAGTCCCGGATGAGATCCCGGACGTCACGAGAGGTTCCGGAATGGTCCGGAGGTGAAGAATTATATATAGGAAGTCAAGTTTCGGGGGTTACCGGTATTGTACCGGGACCACCGGAAGGGTCCCGGGGGTCCACCGAGTGGGGCCACCTATCCCGGAGGGCCCCGTGGGCTGAAGTGGGAAGGGAACCAGCCCCTAGTGGGCTGGGCGCCCCCCCATGGGCCTTTCCCCATGCGCCTAGGGTTGGGAACCCTAGGGTGGGGGGGCTTCCCACTTGCCTTGGGGGGCAAGTCACCCCCCTTGGCCGCCGCCCCTTGCCCTAGATGGGTTGTGGCCGGCGCCCCCCCTCCCAGGGGGCCTATATAAAGGGGGGGGGGCGAGGGAGGGCAGTAGAGCAACAGCCTTGGGCGCCTCCTTCCTCCCCTGCAACACCTCTCTCTCTCGTATAAGCTCGGCGAAGCCCTGCCGACATCCCGCTGCATCCACCACCACGCCGTCGTGCTGCTGGATCTCCATCAACCTCTCCTTCCCCCTTGCTGGATCAAGAAGGAGGAGACGTCGCTGCATCGTACGTGTGTTGAACGCGGAGGTGCCGTCCGTTCGACACTCGGTCATTGGTGATTTGAATCACGGCGAGTACGACTCCATCATCCACGTTCATTGGAACGCTTCCGCTTGCGATCTACAAGGGTATGTAGATGCACTCCTTTCCCCTCGTTGCTAGTATACTCCATAGATGCATCTTGGTGAGCGTAGGAAAATTTTAAAATTATGCTACGATTCCCAACAGTGGCATCATGAGCCAGGCCTATGCGTAGTTACTATGCACGAGTAGAACACAAAGAAGTTGTGGGCGTTGATGTTGCCAATTCCTCTTGCCGCTACTAGTCGTTTCTTGTTTCGGCGGCATTGTAGGATGAAGCGGCCCGGACCGACCTTACACGTACGCTTACGTGAGACAGGTTCCACCGACTGACATGCACTAGTTGCATAAGGTGGCTAGCGGGTGTCTGTCTCTCCTACTTTAGTCGGAACGGATTCGATGAAAAGGGTCCTTATGAAGGGTAAATAGAAATTGGCAAATCAAGTTGTGGTCATACGTAGGTAAGAAAACGTTCTTGCTAGAAACCTACAAACCACGTAAAAAAACTTGCAACAACAATTAGAGGACGTCTAACTTGTTTTTGCAGCAAGTGCTATGTGATGTGATATGGCCAGAAGATGTGATGAATGATATATGTGATGTATGAGATTGATCATATTCCTGTAATAGGAATCACGACTTGCATGTCGATGAGTATGACAACCGGCAGGAGCCATAGGAGTTGTCTTTATTATTTTGTATGACCTGCGTGTCATTGAATAACGCCATGTAATTTACTTTACTTTGTTGCTAAACGCGTTAGCCATAGAAGTAGAAGTAATCGTTGGCGTGACGACTTCATGAAGATACAATGATGGAGATCATGATGATGGAGATCATGATGATGGAGATCATGGTGTCATGCCGGTGACGAAGCTGATCATGGTGCCCCGAAGATGGAGATCAAAGGAGCATAATGATATTGGCCATATCATGTCACTATTTGATTGCATGTGATGTTTATCATGTTTTTGCATCTTATTTGCTTAGAACGACGGTAGTAAGTAAGATGATCCCTTATGATAATTTCAAGAAAAGTGTTCCCCCTAACTGTGCACTGTTGCGAAGGTTCGTTGTTTCGAAGCACCACGTGATGATCGGGTGTGATAGATTCTAACGTTCGAATACAACGGGTGTTGACGAGCCTAGCATGTACAGACATGGCCTCGGAACACACGCAATACACTTAGGTTGACTTGACGAGCCTGGCATGTACAGACATGGCCTCGGAACACGGAGGACCGAAAGGTCGAGCATGAGTCGTATAGAAGATACGATCAACATGGAGATGTTCACCGATCTTGACTAGTCCGTCTCACGTGACGATCGGACACGGCCTAGTTAAATTTGGATCATGTATCACTTAGATGACTAGAGGGATGTCTATCTGAGTGGGAGTTCATTAAATAATTTGATTAGATGAACTTAATTATCATGAACTTAGTCTAAAATCTTTACACTATGTCTTGTAGATCAAATGGCCAACGTTGTCCTCAATTTCAACGCGTTCCTAGAGAAAACCAAGCTGAAAGATGATGGCAGCAACTATACGGACTGGGTCCGGAACTTGAGGATCATCCTCATAGTAGCCAAGAAAGATTATGTCTTAGAAGCACCGCTAGGTGAAGCACCAATCCCTGAGAACCAAGACGTTATGAACGCTTGGCAGCAGCGTGCTGATGATTACTCCCTCGTTCAGTGCGGCATGCTTTACAGCTTAGAACCGGGTCTCCAAAAGCGTTTTGAGAAACATGGAGCATATGAGATGTTCGAGGAGCTGAAATTGGTTTTCCAAGCTCATGCCCGGGTCGAGAGATATGATGTCTCCGACAAGTTCTTCAGCTGTAAAATGGAGGAGAATAGTTCTGTTAGTGAGCACATACTCAGAATGTCTGGGTTGCACAACCACTTGTCTCAGCTGGGAGTTAATCTCCCGGATGACGCGGTCATTGACAGAATCCTCCAGTCGCTTCCACCAAGCTACAAGAGCTTTGTGATGAACTTCAATATGCAGGGGATGGAAAAGACCATTCCTGAGGTATATTCAATGCTGAAATCAGCTGAGGTAGAGATTAGAAAAGAACATCAAGTGTTGATGGTGAATAAAACCACTAAGTTCAAGAAGGGCAAGGGTAAGAAGAACTTCAAGAAGGACGGCAAGGGAGTTGCCGCGCCCGGTAAACCAGTTACTGGGAAGAAGTCAAAGAATGGACCCAAGCCCGAGACTGAGTGCTTTTATTGCAAGGGAAGTGGTCACTGGAAGCGGAACTGCCCCAAATACTTAGCGGACAAGAAGAAGGCCGGCAACACCAAAGGTATATGTGATATACATGTAATTGATGTGTACCTTACCAGTACTCGTAGTAGCTCCTGGGTATTTGATACCGGTGCGGTTGCTCATATTTGTAACTCAAAACAGGAACTACGGAATAAACGGAGACTGGCGAAGGACGAGGTGACGATGCGCGTCGGGAATGGTTCCAAGGTCGATGTGATCGCCGTCGGCACGCTACCTCTGCATCTACCCACGGGATTAGTTTTAAACCTCAATAATTGTTATTTAGTGCCAGCTTTGAGCATGAACATTGTATCTGGATCTCGTTTAATTCGAGATGGCTACTCATTTAAATCCGAGAATAATGGTTGTTCTATTTATTTGAGAGATATGTTTTATGGTCATGCCCCGCTGGTCAATGGTTTATTTTTGATGAATCTCGAACGTGATGTTACACATGTTCATAGTGTGAATACCAAAAGATGTAAAGTTGATAACGATAGTCCCACATACTTGTGGCACTGCCGCCTTGGTCACATTGGTGTCAAGCGCATGAAGAAGCTCCATGCAGATGGACTTTTGGAGTCTCTTGATTACGAATCATTTGACACGTGCGAACCATGCCTCATGGGTAAGATGACCAAGACTCCGTTCTCCGGAACAATGGAGCGAGCAACCAACTTATTGGAAATCATACATACCGATGTGTGTGGTCCAATGAGTGTTGAGGCTTGCGGAGGATATCGTTATGTTCTCACTCTCACTGATGATTTAAGTAGATATGGGTATGTCTACCTAATGAAACACAAGTCTGAAACCTTTGAAAAGTTCAAGGAATTTCAGAGTGAAGTTGAGAATCAACGTGACAGGAAAATAAAATTCTTACGATCAGATCGTGGTGGAGAATATTTAAGTCACGAATTTGGTACACACTTAAGGAAATGTGGAATAGTTTCACAACTCACGCCGCCTGGAACACCTCAGAGAAATGGTGTGTCCGAACGTCGTAATCGCACTCTATTGGATATGGTGCGATCTATGATGTCTCTTACCGATTTACCGCTATCATTTTGGGGCTATGCTTTAGAGACTGCTGCATTCACTTTAAATAGGGCTCCGTCGAAATCTGTTGAGACGACACCGTATGAATTATGGTTTGGGAAGAAACCTAAGCTGTCGTTTCTAAAAGTTTGGGGATGCGATGCTTATGTCAAGAATCTTCAACCTGAAAAGCTCGAACCCAAGTCGGAAAAATGCGTCTTCATAGGATAACCTAAGGAAACTATTGGGTATACCTTCTACCTCAGATCCGAAGGCAAGATCTTCGTTGCCAAGAACGGGTCCTTTCTGGAGAAGGAGTTTCTCTCGAAAGAATTGAGTGGGAGGAAAGTGGAACTTGATGAGGTGATAGTCACCCCTTCCGAACCGGAAAGTAGCGCAGCGCGGGAAAATGTTCCTGTGGTGCCTACACCGACTGGGGAGGAAGTTAATGATAATGATCATGAAGCTTCAGATCAAGTTACTGAACTTCGTAGGTCCACAAGGACATGTTCCGCACCAGAGTGGTACGGCAACCCTGTCCTGGAAATCATGTTGTTAGACAACGGTGAACCTTCGAACTATGAAGAAGCGATGGCGGGCCCGGATTCCGACAAATGGCTAGAAGCCATGAAATCCTAGATAGGATCCATGTATGAAAACAAAGTATGGACTTTGACTGACTTGCCCGATGATCGGCAAGCCATAGAAAACAAATGGATCTTTAAGAAGAAGACGGACGCGGATGGTAATGTGACCATCTACAAAGCTCGACTTGTCGCTAAGGGTTATCGACAAGTTCAAGGGGTTGACTACGATGAGACTTTCTCACCCGTAGCGAAGCTGAAGTCTGTCTGAATCATGTTAGCAATTGCCGCATACTATGATTATGAGATATGGCAGATGGACGTCAAAACGGCATTCCTTAACGGCTTCCTTAAGGAAGAGTTGTATATGATGCAGCCGAAAGGTTTTGTCGATCCTAAGAATGCTAACAAAGTATGCAAGCTCCAGCGCTCAATCTATGGGCTGGTGCAAGCATCTCGGAGTTGGAACATTCGCTTTGATGAGATGATCAAAGCGTTTGGGTTTACACAGACTTATGGAGAAGCCTGTGTTTACAAGAAAGTGAGTGGGAGCTCTGTAGCATTTCTCATATTATATGTGGATGACATATTATTGATGGGAAATGATATAGAATTCTTGGAAAGTATAAAGGCCTATTTGAATAAGTGTTTTTCAATGAAGGACCTTGGAGAAGCTGCTTATATATTAGGCATCAAGATCTATAGAGATAGATCAAGACGCCTCATTGGTCTTTCACAGAGTACATACCTTGACAAGATATTGAAGAAGTTCAATATGGATCAGTCCAAGAAGGGGTTCTTGCCTGTATTGCAAGGTGTGCAATTGAGCACGGCTCAATGCCCGACCACGGCAGAAGATATAGAAAAGATGAGTGTCATCCCCTATGCCTCGGCCATAGGGTCTATTATGTATGCCATGCTGTGTACCAGACCTGATGTAAACCTTGCCGTAAGTTTGGTAGGAAGGTACCAAAGTAATCCCGGCATGGAACACTGGACAGCGGTCAAGAATATCCTGAAGTACCTGAAGAGGACTAAGGATATGTTTCTCGTTTATGGAGTGATGAAGAGCTCGTCGTAAAGGGTTACATCGACGCTAGCTTCGACACAGATCTGGATGACTCGAAGTCACAAACCGGATACGTGTATATTTTGAATGGAGGAGCAGTAAGCTAGTGCAGTTGCAAGCAAAGCGTCGTGGCGGGATCTACATGTGAAGCGGGAGTACATGGCAGCCTCGGAGGCAGCACAGGAAGCAGTCTGGATGAAGGAGTTCATTACCGACCTAGGGGTGATTCCCAATGCGTCGGGCCTGATGACTCTCTTCTGTGACAACACTGGAGCTATTGCCCTTGCGAAGGAGCCCAGGTTTCACAGGAAGACTAGGCATATCAAGCGTCACTTCAACTCCATTCGTGAAAGTGTTCAAAATGGAGACATAGATATTTGTAAAGTACATACGGACCTGAATGTAGCAGATCCGTTGACTAAACCTCTCCCTAGGGCAAAACATGATCAACACCAGGACGCAATGGGGGTTCGATTCATCACAATGTAACTAGATTATTGACTCTAGTGCAAGTGGGAGACTGTTGGAAATATGCCCTAGAGGCAATAATAAATGGTTATTATTATATTTCTTTGTTCATGATAATTGTCTATTATTGATGCTATAATTGTATTGTCCGGAAATCGTAATACATGTGTGAATACATAGACCACAACGTGTCCCTAGTAAGCCTCTAGTTAACTAGCTCGTTGATCAACAGATAGTCATGGTTTCCTGACTATGGACATTAGATGTCGTTGATAACGGGATCACATCATTAGGAGAATGATGTGATGGACAAGACCCAATCCTAAGCATAGCATAAAAGATCGTGTAGTTTCGTTTGCTAGAGCTTTTCCAATGTCAAGTATCTTTTCCTTAGACCATGAGATCGTGCAACTCCCGGATACCGTAGGAGTGCTTTGGGTGTGCCAAACGTCACAACGTAACTGGGTGACTATAAAGGTGCACTACGGGTATCTCCGAAAGTGTCTGTTGGGTTGGCACGGATCGAGATTGGGATTTGTCACTCCGTGTGACGGAGAGGTATCTCTGGGCCCACTCGGTAATGCATCATCATAATGAGCTCAATGTGACTAAGGCGTTAGTCACGGGATCATGCATTGCGGTACGAGTAAAGAGACTTGCCGGTAACGAGATTGAACAAGGTATTGGGATACCGACGATCGAATCTCGGGCAAGTAACATACCGATTGACAAAGGGAATTGTATACGGGATTGATTGAATCCTCGACATCGTGGTTCATCCGATGAGATCATCGTGGAACATGTGGGAGCCAACATGGGTATCCAGATCCCGCTATTGGTTATTGACCGAAGAGGCATCTCGGTCATGTCTGCATGTCTCCCGAACCCGTAGGGTCTACACACTTAAGGTTCGGTGACGCTAGGGTTGTAGAGATATGTGTATGCGGAAACCCGAAAGTTGTTCGGAGTCCCGGATGAGATCCCGGACGTCACAAGAGGTTCCGGAATGGTCCGGAGGTGAAGAATTATATATAGGAAGTCAAGTTTCGGCCACCGGGAAAGTTTCGGGGGTTACCGGTATTGTACCGGGACCACCGGGTGGGGCCACCTATCCCGGAGGGCCCCGTGGGCTGAAGTGGGAAGGGAACCAGCCCCTAGTGGGCTGGGCGCCCCCCCATGGGCCTTTCCCCATGCGCCTAGGGTTGGGAACCCTAGGGTGGGGGGCTTCCCACTTGCCTTGGGGGGCAAGGCACCCCCCTTGGCCGCCGCCCCTTGCCCTAGATGGGTTGTGGCCGGCGCCCCCCCTCCCAGGGGGCCTATATAAAGGGGGGGAGGGAGGGCAGTATAACAACAGCCTTGGGCGCCTCCCTCCTCCCCTGCAACACCTCTCTCTCTCGTATAAGCTCGGCAAAGCCCTGCCGACATCCCACTGCAACCACCACCACGCCGTCGTGCTGCTGGGTCTCCATCAACCTCTCCTTCCCCCTTGCTGGATCAAGAAGGAGGAGACGTCGCTGCACCGTACGTGTGTTGAACGCGGAGGTGCCGTCCGTTCGGCACTCGGTCATCGGTGATTTGAATCACGGCGAGTACGACTCCATCATCCACGTTCATTGGAACGCTTCCGTTCGCGATCTACAAGGGTATGTAGATGCACTCCTTTCCCCTCGTTGCTAGTATACTCCATAGATGCATCTTGGTGAGCGTAGGAAAATTTTAAAATTATGCTACGATTCCCAACAGCTCCTTGTCCAGTAGGTATTTGCCTTTGCCCATCTTGGACTTGATGAGCTCCTGAATTTGTGGGGCATACCCACAGCTTATCTTTTGGTCAGCAACAGTCCTCTTGATTGTCTCAACAATCAAACTCATGACCTTGAACTTTTGTGGGACATCAAATATATGCAGCAAGTTTATATCATGTCCTGTGATCATCTTGTGATCACCTGACTTGGGTAGCAATGTGTGCCTTAGGATCCAATTTATGGTAGGCAGACCAGATAGCAAGAAGTGGACAGATCCAAACTTATGAGTATCCAAAGCATCATCTGGGATCTCTTTGTACATGTTGGCCATTGTGTTGTGGTCTTTCTTCTTCTCAGCATAAACATCCAAGTCATCCTCATGTTCCTCAGGGGCATTGATAAGCTTGGCCCACTCATCAAATGTAGACTGGTATCTAGTACCCTCAAACATCCATACTATCCTTCCATCTGGATAGAAGTGGGCAGTGCAGTAGAACTGCATGATCAACTCATCATTCCACTTAGTGAGCTTCTGGGCAGCAAATGTGTCAACTCCACATTCCTTGAAGCTATCATACACACAAGGGAAGTGATCCTCATTCTCCTTGATGAACTCCCAGTCAACCCATCTCATGTCACACACTATGGGCTTCTTATCAAGCAGAATTGTCTCATAGAAGTCCTGCTATTCCTTAGTGTGAAACCTGTAGTTCACAGCAGTTCTTCTCCTGATAGCATATGGATCAGACTGTCTCCATAGTCTCAATCCTGCATCCTTCCTGATTTTCATGTTTTCTGCAACTGGATGTGCATCATTGTGGTCAGGGATCTTGGGCTTCAGCTTCCTTAACACAACTGAGTCATCTTCTTCTTCAGCAGCTTCAAGCACTGGGGCCTTGTTCTTCTCCTCAGCAGGGATGCTTCTAGTGCTTCTCTTGGGTTTAGGAGGTTTCTGAGCTGGAGCAGCAGCCTTGGGAGCAGCTTTGGGCTTAGATGGATCAGCCCCTGATCTGATTGCATCTCCCATGAGCTTTTGAGATTTGGGTGCTGGTGCAGCATCCTCCTGCTCTTCTTCTTCTTCTTCTTCTTCTTCAGACTCAATCCTCATTGAGGGCTTGCCAAGAACTCTGGCAGTAGTGGTTCTTGCCCTTTTCTTCTTCTTATCCTCACCAGTTGCTTCTTCTTCAGATTCAATGGTGAACTTCATGGTTTCACCTGTGGCAACTTTTCTTGGCTTTGACATGGGCTGTCTTCTTGCTGGCATCTTTGTTTTCATTCCTGGCTTAGTTGCATCAGCTGTGGCATACTCCTTTTTCAGTACCTTTTTCTTTGAAGTGGCTTCATCTTCAACAGCCACATAATCCTCATCTTCTGAATCAGAAGTTCTCTTCTTCCTTGTCCTGGTAGCAGCCTTTGGCAGGTTGCTTGGTGTGCTCCTGCTGCCTTCATCATAGCTGCTAGAGGGATCTGAACCCTCACTCATCTGCACCTGTTGCTCAGACCTGTTCTGACTATCACTTTGATCAGACATCTCTGCAAATACTCTGATAGCAGACCCTGTGAATAGGTTATAGATGAGGTAGAGTAGATGAGCATCACAAAGTACAGGAGTTTTGGAAAACAGATGACTTAAAAACTTAGTTTTAGTTCTTCAGAGAAAGCATTTCGGATCTACCGATTTGTCAACTCGGTGATACCGAAGCAGCTTTTGGAACCTAAACTAGTGAACTCGGTCAGACCGAGTCACAGTTCGGTGGTACCGAGACTGCTAGGGTTTCACAGAGAAATCGAACTCGGTCACACCGATTTGCAATTTTCTGTAAGACCGAAAATGCATGTGCTCTGGCCTAAACCAAATCCGTGAGACCGATTTCTACAACTCGGTCGGTCCGAGATGAATTCGGCGGAGACCTAACCCTAAATTTTCAAATCAAAACTAATCTACGGGACGCTTTCGCTGGACAGGATGATTTCAATCGTGGCAAGAATCATGGCAAAGCAATGTTCTAAGAATCAGAGTTATGGATTAGCACAAAGATCAAGTTTGTACCCTAGTTCGGCGGCGAACTTGCTACAGCGGCAACGGCGGGGCAGATTGCCGTTGACAGCGGCGGAGACCAGTGGCGGGAGGTCGCTCGCGGCGCGAAGACGATCCGGAGACCCGAAGTGGCAGAGCAGGTTACGCGCGGGCGAAGAGGTTCGAAATTTTTTCCAAAATTTGGCCCGTCAGTATATATAACCTGACCCTGTCGGTGTGACCGAGTGGAACGACTCGGTGGCACCGAGATGCAAAACTGCAAGCAGTTACTGCAACTCAGTGTGACCGAAAGGTTCTAATCGGTTGCACCGAGATTGAAAACCCTAGATCAACTTAGTGATCTCGGTAGGACCGAAAGGGATGAATCGGTCAGACCGAAATGCACAAAGAGGTTTTGGAAGTTTAAGTCTATGACGAATCGGGGACTCCGAGTGCTCCCCACACAGAGTGGTTCGAATCTGACTTGATCAAACTTTGTGATGTAGCATGAATAGAGTTTGAGATGAGAAGAGCATAGATAGCTAGAGGGAGTTCTTAGGCATTCTTGTCCATCCATTTGGCAAAAGAGAAAGAGCCAAACAATCAAAGCAACAAATGGATGTCCTTGAATGAGTAAAATATGCATCCAACATGCTCACACAATTAAAATGGCAAATGAAATATGTGACAAAGCATGCACAAACACTCTAGCATCCATCAAGCAATTTGGCGATGACTAGGTCATCTATATATGAGTATATTGACTTAGGAGTCAAATGAGAACATTTGATCATAGGTCATACTCATCGTTTAAACTCAAATGGGGTTACCACTTTTACATAAACCATTGTTGTGTTCACACCATTAGAGTTGCTTTAGCTCAATTAATTAGAGTAAAGCTCCCCCTAGATGTGATATCCCCCCCTAAGAGGGATGAACTAACCTTGGGTTTTGTCGATGATGACTTCATGTAGGTGTTGAAGATGTGGATGCTCAATGTTGATGTAGATCATTCGGAGCAATCCTTTGGAGTGAGTTGCACTTTCAATACCTACACGGGTTAGTCCCACAAGGAACAAACAAGGATATCCATAGACATAAAGTGATGTATACACAAGATGATGTCCATGAAAGCATTAGGTTACCTTGTCCCTTGTCTTACCAACAAGAGGGTTTGTGACTCCTTGGACTAGTGCAAGATGTCAAAGTTGTTTGCACTTGTCATTGCCAAAATGATAAGAGTGAAGTATGCTGGCGGAATCACCCTCAAGAACTCTCTAGTTCTTCTTCATCGGGATCCACACCATCTTGATGGGAATCCTTGGAGTTGTAGTCGTACTTGATGAGGTAGAACTTGATGTAGTCTTGGGAACCCACTTGACCAAGGCCTTAGGTGCTTCTTCAAATGCATCAATTTCCTCTTGAAGCTTGTCCTTGCCTTTTTGCTTGTGGTCTTGTGGTGGAAGATCATCTTGAGCTTGTGTCCCTTTGAAAGAAGTAGGATCACACTTCTCTTGTTGAGGAACAAACTTCGTCTTGGGGTATTTATCTTCTTCCCACTCAACTCCATTGGCATTGAACTTTCGTTCAAAACCAACACCTTGATTCTTCCGGTGTATTCCTTGCTTGCGTACAATTTCCTCAAATTGCTTACTTCCGGCAAGGTTCTTGTAAACACATTTCTCTATAATTCCCTTCAATAAGCTATTTTCTTGCTCAAGTGTAACTTGGCTAAGAGAATCATTAGTGGAATCAAGAGAACTACTAGAAGCAACAACATTGGATTTAGCATGATTGTTGTTACTACTAGATGAAGTATCTTTCTTGTTCTTGTTGCTAGATTTAACTTGTGGCATGTAAGTAGACAAGAGTAAACGCTTGGCAATGTAAGAAGAACTTTTCTTGCGAAGATCATCATTGATTGCCTTTAAAAACTCATGTTCTTGCTCAAGGTTGAGCTTTTCAAAGCGTAGCTTATCATGAGTCTTCAAAAGTTCTCGATGATCTTCCAAGGTAGTTTCATGAGCTAACTTAAGAGTGTTTAGTTCTTTAGTTAGACGCTCAATCTCCTTCTTATCATCATCATTCGTTTTATCTTGATTAGAATGATTAATAGCAAGTTCATCATAGTTTTTGTAACTAGAGTTGTCAACAAGTAAATCATCATCTCCTAGCAAATCATCTTCATCACTATTGAAATCAACATACTCGGGGTGTGTTACCTTTGGACCTTTAGCCTTGAAGAATCTCCCAGTTCCTTCATTTGGTGATTCAAATATGTCGTAGGAGTTGGTTGTCACAAGTGCTAGTCCAGCAACACCTTCATCTTGAGTATATTCGGAGTCGGAGTGATAACTTCTTTCGGAGTGATTGTCGGAGTCGGAGCCGGATACCCATTCACCAACATGAGCTTGATGTCTTCTTTTTGTGTAGCTCCTTGATGACTTGTCCTTCCTTTCCGGATCCTTGCTTCTCCGAGAGGGTCTTCGTTCATAACGATCATCTCTACTCCTTCTTTCTCTTGGTGGCGATTCTTCTCTTCTACTTCTTCTTTTGGGAGAATCTTCTCTTCTTTTGTAGGGAGCTGTACACTCATTGGAATAGTGTCCGGGTCTTCCACAATTGTAGCAATTACGCTCACGACTAGAAGATCTTTTGTCATTGTAGGACCTTGACTTGGAACTTCTCTCTTTGCTTCTACTCTTGTAGAACTTGTTGAAGTTCTTCATCATTAGATTCAATTCTTCATTGAAGGTTTGTTTCTCACTTGATGATGTGGGAGCTTCACATGAGGCTTTGTAAGCACCGCTTGACTTGTTATGGAGCTCTTCCTTATCCTTGAGTGACATCTCATGAGCAACAATTCTTCCAATGACTTCCGTTGGCTTGAGATCTTTGTAGTTGGGCATCATTTGGATCAATGTGCACACGGTATCATATTTTCCATCCAAGGCTCTTAGGATCTTCTTGATGATGAATCTATCGGTCATCTCTTCACTTCCTAAGCCGGCAATCTCATTTGTGATGAGAGCAAGCCTAGAGTACATTTCAGCGACACCTTCACCATCCTTCATTTTGAACTTGTCAAGTTAACTTTGAAGCACATCCAATTTGGATTCCTTGACGGAGTCGGTACCTTCGTGCATATCAATCAAAGTATCCCAAATTTCCTTTGCATTCTCGAGATGGCTGATTTTGTTAAATTCTTCGGGGCACAATCCGTTGAAGAGAATATCACAAGCTTGAGCATTGTATTGTAGCATTTTCAACTCTTCCGTGGTAGCTTCACGGTTTGGTTCTTTCCCATCAAAGAATTCACCTTGCAAGCCAATACACACAATAGCCCAAACAGCGGGGTTATGTCCAAGAATATGCATTTTCATCTAGCAAAATTTGTACCATCAAAGTAAGGACCTCTACGGCGGTAATTTCCCTCGCTAGATGCCATACTCTCCTAGGTTGTGAAACCAAGGCTATGACCACCAAAAGCTATGGAAATCAAAGCAAATGGAGACCAAAGCTCTGATACCACTTGTAGGATCGAAAGTACGTCTAGAGGGGGGGGGTGATTAGACTACTTGACCAAATAAAAATCTAGCCTTTTCCCAATTTTAGTTCTTGGCAGATTTTAGCAACTTAGCACAAGTCAAGCAATCAACCTACACATGCAATTCTAAGAGTATAGCAGCGGAATGTAAAACAATTGCATATGAAGGTAAAGGGAGGAGTTTAAGGGAGCAAACGCAATGTTGACACGGAGATTTTTATCCGTGGTTCCGATAGGTGGTTCTATCGTACATCCACGTTGATGCAGACTTCAACCCACGAAGGGTAACGGTTGCGCGAGTCCACGGAGGGCTCCACCCACGAAGGGTCCACGAAGAAGCAACCTTGTCTATCCCACCATGGCCGTCGCCCACGAAGGACTTGCCTCACTCGGGTAGATCTTCACGAAGTAGGCGATCTCCTTGCCCTTACAAACTCCTTGGTTCAACTCCACAATCTTGACGGAGGCTCCCAAGTGACACCTAGCCAATCTAGGAGACACCACTCTCCAAGAAGTAACAAATGGTGTGTTGATGATGAACTCCTTGCTCTTGTGCTTCAAATGATAGTCTCCCCAACACTCAACTCTCTCTCATAGGATATGGATTTGGTGGAAAGAAGATTTGAGTGGAAAGCAACTTGGGTAAGGCTAGAGATCAAGATTTATGTGGTTGGAATGGAATATCTTGACCTCAACACAAGTGTAGGTGGTTCTCTCTCAGAAAATATGTGTTGGAAGTGTAGGCATGTTCCGATGGCTCTCTCCACGAATGAAGAGTGGGTGGAGGGGTATATATAGCCTCCACACAAAATCTAACCGTTACACACAAATCACCAAACTCGGTGAGACCGATTCAGAGAACTTGGTCAGACCGATTTGGTTCAGAATGTGACTGTTAGGCATTTCGGTGGGACCGACATGTCAACTCGGTGGGACCGATTTCGTTAGGGTTAGGGCATAACGTAGAGACCGATTACACAAACTCGGTGAGACCGATTTTGGTAATAGACAAACAGAGAGTTGGCCAGGCAAACTCGGTGGGACCGATTCGCTCATCTCGGTTAGACCGAAATGTTACGAAAGGGAAACAGAGAGTTTGCTTTGCAATCTCGGTGGGACCGAACGCTCATCTCGGTTTGATCGAAACATTACGAAAGGAAACAGAGAGATTACAATCCCATCTCGGTGAGACCGAGATCCCTATCGGTGAGACCGAAAAGACCAGGGTTTCTGGCAGTGGCTATGTCAACTGAACTCGGTGGCACCGGATATGAAATTTCGGTGGGGCCGAGTTGGACTTTTTGGTTTGGGACATATGTGGATATGAGAAAGTAGTGGAGGGTTTATGGAGCATATCACTAAGCATTTTGAGCAAGAACCTCATTAAGCAACACCTCATCCCCTCTTAATAGTATTGGCTTTTCCTATAGACTCAATGTGATCTTGGATCACTAAAATAGAAAATGTAGAGTCTTGTGCTTTGAGCTTGAGCCAATCTTTTGTCCTTGGCATTTTGAAGGGTCCACTTTCTAATCAATGCCATGCCAATCATTGAGCTTTCCTGAAATATTTATCTTGAAATAGCATTAGCTCAATGAGCTATATGTTGTTAGGAATTACCAAAACCACCCAGGGATAGTTGCACTTTCAATTCCCAATGGTGGAAGTGATAAGTATGGAGTGTCGAACCCACAAGGAGCTAAAGGTAAGATCAATATTCTCTCAAGCCCTATCTGCCACTGATACGACTCTACGTACACCGAACGTTTGCTTCCAACTAGAAACGAGAAATAAAACTACGTTGTGGGTATGAAGAGGATAACTTTGCATGATATCGGAGAGCTAAAACATAGAAGTAGGTGCCGTTATCATAAAGTTAGAATATATTACTAAATATTATAAATAGCGAGTGTGGAATAATGATGGGTCGGTGTGCGGAATTGTCCTAGGCAATTGTTAACAAGACCGGTAATCACTATTGCAATTTTTTTTCATATGAGGGAGAGGCATAAGCTAACATATTTTCTCATCTTAGATCATATGCACTTATGATTGGAACTCTAGCAAGCATCCGCAACTACTAAAGATCATTAAGGTAAAACCTGATACGTCTCCGTCGTATCTATAATTTTTGATTGTTCCATGCCAGTATTCTACAACTTTCATATACTTTTGGCAACTTTTTATACTATTTTTGGGACTAACATATTGATCTAGTGCCCAGTGCCAGTTCTTGTTTGTTGCATGTTTTATTTTTCGCAGAAACCCCATATCAAACGGACTTCAAACGGGATAAAAACAGACGGAGATTTTTTTGGAATATTTGTGATTTTTGGGAAGAAGAATCAACGCGATACGATGCCCGAGGGGGCCACGAGGCAGGGGGGCGCGCCCTGGACCCTCGTGCGCACCCCGTAAGGCGGTTGGAGCCCTTCTTTTGCCGCAAGAAAGCTAATTTCCGGATAGAGACGGTGTCCAAAATTCAGCCCAATCGGAGTTACGGATCTCCGGTTATAAAAGAAACTGTGAAAGGCCAGATCTGAGAGCGCAGAAACAGAGAGAGACGGAGAGACAGATCCAATCTTGGAGGGGCTCTCGCCCCTCCCACGCCATGGATACCAAGGACCAGAGGGAGAACCCTTCTCCCACCTAGGGAGAAGGCCAAGGAAGAAGAATAAGGAGGGGGGCTCTCTCCCCCTCGCTTCCGGTGGTGCCGGAGTGCCACCGGGGGCCATCATCATCACCGCAATCTTCACCAACAACTTCACCGCCATCATCACCAACTCTTCCCCCCTCTATGCAGCGGTGTAACCCCTCTTTTACCCGATGTAATCTCTACTTAAACATGGTGCTCAACGCTATATATTATTTCCCAATGATGTATGGCTATCCTATGATGTTTGAGTAGATCCGTTTGAGTTGCATGTTTTATTATTGGTGCTGTCCTATGGTGCTCTCCGTGTCGCGCAAGCGTGAGGGATCCCCGCTGTAGGGTGTTGCAATATGTTCATGATTTGCTTATGGTGGGTGGCGTGAGTGACAGAAGCATATACCCGAGTAAGTAGGTTGTTTGCGTATGGGAATAAAGAGGACTTGATACTTTAATGCTATGGTTGGGTTTTACCTTAATGATCTTTAGTAGTTGCGGATGCTTGCTAGAGTTCCAATCATAAGTGCATATGATCCAAGTAGAGAAATTATGTTAGCTTATGCTTGTCCCTCAAATAAAATTGCAATAGTGATTACCGGTCTAGTTATCGACTTCCTAGGGACAAATAACTTTCTCGTGACAAAAAGATCTTTACTAAAACTAATTTAGTTGTGTCTTTATCTAAACAACCCCTACTTTTTATTTACGTGCTCTTTATATTCTTGCAATCCTATCCAAAAACACCTACAAAGTACTTCTAGTTTCATACTTGTTCTAGGTAAAGCGAACGTCAAGCGTGCGTAGAGTTGTATCGGTGGTCGATAGAACTTGAGGGAATATTTGTTCTACCTTTAGCTCCTCATTGGGTTTGACAATCTTACTTATCAAAAGAGGCTACAATTGATCCCCTATACTTGTGGGTTATCAAGACTTTTTTCTGGCGTCGTTGCCGGGGAGTCATAGTGTGGGGTGAATATTCTCGTGTGTGCTTGTTTGCTTTATCACTAAGTAGATTTTATTTGCTATTCTAAGTTGTTCTCTATCTTTAGTTATGGATATGGAACACGAAATACCAAAGAAATTAGGTGTACTTGCTGCTCATGGAGATGGGGAACCTCCTAAAACCCTCGATGCTCGTTATGTGATAGATATTACGTACTACTTTGATAATCCTGAGAAAACCCCATTCAATTTGGTAATGGGAGACACGTTGGATCAACGTGAATACTTTAGGGATTATCGCTTGACTCAAAAAGGGAAACTATTATGGGATCAAATTTATATGTTGAAGTGGTATGCTAGGCAACTATGCTTGAGATATGATTATACTTGTTGCTCTAGGATGAAGGCTCCGCACCTTCCCTTTTCATGCAAATTTCATGATAATGAAACCTTGGCTTCTTATGCTAGAGGTATATATGATTACTATGATGTGGAACAAATAGAAGAATTTGTTGCTTTTATGGGTGCTTATGAAATTGAATCTGTATTTAAAGAGTGTGAAAATCTTTATGATGCTGTCTATAGACCTGAAAATTTAGCTATCCTTAAATATTGCTATGAGAATTATGAATACAATGCCGATATTGATGCATTTATTGAGAAAGTCTCCGCTGTCCAAGAAGAGACTAATATTTTGCAGGAGTCTATGGAAGAAGAAATTGATGAAACTGTGAGCTCATTGGATGAAAAAGATGAGGAGGAGAGCGAAGAACAAAAGGAGGAAGAGCGGATTGATCACCCATGGCCACCTTCTAATGAGTGTAACTCTTCAACTCATACATTGTTTAATTTCCCTTCGTGCTTACCAAAGGATGATTGCTATGATGACTGTTATGATCCCGTTGATTCTCTTGAAATATCCCTTTTTGATGATGCTTGCTATGCTTGTGGCCAAGATGCCAATATGAATTATGCTTATGGAGATGAACTTGCTATAGTTCCTTATGTTAAACATGAAATTTTTGCTATTGCACCCACGCATGATAGTCCTATTATCTTTTTGAATTCTCCCGACTACACTGTATCGGAGAAGTTTGCCTTTATTAAGGATTATATTGATGGGTTGCCTTTTACCGTTGCACATGATGATTTTTATAGATATAATATGCATGTGCTTGCTGCTCCTACTTGCAATTATTATGAGAGAGGAACTATATCTCCACCTCTCTATGTTTCCAACATGATAAAATTGCAAGAAACTGTTTATACTATGCATTGGCCTTTACTATGTGTGTATGAATTGTTCTTTTATGACATGACGATGCATAGGAAGAGAGTTAGACTTCGTCATTGCTTGATATATGTTGCTTTGTGCTCACTACTAAATGCCAAATCATTGCTAACTAAAATTGGCTTTGATATACTTTGGGATCCGGGTGGATTCACTATTTGAGCACTATATGCCTAGCTTAATGGCTTTAAAGAAAGCGCTGCCAGGGAGACAACCCGGAAGTTTTAGAGAGTCATTTATTTCTGTTGAATGCTTTCATAAAGTTTAAAAACAAAAAATAAAGAGGGGAACCAAAAACTTTTCAAAAAGGAAAGTGAAAGTGAGAAAGACAAGCATTGTTGAAGTGGGAGAGCTCCTTGAACTTTGTTCATGCTCACGGAAACTTTGTGAATCTTAATTACAGAAACTTTTCAATAAAAATAATTATCCCCTTGTACAATTCCATTGTATTATAAAAATAATGTGCCAAGGTTTGCCTTTAGGATGTTTACAATGCTTGTTGGTTTGTGCGGTGCAGGACAGAAACTTTGGCTGTAGTCCGCGATTTTTAATTTTTTACTAGAACATCAAACGGTTCTTATTCTTTTTGAAATGTCTTTCTATACAAATTTTTTATTTTTCCTAATTTTGGCAGAATTTTTGAAGTACCAGAAGTATGGTTAGTGTTCAGATTGTTACAGACTGTTCTGTTTTAGACAGATTCCTGTTTTGATGCATAGTTTGCTTGTTTTGATGAAACTATCAATTTCTATCAGTGGATTAAGCCATGGAAAAGTTATATTACAGTAGCTATAATGCAAAAAAATATGAATTGGTTTGCAACAGTACTTAGAGTAGTGATTTGCTTTATTATACTAACGGATCCTAACGAGCTTTTTGTTGAGTTTTGTGTGGATGAAGTTGTGAGGCCCCCGATTCGACCGTACACTAATCATACACGCAAATGTGTACGATCAAGATCAGGGACTCACGGGAAGATATCACAACACAACTCTAGACACAAATAAAAATAATACAAGCTTTATATTACAAGCCAGGGGCCTCGAGGGCTCGAATACAAGCTCGATACACAAGAGTCAGCGGAAGCAACAATATCTGAGTACAGACATAAGTTAATCAACGATGCCTTAAGAAGGCTAGCACAAAAGCAACACGATCGAAGAGGCAAGGCCTCCTGCCTGGGACCTCCTAACTACTCCTGGTCGTCGATGGTCTCCATGTAGCAGAATCCGTTGGCGGTGGCATCTGGCTCCATGGATCCACCATCTGGTTGCATCAACCGGAAATAAGAAGGAAGGGGAAAAGGGGTAGCAAAGCAACCGTGAGTACTCATCCAAAGTACTCGCAAGCATCAGATCTATACTAAGTATGCATTGGTATCAAATGGAAGGGTTGTATCTGTGGACTGAACTGCAGAATGCCATAATAGAGGGGGAAGGCCTAGCCTATCGAAGACTAGCATCTTCAAGCAGCTCCAAGCATCTTGCAGCATGTAGAAGAGTAAAGAATAGCAGTTTAATTAACAAGCATGTTGTAACATTAAGGCCCAGAGATCCTTCCTCGACTCCCTGCGAGAAAGCAATCCCGGAGCCAACATATCCATCACATATCAAGTATCCATTTCTAGTTGTATAAGATCAGGATACAAGTCTGAACGTCCATTACCGTGGACACGGTATTCGAATAAAGATCTTCCCTGCAGGGGTGCACCACGTTACCCAACACGCTCGATCACTCTGGCCGGACACACCTTTCTGGGGTCAATGCCCGGCCTCGGAAGATCAGCACGTCGCAGCCCTACCTAGGCTCAGCAGAGAGGTCCCCGCCAGTCTACATCCTAAGCACTCCGGGGTCTTGGGCCCATCGCCCGCAGCACTCCGCGTCGTTGTGTGCAGGGTGGATACCAGCACCGCCTCAGATGGCCAGCACGATCCGACCGTGCCACAATGCTGAACTGGACGTCTGACAAAGCTTCGGCTGATACTGCGACGTCGAGGCCCATAACTATTCTCGCGTGGTGGTTAGTGCGTAAAGGCCAAAGGCCAACTCAGAACAAATACCCTAAAGTAGTGACGGCTGTCGGGACAAGTCCGGAGCTATCGTCCCTCCTGGGTGATACCGCTAAACAGCCAGCCGCCACCGTCACATCGCACGGGTGCTCTCCGGGCCCTCCCGGCTTTCACAACGGTCTCCAGTAAAGTCAAGGTAACTGTGTGTCCAGACATCAAGGGGAAACCCCGAGGAATCACCCCCGGTGGATTCCACTCAATGTAATCATCAAGGTGAACGTAAGAGGGACCACCCTCGAGGTTCACACTTGAGGTGTTGAACGACTGAGCTGTATCGGGAATGGTGAAAGAGGAAATCACCCTCGATGACCACGACCGAATAGCTACACTACAGAATTATCATCAGGAGTGCGTTACGAGGGACCACCCTCGGCACTCGATAGTAGCTCTGCAGAGTCGAGCAACATAAGGGGCGTGATGTGATGTGAGGTGTCGGGCTCTGGTCGTTGATCACGTTGATCGAGTCATCGATGATGAAGCAGGGGCAACAAGGACAAGGTGGGGGTCACTGATGGATCACTAACCAACCTATACTAAGCAGTTTAGGATAAGCAGGTAAGGTACAATGAGCAGGTTACAAAAGCAGGCTATGCATCAAAATAGGAGCAATCAATTACAGTAGCAAAATCTAATGCAAGCATGAGAGAATGGAATGGGCGATATCAGGATGATCAAAGGGGGGGGGGCTTGCCTGGATGCTCCCCTGAAAGGGAAGAAGGGTCGTCGTCGACGTAGTCGATCACAGGGGCATCGGCATCGGTCTCGGGGTCTACCGGAGAGAAGATGGGGAAGAAACAGTAAATACAGAGCAAACATATACATGACAAGCAATAAGCAGCGCTAGGGGTGTTCTAACGCAGTGTTACACGATACCGGCGAAGGGGGAAAACATGCGGGAAAGTTTTCCCGAAGTTTGGCATATTCAGACAGACGGAATGGAGGGGAAAGGTTGCATGTTCGATATGCTAGGGACGCGTGACAGATGACCGGAGCGCGTATTCGTATTCGTCTCGTCGTTCTGAGCAACTTTCATGTATAAAACTTTTTCATCCGAGTTACGGATTATTTTCTATGAATTTCTAAAGTTTTAGCAATATTCTGAAATTATTAACAATTCGAATTTAAATAACAAATTGCTACGTGTACCCAGCTCTGCGTACACAAAAGTGTACCAGAGGCTGACAGATGGGCCAGGGGGTCCCAGTTGACCAGTCAACGTTTGACTAGTCAATAGGGCGTGGGCACCCCTGTCATTGACACATCTAGTTAATTAGATGACTTAGCAGGCTAACTAATTAGTTAGTTTAACTAAACCAATTTAATTAAGTTAATTAGTTGATTAATTATCTAATTAATTAATTAATATTATTTTAAATCTTAATATTTTAAAGCTTTTTTTTGGACAGGGGCGTGGGGCCCGTTGTCATAGGCCCAAGTGGCCTTAGCGGGGCGGGCCTAACAGGCAGTGGGCGCTGGGCGATTGTGCCCGAGGCCGTAGCCAGGCGCCGCAGGGCAAAGGCCCTGGGGAGCGGCGGGGCGCCGGCCAGAGCGGCGCTAAGGAGGCGGCGTTCGCGCGAGCGTGGCTGGAGACGGCGAGGCCGCGAGAGGGGCCAGGAGGGCGCGACCGGTCGGGCCGGTCGGCGCGGCCAGGGACGCATGGTCCGGTGGCCACGTGCGGGAGGGGCAGCAGCGCGACAGCGGGGCGGCGAGCTCGGGGGCAGGGGAGGCCAGGGGCTCGCCGACGCGGGCGGCAGAGGCTAGCAGCGGGTCGAGCAGGGAGGCGCGCGCGGGACGAGCAAGGGCGGCGCAGCGAAGCGCTTGGGGGAGGTGGCAGGCGAGGCGACGGACAAGACGCGAACGGCGGCGGATCCGGCGATGCGGGGCATAGTAGAGAGAGCAGGCGCGCTCGTTCGAATGCGGTCGAGGCGTCGCGTTCGAGCGTTGCACGTGGCTGGAGCGGGGAAGGTCCCGAGCATTGTCGGTGATGAGCACAAGCGGCGGCTGTGTTCAGGCAATGGCGAGGATGATGCTAGACGAAGCGAGGGAACGAACTGGAGGGTACTGCGGGTTCCTACGGTGTCGAGGAGTGCGGTCGAGGACTCGGTCGAGCACAACGTCGACCAAAATGACGGTGACGAGCGGCGCGGCGAGGACGACCTACGGCCATGGCAGCTAGCTGGGCTACGGGGACGAAAGGGAGCAGGGGAGAGGGGGAGGATGTGCGGTGCTCACCGGGAGGGCGCACGAGGGCCCGGCGGTGGGTTTAGGAGCTGCAGTGGGCGCCGGCGTCGTCGTGGTTCGCCGGTGACCCGAGGAGGAAGGTGATGACGGAGCGGGCACTGTGGTGCTCCTTGGCTTGAGCTCGTGGTCGGGGAGGAGGTAGCCGACGTCGGCGAAGCAGCGGGGCAGGTCGGGAACATCCGGGGAAGATGGTGGCCATGGTGATGGCGTGGCGGTGGTGACGACTGCGTCGGGCGAGGAGGGGGAATCAGCGGGGGCTCACTCCTTCTCTTTCTCATTTACTTTTACCTTTTTTTGTTTTGTTTTGTTTTTTAATTCATTAGAGTTTTATAAAATATATAATTTGTTCCTAAATTAGTATTTCTATTTATACCACTGCCACAACAGGTTTAACCCTTAAACAAAATAGTTTAATATTTTAATATCTATAAAAGGCATTTAAATATTTGTTTTAACCACTGTTTTAATTACTTTAGTGCATTAAACCATTTTATAAAAATGTTGGTTCACCACTATAATTAGTTATGGAATATTTGCCACACTTTGAACATTTTATTTTGCATGTTTGAGAAATTTGAATTTTGGGCTTTAATTTGAATTTGAGTTTGAACTAAGATTTGGATCAAGCGAGGATTTGCAACAGTAATGTGATGAAATGGCAGCATTAGCAGGGGATTACTATAGCTTAATTATCCGGGCGTCCAATTCTCCTCCACTACAAGAAATCTCGTCCCGAGATTTTAGGAGGTAGAAGGAGACAAAACGGGGTATTCATCACGAAGATGATCCTCGTGTTACCAAGTGGCTTCATCTTCAAAATGATTTGACCACTGAACTTTCAGAACTTGATAGCCCTCAGACGGGTACGATGTTCCGCTTGAACGAGAACGCGGATCGGATGCTCTCGGTAAGAGAGATCATCGTGCCGGGGTTGAGCTTTATAAACCTTGGGGTTGTTGCAGTAAGACTTGCGACTCAGGGCATCGATCATGTCAATAACCTTGCCAGGGGTATAAGGAGTACCATAGTCATAGTCTGTAATTGTTTCCATACATCGTTGGTGACGGAGGTCCAGATCTAGATGAGTAACAGATACTTCAGACTTTGATGATTGGTGAAGACCTCGCAACGAGTACCAAAAGGAAATGTCGCCACAACTTTAGTGCAAATTTAACTACAACAAGTTCAAGGTCATGGACTGGGTAGTTCTTTTAGAAAGACATCTTGGAATTCACAAAGGACTGGAATGTTTTCTATTCTCACAAAAGGAGAAGCGTTTCACGCATTCAAGGAATAAATTCGTGCTTCGGCATTTTGAACAAGATGAGTATGGCAGCTTACTATCTCCTATCTCACTCGAAGGATGTAGTAGATGGACGGTTTTAGTGGCACCAACGATAGAAGCGGTGTGTGTTTACAACCATTCCATTCCCAGAATGAAGCCAATATTGGACGACTTCAAAACAATGGGGGGCGAAACATGGAATTCCAACCCTTTAATTTCAACGGGGACGTTGTCACTAACCATGGTGGTCCGACATTGGCCCTCGGAATGCAGCTTGGAATTCCGGCCAAGTGATGGTGATTCCAACAAGTAAGGAACACCTATGGCTGTTCCATCATTGAGCAGCGGGACCTTTCAGGTAATAAGCCACGAAGGTGGCATAGTTGGCAGGGGCTACATCAGCGGACTCCAACTCGAAAGTGATGTCATGAAGCCAGTCATCAGCATCAAGGGGGTGAGTTGAGCCGCGGTAGATGACAGGGTTGAGACAGGCAAATCATTGCAAAGTCACTGGGATGGGTTTGATTCTTATTGGGGCGTGGAAGCTGAGCCATGACTCGTACCATGAACTAGTGATTCAGCTCAAACTATTGTATCATTCCGGCCATGTATTCGGGAGGTGGTGGATTGTTACCAGAACGACCATGACCAGCGGGTCTAACCATCCTGCTTAAATGCAACAGGGGGGGTAGTTCAGCAAGGGTTGGTGCAAGTGTATGGAGTCATTCATGATGTTACTAGAGCAATGAGCGAAGGCGCAGTATGTACAAGGCAGTAGTCATTAAAGACATACCGATACATATGCGAGACCACTTACATGTTGTTCATAAGAGTTCGGACAAGAGAAACTTCATAGACATACTAGGCGGCACACATGCTCGCGATGGAGGGACACAACAATGGGACATAGCAAAGGCTACATCAACGTAGGGGGAAAACCTCTGGAGCGAGGGATTAGCAAGTGACGATGTAGGGTGCCCTCGATAAAAGGATCCTGCGGTTAGTGAATATTGTGAAGCAGATCCTGACCCTCAATTCAAGAAAGGTATAATATAAATCTCCAGATGGATGTGATCACGAGAACCTAGGATAGAGTTAGCAAAATCATTTAACCCGAGTAGAAGAGAGATCAGAGTCCCAGAGTATAGACGAGGAATAAAAGATCCTAATATCACCCAATGGCGACGTGGGCCCGTAAGCCACACAGCCATGTTAGTAAATCAGTTTTTCAAAGACTAGACTCAACTACGGCCAAGGAGTTTGAAAGGGGGTTCCTACAGGCAGTCGGCTCTGATACCAACTTGTGACGCCCCCGGTTCGACCGTACACTAATCATACACGCAAATGTGTACGATCAAGATCAGGGACTCACGGGAAGATATCACAACATAACTCTAGACACAAATAAAAATAATACAAGCTTTATATTACAAGCCAGGGGCGTCGAGGGCTCGAATACAAGCTTGATACACAAGAGTCAGCGGAAGCAACAATATCTGAGTACATACATAAGTTAATCAAGGATGCCTTAAGAAGGCTAGCACAAAAGCAACACGATCGAAGAGGCAAGGCCTCCTGCTTGGGACCTCCTAACTACTCCTGGTCGTCGGCGGTCTCCATGTAGCAGAATCCGTTGGCGGTGGCATCTGGCTCCAGGGATCCATCATCTGGTTGCATCAACCAGAAATAAGAAGGAAGGGGAAAAGGGGTAGCAAAGCAACCGTGAGTACTCATCCAAAGTACTCGCAAGCATCAGATCCATACTAAGTATGCATTGGTATCAAATGGAAGGGCTGTATCTGTGGACTGAACTACAGAATGCCAGAATAGAGGGGGAAGGCCTAGCCTATCGAAGACTAGCATCTTCAAGCAGCTCCAAGCATCTTGCAGCATGTAGAAGAGTAAAGAATAGCAGTTTAATTAACAAGCATGTTGTAACATTAAGGCCCAGAGATCCTTCCTCGACTCCCTGCGAGAAAGCAATCCCGGAGCCAACATATCCATCACATATCAAGTATCCATTTCTACTTGTATAAGATCAGGATACAAGTCTGAACGTCCATTACCGTGGACACGGTATTCGAATAAAGATCTTCCCTGCAGGGGTGCACCACGTTACCCAACACGCTCGATCACTCTGGCCGAACACACCTTTCTGGGGTCAATGCCCGGCCTCGGAAGATCAGCACGTCGCAGCCCTACCTAGGCTCAGCAGAGAGGTCCCCGCCGGTCTACATCCTAAGCACTCCGGGGTCTTGGGCCCATCGCCTGCAGCACTCCGGGTCGTTGTGTGCAGGGTGGATACCAGCACCGCCTCGGATGGCCAGCACGATCCGACCGTGCCACAATGCTGAACTGGACGTCTGAGAAAGCTTCGGCTGATACTGCGACGTCGAGGCCCATAACTATTCTCGCGTGGTGGTTAGTGCGTAAAGGCCAAAGGCCAACTCAGAACAAATACCCAAACCTGTTAGTGCATTAACAATTAAAGTAGTGACGGCTGTCGGGACAAGTCCGGAGCTATCGTCCCTCCTGGGTGATACCGCTAAACAGCCAGCCGCCACCGTCACATCGCACGGGTGCTCTCCGGGCCCTCCCGGCTTTCACAACGGTCTCCAGTAAAGTCAAGGTAACTGTGTGTCCAGACATCAAGGGGAAACCCCAAGGAATCACCCCCGGTGGATTCCACTCAATGTAATCATCAAGGTGAACGTAAGAGGGACCACCCTCGAGGTTCACACTTGAGGTGTTGAACGACAGAGCTGTATCGGGAATGGTGAAAGAGGAAATCACCCTCGATGACCACGACCGAATAGCTACACTACAGAATTATCATCAAGTGTGCGTTATGAGGGATCACCCTCGGCACTCGATAGTAGCTCTGCAGAGTCGAGCAACAGAAGGGGTGTGATGTGATGTGAGGTGTCGGGCTCTGGTCATCGATGACGTTGATCGAGTCGTCGATGATGAAGCAGGGGCAACAAGGACAAGGTGGGGGTCACTGATGGATCACTAACCAACCTATACTAAGCAGTTTAGGATAAGCAGGTAAGGTACAATGAGCAGGTTACAAAAGCAGGCTATGCATCAAAATAGGAGCAATCAATTACAGTAGCAAAATCTAATGCAAGCATGAGAGAATGGAATGGGCGATATCAGGATGATCAAAGGGGGGGCTTGCCTGGAAGCTCCGCTGAAAGGGAAGAAGGGTCGTCGTCGACGTAGTCGATCACAGGGGCATCGGCATTGGTCTCGGGGTCTACCGGAGAGAAGAGGGGGAAGAAACAGTAAATACAGAGCAAACATATACATGACAAGCAATAAGCAGCGCTAGGGGTGTTCTAACGCGGTGTTACACGATACCGGCGAAGGGGGAAACATCCGGGAAAGTTTTCCCGAAGTTTGGCATATTCGGACAAACGAAATGGAGGGGAAAGGTTGCATGTTCGATATGCTAGGGACGCGTGACAGATGACCGGAGAGCGTATTCGGATTCGTCTCATCGTTGTTGGCAACTTTCATGTATAAAACTTTTTCATCCGAGTTACGGATTATTTTCTATGAATTTCTAAAGTTTTAGCAATATTCTGAAGTTATTAACAATTCGAATTTAAATAACAAATTGCTACGTGTACCCAGCTCTGCGTACACAGAAGTGTACCAAAGGCTGACAGATGGGCCAGGGGGTCCCAGTTGACCAGTCAATGTTTGACTGGTCAACAGGGCGTGGGGCCCCCTGTCATTGACACATCTAGTTAATTAGATGACTTCTAACTAATTAGTTGGTTTAACTAAACCAATTTAATTAAGTTAATTAATTGATTAATTATCTAATTAATTAATTAATTCATATTATTTTAAATCTTAATATTTTAAACCTTTTTTCTGGACAGGGGCGTGGGACCCGTTGTCATAGGCCCAAGTGGCCTTAGCGGGGCGGGCCTAACAGGCAGTGGGCGCTAGGCGATTGTGCCCGAGGCCGTAGCCAGGCGCCGCACGGCAAAGGCCCCGGGGAGCGGCGGGGCGCCGGCCAGAGCGGCGCTAAGGAGGCGGCGTTTGCGCGAGCGTGGCTGGAGACGGCGAGGCCGCGAGAGGGGCCAGGAGGGCGCGACCGGTCGGGCCGGCCGGCGTGGCCAGGGATGCATGGTCCAGCGGCCACGTGCGGCAGGGGCGGCAGCGCGACAGCGGGGCGGCGAGCGTGGGGGGCAAGGGAGGCCAGGGGCTCGCCGACGCGGGCGGCCGAGGCTAGCAGCGGGTCGAGCAGGGAGGCGCGCGCGGGACGTGCAAGGGCGGCGCAGCGAGGTGCTTGGGGGAGGTGGCAGGCGAGGCGACGGACAAGACGCAGACGGCGGCGGATCCGGCGATGCGGGGCATAGCAGATAGAGCAAGCGCGCGTGTTCGAATGCGGTCGAGGCGTCGCGTTCGAGCGTTGCACGTGGCTGGAGCGGTGAAGGTCCCGAGCGTCGTCGGCGATGAGCACAAGCGGCGGCTGTGTTCGGGCAATGGCGAGGACGATGCTTGACGAAGCGAGGGAATGAACTGGAGGGTGCTGCGGGTTCCTACAGTGTCGAGGAGTGCGGCCGAGGACTCGGTCGAGCACAACGTCGACCAAAATGACGGTGACGAGCGGCGCGGCGAGGACGACCTACGGCCATGGCAGCTAGCCGGGCTACGGGGACGAAAGGGAGCAGGGGAGAGGGGGAGGATGAGCGGTGCTCACCGGGAGGGCGCATGAGGGCCCGACGGTGGGTTTAGGAGCTGCAATGGGCGCCGACGTCGTCGTGGTTCGCCGGTGACCCGAGGAGGAAGGTGATGACGGAGCGGGCGCTGTGGTGCTCCTCGGCTTGAGCTCGTGGTCGGGGAGGAGGTAGCCGACGTCGGCAAAGCAGCGGGGCAGGTCGGGAGCATCCGGGGAAGATGGTGGCCGTGGTGGTGGCGCGGCGGTGGTGACGACCGCGTCGGGCGAGGAGGGGGAATCAGCGGGGGCTCACTCCTTTTCTTTCTCATTTACTTTTACCTTTTTTTGTTTTGTTTTGATTTTTAATTCATTAGATTTTTTAAAATATAGAATTTATTCCTAAATTAGTATTTCTATTTATACCACTTCCACAACAGGTTTAACCCTTGAACAAATAGTTTAATATTTTAATATCTATAAAAGGCATTTAAATATTTGTTTTAACCACTGTTTTAATTACTTTAGTGCATTAAACCACTTTATAAAAATGTTGGTTCACCACTATAATTATTTATGGAATATTTGCCACACTTTGAACATTTTATTTTGCATGTTTGAGAAATTTGAATTTTAGGCTTTAATTTGAATTTGAGTTTGAACTAAGATTTGGATCAAGCGAGGATTAGCAACAGTAATGTGATGAAATGGCACCATTAGCGGGGTATTACTGTAGCTTAATTATCCGGGCATCACAGAAGTGTTCGAAGATCGAGGATGTCTCGATGTGAGGAGAAGGAGGAGAGGCAAGAGCTCAAGCTTGGGGATGCCCAAGGCACCCCAAGTAAATATTCAAGGAGACTCAAGCGTCTAAGCTTGGGGATGCCCCGGAAGGCATCCCCTCTTTCTTCAACAAATATCGGTATGTTGTCGGATTCGTTTCGTTCATGTGATATGTGCAAATCTTGGAGCGTCTTTTGCATTTAGTTTTCTCTATTCTTTTATGCACCATGCTGGTATGAGATAGTCCTTGGTTGATTTATAGAATGCTCTTTGCACTTCACTTATATCTTTTGAGTATGGCTTTATAGAATGCTTCATGTGCTTCACTTATATCATTTGAAGTTTGGATTGCCTGTTTCTCTTCACATAGAAAACCACCATTTGTAGAATGCTCTTTTTCTTCACTTATATTTGTTAGAGCGTGGGCATATCTTTTGTAGAAATAATTAAACTCTTTTGCTTCACTTATATCTATTTAGAGAGATGACAGGAATTGGTCATTCACATGGTTAGTCATAAAATCCTACATAAAACTTGTAGATCACTGAATATGATATGTTTGATTCCTTGCAATAGTTTTGCGATATAAAGGTGGTGATATTAGAGTCGTGCTAGTTGAGTAATTGTGAAACTGAGAAATACTTGTGTTGAGGTTTGCAAGTCCCGTAGCATGCACGTATGGTGAACCGTTATGTAACGAAGTTGGAGCATGAGGTATTTATTGATTGTCTTCCTTATGAGTGGCGGTCGGGGACGAGCGATGGTATTTTCCTACCAATCTATCCCCTTAGGGGCATGCATAGTAGTACTTTGCTTCGAGGGCTAATAAATTTTTGCAATAAGTATATGAGTTCTTCATGACTAATGTGAGTCCATGGATTATACGCACTCTCACCCTTCCACCATTGCTAGCCTCTTTGGTACCGTGCATTGCCCTTTCTCACCTAGAGAATTGGTGCAAACTTCACCGGTGCATCCAAACCCCGTGATATGATACGCTCTGTCACACATAAGCCTCCTTATATCTTCATCAAAACAGCCACCATACCTACCTATCATGGCATTTCCATAGCCATTCCGAGATATATTGCCATGCAACTTCCATCATCATCATATACATGACTTGAGCATTTATCGTCATATTGCTTTGCAAGATCGTAAGATAGCTAGCATGATGTTTTCATGGCTTGTCCGTTTTTTGATGTCATTGCTACGCTAGATCATTGCACATCCCGGTACACCGCCGGAGGCATTCATATAGAGTCATATCTTTGTTCTAGTATCAAGTTGTAATATTGAGTTGTAAGTAAATAAAAGTGTGATGATCATCATTATTAGAGCACTGCCCCAAGAAAAAAAAAGAGGCCAAAGAAGCCTAAATAAAAAAAGGGCCAAAGAAGCCCGCAAAAAAAGAAAAAAAATAAAAAAAGAAAAAAAGAAAAAGGGGCAATGTTACTATCCTTTTACCACACTTGTGCTTCAAAGTAGCACCATGTTCTTCATATAGAGAGTCTCTTGAGTTATCACTTTTATATAGTAGTGTGAATTTTCATTATAGAACTTGGCTTGTAAATTCCGATGATGGGCTTCCTCAAATGCCCGAGGTCTTCATGAGCAAGCAAGTTGGATGCACACCCACTTAGTTTCCAGTTTGAGCTTTCATACACTTATAGCTCTTAGTGCATCCATTGCATGGCAATCCCTACTCCTCACATTGACATCAATTGATGGGCATCTCCAAAGCCCGTTGATTAGCCGTGTCGATGTGAGTCTTTCTCCTTTTTTTGTCTTCTCCACACAACCTCCATCATCATATTCTATTCCACCCATAGTGTTGTGTCCATGGCTTGCTCTCATGTATTGCGTGAGGGTTGAAAAGGCTGAAGCGTGTAAAAAAGTATGAACCAATCGCTTGGCTTGTCATCGGGGTTGTGCTTGATTTGAATGCTTTGTGTGGTGAAGATGGAGCATAGCCAGACTATATGATTTTGTAGGGATGAGCTTTCTTTGGCTATGTTATTTTGATAAGACATAATTGCTTAGTATGCTTGAAGTATTATTGTCTTAATGTCAAATGATAGACTATTGCTTTTAATCACTCGTGTCGTAATATTCATGCCATGATTAGATTATGTGATCGAGATTATGCTAGGTAGCATTCCACATCAAAAATTATCTTTTTTATCATTTACCTACTCGAGGATGAGCAGGAATTAAGCTTGGGGATGCTGATACGTCTCCGTCGTATCTATAATTTTTGATTGTTCCATGCCAATATTCTACAACTTTCATATACTTTTGGCAACTTTTTATACTATTTTTGGGACTAACATATTGATCCAGTGCCGAGTGCCAGTTCCAGTTTGTTGCATGTTTTATGTTTCGCAGAAACCCCATATCAAACGGAGTCCAAACGGGATAAAAACTGACGGAGATTTTTTTGGAATATTTGTGATTTTTGGGAAGAAGAATCAACGCGATACGATGCCCGAAGGGGCCACGAGGTAAGGGGGCGCGCCCCAGGGGGTCAGGCGTGCCCTGGACCCTCGTGGCCACCCCGTAAGGCGGTTGGAGCCCTTCTTTGGCCGCAAGAAAGCTAATTTCCGGATAGAGATCGTGTCCAAAATTCAGCCCAATTGGAGTTACGGATCTCAGGCTATAAAAGAAACGGTGAAAGGCCAGATCGGAGAGCGCAGAAACAGAGAGAGAGACAGAGAGACAGATCCAATCTCAGAGGGGCTCTCGCCCTCCGACGCCATGGAGACCAAGGACCAGAGGGAGAACCCTTCTCCCACCTAGGGAGAAGGCCAAGGAAGAAGAAGAAGGAGGTTCTCTCTCTCCCCCTTGCTTCCGGTGGCGCCGGAGTGCCACCGGGGGCCATCATCATCACCAACTCTTTCCCCTCTATGCAGCGGTGTAACCCCTCTTTTACCCGATGTAATCTCTACTTAAACATGGTGCTCAACGCTATATATTATTTCCCAATGATGTATGGCTATCCTATGATGTTTAAGTAGATCCGCTTTGTCCTATGGGTTAATTGATGATCGTGATTGGTTTGAGTTGCATGTTTTATTATTGGTGCTGTCCTATGGTGCTGTCCGTGTCGCGCAAGCATGAGGGATCCCCGCTGTAGGGTGTTGCAATATGTTTATGATTTGCTTATGGTGGGTGGCGTGAGTGACAGAAGCATATACTCGAGTAAGTAGGTTGTTTGCGTATGGGAATAAAGAGGACTTGATACTTTAATGCTATGGTTGGGTTTTACCTTAATGATCTTTAGTAGTTGCGGACACTTGCTAGAGTTCCAATCATAAGTGCATATGATCCAAGTAGAGAAAGTATGTTAGCTTATGCCTCTCCCTCAATTAAAATTGCAATAGTGATTACCGGTCTAGTTATCGATTGCCTAGGGACAAATAACTTTCTCATGACAAAAAGCTCTTTACTAAAACTAATTTAGTTGTGTCTTTATCTAAATAGCCCCTACTTTTTATTTATGTGCTCTTTATATTCTTGCAATCCTATCCAAAAAAACACCTACAAAGTACTTCTAGTTTCATACTTGTTCTAGGTAAAGCAAACGTCAAGCGTGCGTAGAGTTGTATCGGTGGTCGATAGAACTTGAGGGAATATTTGTTCTATCTTTAGCTCCTCGTTGGGTTCGACACTCTTACTTATCGAAAGAGGCTACAACTGATGCCCTGTACTTGTGGGTTATCAAAACCCAACCATAGCATTAAAGCATCAAGTCCCCTTTATCCCATACACCGTGACCCACTTATCCGTGTTTATGCTTCTATCACTCAAGCAACGCAGACAATAAGTAAACCATGGACATATTGCAACACCCTACATTGGGAATCCCCCACGCTTGCGCGACACGGAGGGCACCATAGGACAACACCAAAATAAAACATACAACTCATACCAATCTAGATCATCAATCAACCAAAAGACAAATGATATCTACTCAAAGCATCATAGGATGGCAACACATCACTGGATCATAATATGTGGCATAAAGTACCATGTTCAAGTAGGGATTACAGCGGGGTGCGGGAGAGTGGACCGCGTAAAAGAGATGAGGGTGGTGATGATGATGGTGATGTTGATGAAGACGATCACCACGGCGATGATTCCCCCCCCCCCCCGATGGCACTCCGGCGCCACCGAGAGAGAGAGAGAGAGAGGAGAGGTTCTCCCCCTTGTGCTTCCTCCTCCATGGCCTCCCCCCTAGATGGGGAGAGGTTCTCCCTCTAGTCCTTGGCCTTCATGGCGATGATGGCCCCTTCGGGATTCTCCTCTGTGCAGTTTGTTGTCCAACACTATAAATGGGTTTCCCTCCGATTCGATCGAACCCCAGGCCTCTTGCACCGTATCCAAGAAACCCTCTGCCTTGGGCCAGAAAAATTCAAATTTGAAGTGCCTGCCTAGATGAAAATCCGCATCCGGATCCACGAGGGGTGGGCAGTGGTCAGACATTGTCGATCCGAGTGCCGTCAGCAAGTTATTCAGGTAAATATCGTCCCACATATTCATCACAAAAATGTGATCGATCTTCTCCAGGGTCGGGTCCCTTTGCTTGTTGCTCCACGTGTAGCGTCACCCATTTAGGTATAGCTCTTTGAGTTCAACTCTATTGAGCATAGCGCGGAAGCACGCCATCATCTGCCAGTTAGTAGTTGGCCTATTCTTATCCTCTAGGGAAACCAGGAGGTTGAAATCTCCAAGCAATGCCCACGGTCCGACATGTAGGTTGATACGTCCATTTTGCATCATGTTTTCTTACTGTTATTTATATTTTTTATCCATAATAATGCTTTTTTGGAGTAACTCTAATGCCTTTTCTCTCATAATATGCAAGGTATACACAAAGAGGGAGAATTTCGGCAGCTGGAAATCTGGACCTGGAAAAGCTACGCCAGGCTACCTATTCTGCACAACTCCAAACAAGCTGAAACTTCATGGAGATTTTTTATGGAATATTTGAGGAATATTGGAGAAAATAACTACCAGAGGGGGCGCACTAGGTGGGCACAACCCACCTGGGCATGCCAGGCAGCCTAGGCGCGCCCTGGTGGGTTGTGCTCACCCAGGCCCACCTCCGGTGCCCATCTTCTAGTATATAGGTCATTTTGACCTAGAAAAAATAAGGAGAGGACTTTCGGGATGGAGCACCGCCGTCTCGACGCGGAACTTGGGCATGATCACTTTTGCCCTCTGGCGGAGCGATTCCGCCGGGGGAACTTCCCTCCCGGAGGGGGAAATCATCGTCATCATCATCACCAACAACTCTCCCATCTTGGGGAGGTCAATCTCCATCAACATCTTCAACAGCACCATCTCATCTCAAACCCTAGTTCATATCTTGTGTTCAATCTTGTTACAGGAACTATAGATTGGAGCTGGTGGGTGACTAGTAGTGTTGATTACATCTTGTAGTTGATTACTATATGGTTTATTTGGTGGAAGATTATATGTTCAGATCCATTATGCTATTTAATACCCCTCTGATCTTGAGCATGATTATTATTTGTGAGTAGTTACTTTTGTTCTTGAGGTCACGGGAGAAATCATGTTGCAAGTAATCATGTGAACTTGATATGTGTTTGATATTTTGATAGTATCTATGTTGTGATTCCCTTAGTGGTTGTCATGTGAACATCGACTACATGACACTTCACCATATTTGAGCCTAAGGGAATGCATTGTGGAGTAGCAATTAGATGATGGGTTGCGAGTGTGAGAGAAGCTTAAACCCCAGTTTATGCGCTATTCCGTAAGGGACCGATTGGATCCAAAAGTTTAATGCTATGGTTAGAATTCATTCTTAATACTTTTCTCGTAGTTGCGGATGCTTGCGGGAGGGTTAATCATAAGTTGGAGGTTTGTTCAAGTAAGAACAACACCTAAGCACTGGTCCACCCACATATCAAATTATCAAAGTACCGAACACGAATTAAACCAACATGATGAAAGTGACTAGATGAAATTCCCGTGTAGAACGCTTTGCTTATCATAAGAGACCATTTTGGCCTATCCTTTGCCTCAAAAGGATTGGGCTACCTTGCTGCACTTTTGTTACTATTATCTTTACTAGCTCGTTACGAATTATCTTGCTATCAAACTACTCCGCTACTTACAATTTCAGCACTTGCAGACATTACCTTACTGAAAACTACTTAGCATTTCCTTATGCTCCTCGTTGGGTTCGACACTCTTACTTATCGAAAAGAGCTACAACTGATCCCCTATACTTGTGGGTCATCAAGGCTATTTTCTGGCGCCGTTGCCGGGGAGTGAAGCGCCTTTGGTAAGGGAACATTTATATAGTGTGCTGAAATTTATTGTCACTTGTTACTATGGAAAGCAATCCTTTGCGGGGTTGTTCGGGGTATCTTCACCTCGACCGGAACCACAATTAGCTACCCCTCAACCTACTGCACCTACTGAAAATATTGAATATGAAATTCCTTCGGGTATGATAGAACAACTACTAGCTAATCCTTATGGAGGAGATGGAACCGAACATCCTGATATGCACTTGATATATGTAGAACAAATTTGTGGATTGTTCAAGCTTGTAGGTTTACCCGGAGATGAAGTTATGAAGATGGGTTTCCCTTTATCTTTGAAGGTAAAAGCATTGGCATGTTATAGGCTCTGCGATGATATTGGATCTTGGAATTGGAATCGATTGAAATTGGAGTTCCACCAAATTTTTTATCCTATGCATCTAGTTCATCGTGATCGGAATTATATATTTAATTTTTGGCCTCGTGAAGGAGAAAGTATCGCTCTAGTTTGGGGGAGGCTTAAGTGAATGTTATATTCATGCCCCAAACATGAGCTCTCAAGAGAAATTATTATCCAGAACTTTTATGCTCGGCTTTCTCGTAATGATCAAACCATGCTTGATACTTCTTGTGCTGGTTCTTTTATGAAGAAGACTATTGAATTCCGATGGGATCTTTTGGAAAGAATTAAACGCAACTCTGAAGATTGGGAACTCGACGAAGGTAAAGAGTCAGGTATTAAGCTTATGTATGATTGTGTTAAATCTTTTATGGATACCGATGCTTTTCAAAAGTTTAGCACTAAATATGGACATGACTCTGAGATAGTAGCCTCCTTTTGTGTATCATTTGCTACTCATGTTGATCTCCCTAAAGAGAAGTGGTTTAAATATCACCCACCTATTAAAGAAGAAATCAAACAACCGATACCAGTTAAAGAAGAAACTATACTTTACAATGTTGATCCAGTTGTTCCTTCTACTTGTATTGAGAAACCACCTTACCCTGTTAGGATAAAGGAACATGCTAAAGTTTCAACTGTGGTTAACAAAAGCTATATTAAAACACTTAAACTTGATGAACAAATTAAAGTAGAACCTAGTATTGCTATGGTTAAATATCTCTTGGAAGAAGATATGGATGGGCACGTTATTTACTTCTGTGAAGAAGCTGCTAGAATTGCCAAACCTGATAAAAAAGATAAACATAAACCTGTTGTTAGCATGCCTGTTATCTCAGTTAAAATATGAGATCACTGTTATCATGGTTTATGTGACACGGGTGCTAGTGTGAGTGCTATTCTCTTACACCTTATATCAAGAAATTATGAATGACATAGCACCCGCAGAGATAGAAGACATAGATGTTTCTATTAAACTTGCTAATAGAGACACTAGATCACCAATTGGGATTGTTAGAGATGTTGAAGTCTTGTGTGGGAAAATAAAATCCCCTACTGATTTTCTTGTTCTTGGTTCCCCACAAGATGACTTCTGTCCCATTATCTTTGGTAGACCTTTCTTGAACACCATTAATGCTAAAATAGATTGTGAGAAACAAACTATCGGTGTTAGTTTTGGTGTTGAGTCTCATGAGTTTAATATTTCCAAGTTTAGTAGAAAACTTCATGAAAAAGAATTGCCTAGTAAAGATGAATTAATTGGTCTTGCTTCTATTGCTGTACCACCTACTGATCCTTTAGAACAGTATTTGCTAGACCATGAAAATGATTTTCATACGCATGAAAGAAATGAAATAGATAAGATTTTCTTTGAACAACGTCCTCTGCTTAAACACAGTTTGCCTATTGAAACTCTAGGCGGTCCTCCTCCACCTAAAGGTGATCATGTGTTTGAATTAAAAAAATTGCCAGACACTTTGAAATATGCTTATCTTGATGAAAAGAAGATATATCCTGTTATTATCAGTGCTAACCTTTCAGAACATGAAGAAGAAAGATTATTGAAACTTCTAAGGAAGCACCGAGCTGCTATTGGATATACTCTTGATGATTTAAAGGGCATTAGTCCCACTCTATGTCAGCATAAAATTAATATGCAACCTGATGCTAAACCCGTTGTTGATCACCAACGTCGGTTAAACCCGAAGATGAAAGAAGTGGTAAGAACGGGAATATTAAAACTTCTGGAAGCAGGTATAATCTATCCTATAGCTGATAGTAGATGGGTGAGTCCTGTTCATTGTGTCCCTAAGAAAGGAGGTATAAGTGTTGTTCCTAATGATAAGAATGAACTCATTCCATAAAGAATTGTTACAGGTTATAGAATGGTAATTGATTTTAGAAAATTAAACAAAGCAACTAGAAAAGATCATTACCCTCTGCCTTTTATTGATCAAATGCTTGAAATATTATCTAAGCACACATTTTTGCTTCCTTGATGGATATTCTGGTTTTTCACAAATACCTGTTTCTCAACCTGATCAAGAAAAGACCACTTTTACTTGTCCCGGAACCTATGCTTATAGACGTATGCCTTTTGGTTTATGTAATGCACCTGCTACCTTTCAAAGATGTATGACTGCTATATTCTCTGACTTTTGTGAAAAGATTGTTGAGGTTTTCATGGATGACTTTTCTATTTATGGGAAGTCTTTTGATGATTGTTTAAGCACTCTTGATCGAGTTTTGCAGAGATGTGAACAAACAAATCTTGTCTTGAATTGGGAGAAGTACCACTTTATGGTTAATGAAGGCATTGTCTTGGGTCATAAAATTTCTGAAAGAGGTATTGAAGTGGACAAAGCTAAGGTTGATGCAATTGAGAAAATGCCATATCCTAAAGATATAAAAGGTACTCGTAGTTTCTTAGGTCATGCTGGTTTCTATAGGAGATTTATCAAAGACTTTTCTAAAATTTCTAGGCCTTTTACGAGTCTTTTGCAAAAGGATATTCCTTTTGTTTTTGATGATGATTGTTTAGAAGCCTTTGAAACACTCAAGAAAGCCTTAATTTCTGCACCTATTGCTCAACCACCTGATTGGAACTTGCCTTTTGAAATTATGTGTGATGCTAGTGATTATGCTGTTGGTGCTGTTCTAGGGCAAAGAGTTGATAAGAAACTTAATGTAATTCATTATGCTAGTAAAACTCTAGACAGTGCTCAAAGAAATTATGCTACTACTGAAAAAGAATTCTTAGCAATGGTGTTTGCTTGTGATAAATTTAGACCTTATATTGTTGATTCCAAACTAACTGTTCACACAGACCATGCTGCTATTAAATATCTTATGGAAAAGAAAGATCTTAAACCTAGACTTATTCGATGGGTTCTCTTGTTACAAGAATTTGATTTACATATCATTGATAGAAAAGGAGCTGAGAACCCAGTAGCTGATAATTTGTCTAGGCTTGAAAATGTGCCTGATGACCCACTACCTATTGATGATGGTTTTCCTGATAAGCAGTTAGTTGCAATAAATGTTGCTCATAGTACTCCTTGGTATGCTGATTATGCTAATTACATTGTTGCTAAATATTTACCACCTAGCTTTACTTACCAACAAAAGAAAAAATTCTTCTATGATTTAAGACATTACTTTTGGGATGACCCACATCTTTATAAAGGAGTAGATGGTATTATTAGACGTTGTGTACCCGAGCATGAACAGGGACAAATCCTACAGAAATGTCACTCCGAAGCTTATGGAGGGCATCATGCTAGAGATAGAACTGCTCACAAGGTATTGCAATATGGATTTTATTGGCCTACTCTCTTCAAGGATGCCCGTAAGTTCGTCTTATCGTGTGATGAATGTCAAAGAATAGGTAATATCGGTAAGCGTCAAGAAATGCCTATGAATTATTCACTTGCTGTTGAACCATTTGATGTTTGGGGATTTGATTACATGGGACCTTTTCCTTCCTCTAATGGGTATACATATATTTTGGTTGTTGTTGATTATGTTACTAAATGGGTAGAAGCTATTCCGACTAGTAGTGTTGATCACAACACCTCTATTAAAATGCTTAAGGAAGTAATTTTCCCAAGGTTTGGAGTCCCTAGATATTTAATGACTGATGGTGGTTCACACTTTATTCTTGGTGCTTTCCGTAAAATGCTTGCTAAGTATGATGTTAACCATAGAACTGCATCACCTTATCATCCTCAGTCTAGTGGTCAAGTTGAACTTAGCAATAGAGAACTAAAATTAATTTTGCAAAAGACTGTCAATAGGTCTAGGAAGAATTGTTCTAAGAAATTAGATGATGCACTTTGGGCTTATAGAACAGCATACAAAAATCCTATGGGTATGTCTCCTTATAAAATGGTTTATGGAAAAGCTTGTCATCTGCCTCTTGAGTTTGAACATAAAGCATATTGGGCCATCAAAGAGCTCAATTATGATTTCAAGCTTGCTGGTGAAAAGAGGTGATTTGATATTAGCTCACTATAAAAATCCTATGGGTATGTCTCCTTATAATAATCAACATGATGCTTCTATGTCCGTATTTTTTTTATCGACACCTCTCTCTCAAAGCATGTGGACATGTTTTTCAATTTCGGTTTTCTCTTGAGGACAAGAGAGGTCTAAGCTTGGGGGAGTTGATACGTCCATTTTGCATAATGTTTTCTTACTGTTATTTATAATGTTTTTATCCATAATAATGCTTTTTTGGAGTAATTCTAATGCCTTTTCTCTCATAATATGCAAGTTATACGCAAAGAGGGAGAATTCCGGCAGCAGGAAATCTGGACTTGGAAAAGCTACGTCAGGCTACCATTCTGCACAACTCCAAACAAGTTGAAACTTCACAAAGATTTTTTAAGGAATATTTGAGGAATATTGGAGCAAATAACTACCACAGGGGGCCCACCAGGTGGGCACAACCCACCTGGGCACGCCAGGCAGCCCAGGCGCGCCCTGGTGGGTTGTGCTCACCCAGGCCCACCTCCAGTGCCCATCTTCTGGTATATAGGTCATTTTGACCTAGAAAAAATAAGGAGAGGACTTTCGGGATGGAGCGCCACCGTCTCGAGGCGGAACTTGGGCATGAGCACTTTTGCCCTCTGGCGGAGCGATTCCGCCGGGGGAACTTCCCTCCCGGAGGGGAAAATCATCGTCATCATCATCACCAATAACTCTCCATCTTGGGGAGGGCAATATCCATCAACATATTCAACGGAACCATCTCATCTAAAACCCTAGTTCATCTCTTGTGTTCAATCTTGTTACCGGAACTATAGATTGGTGCTTGTGGGTGACTAGTACTGTTGATTACATCTTGTAGTTGATTACTACATGGTTTATTTGTTGGAATATTATATGTTCATATCATTATGCTATTTAATACCCCTCTGATCTTGAGCATGATTATTATTTGTGAGTAGTTACTTTTGTTCTTGAGGTCATGGGAGAAATCATGTTGCAAGTAATCATGTGAACTTGATATGTGTTTGATATTTTGATAGTATCTATGTTGTCATTCCCTTAGTGGTTGTCATGTGAACGTCGACTACATGACACTTCACCATATTTGGGCCTAAGGGAATGCATTGTGGAGTAGCAATTAGATGATGGGTTGCGAGTGTGAGAGAAGCTTAAACCCCAGTTTATGCGCTATTCCGTAAGGGACCGATTGGATCCAAAAGTTTAATGCTATGGTTAGAATTCATTCTTAATACTTTTCTCGTAGTTGCGGATGCTTGCGGGAGGGTTAATCATAAGTAGGAGGTTTGTTCAAGTAAGAACAACACCTAAGCACCGGTCCACCCACATACCAAATTATCAAAGTACCGAACACGAATTAAACCAACATGATGAAAGTGACTAGATAAAATTCCCGTGTACCCTCAAGAATGCTTTGCTTATCATAAGAGACCGTTTTGGCTTGTCCTTTGCCTCAAAAGGATTGGGCTACCTTGCTGCACTTTTGTTACTATTATCATTACTCGCTCGTTACAAATTATCTTGCTATCAAACTACTCTGCTACTTACAATTTCAGCACTTGCAGACATTACCTTACTGAAAACTACTTGTCATTTCCTTCTGCTCCTCGTTGGGTTCGACATCTTACTTATCGAAAGGAGCTACAATTGATCCCCTATACTTGTGGGTCATCATAGGTCCAGTATATCACAAATTTCCGACAGAAACTCCACTGTTTGCATCGCTCTGAGGACCGTACAACCCCGTTAACCACCAATGTGGTGCCGCCTCCTGTGAGACAAGTGCCGCGAGGGTGTTCGCCGTTATGTACCGATTAGATAGTGATACCACCAAACTGTCCCACACAAGTAGGATTCCACCACGCGTGCCAATCGCAGGGACATAGTAAAAATTCCAAATTTATTGCCTAGACATTGCCTAATTAACCACCTCATCCAAGATTAAATCCATTTTGGTTTCTTGAAGACATACAATGCTCACATTGGCCGCCAACACTACTTGGTAAATCGCACTCTGCCTCACAAGTGAGTTTAACCCATGTACGTTCCACACTAGGACTTTGGGTGGTTTGGATGTCATAGAAAAGGCCCACCAAATCCACAACCGTGCCGAACAACTCTACTGGCCGTCGGCCCGCATGCACTGCCTCACACTCTGCAAGGAAAGACCCACCAAATAAGAATCTTTGTTGGTAGAGCAGATGGTGACCCCTTGATAGAAGAAATATCTATACTTAATTCGTAATTAGGAGGCTGATGGAAGAAAAAAAATCTATGGATTCTATCAAATTAATTCACACATCAATAGTGAATTTTTCACAAGATTTAGCTACATTATATACTTCATTTGTATTAGGAGGTTAGTAGATGATGCATGCTATATCTTTTGACAATGACAGAATATTTTTTATGTTGCATTCCTCAATCCTATATTTTTACATTCTTTTCTCTTTTTCTAGTGGCCTTCGAATTTTGTAGTTTAAATTTAAAATTAGTCATTGAACGGATCCATATGGTTGACTAGAGGGTGGGGGGGGGGGTGAACAGGCAACTAGCAATTTTTAGTTTTTCTTAACAAATTAGGATAAGCAACAAATAGGTTGGCTAGATATGCAACTAGGTGAACAACCTATATGATGCTGCTAACAAGAACAATAGCAAGCAAGATACACAACACAAGTAAAATTTGCACAAAGTAAAGGTAGGAGATAACCACAAGTGGAGCCGGTGGAGACAAGGAAGTGTTACTGAAGTTCCTTCCCTTTGAGAGGAAGTACGTCTCCGTTCGAGCGGTGTGGAGGCATAATGCTCCCCAAGAAGCCCTAGGGCCACCGTATTCTTCTCACGCCCACACATAATGCGCTATGCCGTGATTCCACTAGCGGTGCCCTTGAAGGCGGCGACTGAACCTTTACAAACAAGGTTGGGGCAATCTCCGCAACCGAATTGGAGGCTCCCAACACCACCATGGAGCTTCGCCACAATGGAATTTGGCTCCTAGGTGACCTCAACCATCTAGGGTGCTCAAACACCCAAGAGTAATAAGATCCACAAGGGATTAGTGGGGAATCAAATTTCTCTTGGTGGAAGTGTAGATCGGGGCCTTCTGAGCCAATCCCTAGAAAATCAACAAGTTTGATTGGCTAGGGAGAGAGATCGGGTGAAAATGAGCTTTGGAGCAACGATGGAGTTTGGGGAGGAAGAGGTAAGTCTTCTTGGGGAAGAAGACCCCCTTTATATAGTGGGGGGGCAAATACAACCGCTATGCAGCCCTCGGCACGCACATAAGCAGTACTACCGCTCGGGGAGCGGTACTACCGCCCGAATGGTAGTGGCAGAAGAGTAACTGCAATGACCCAAGGTCACAAGCTAGTACTACCACCAGAGCCGTACTACCGCTCGGCCCAACGTTACTGGTACTACTGCTGGGTTGCAGTACCATTGCACTGTGGTAGCAGGGGATGTGGTAGTACGGTAGCAGTGATACTGCCGCCCAGAACGGACGGTACTACCGCTAACATCCGGTACTGCCGCTCCCTACTACCGCTGAGAAGAACAAGGGAGCGCTAAAGAGCAGAGCCGTGGGCGGTAGTGGGAGCGGAAGTAGGCACAATACTATCGCTTATAAGTGATAGTAGCGCTCCTACTTCCGGCTGCTCTACTGGTCAATGGGGGTTCCATAGAAGTGAGCCAGAGGGACTACCGCTGGACTACCGTGCAACCCGACACGAAGAATCGGGACCCAAGTAGATGGCGGTAGTACGTGTGGTACTAGCAGCGATACTACTGCTAACAAGCGGTACTACCGCTGCCACTAGCGGTACTACCGCTGGCAACACTCCAACGACCCTTCAGCAAAACAGAGGGAAAACTCCATCGAAGCGGAAAGACAACAGGGGTGCAAAATAGAATGTGTACGTTATGGTTCCACCCAAACCCTTTCGAAGCAGACCCCCTCTTGATAGTACGGTTTTCCTTCGACTCAAGTCCACCAAAAAAGAAACGTAGGAAATAAAAACCGTCTTCACTCTAAACTACGAGAGGCTCGAATCATCTTGTGTCATATGATCAAATATTTGAAATGCTCAATGCACACCATTAGTCTGCAAAACATTGTCATCAATCACTAAAACCACTAAGGGAGAAATATGCCCTAACAATCTCCCCCTTTTTGGTGGACTGATGACAACGTGTGATTTGCACAAGAATATATAAAGGATAGTATGCAAACCCAAACCTACACAATATAGACGGGCTCCCCCTAGATGTGTGCACTAATTAATTATGCTTTTGGAATGCAAAGTACACACATTATGATCAATACTCTTGATAAGTCTCCAACATATCTAAATTTCTGCTTGTTCCATGCTGTTATATTATCATTCTTGGATGTTTTACAATAATTTTATAGCAACTTTATATCATTTTTTGGGACTAGCCTATTGATATAGTGCCCAGTGCCAGTTGCTGTTTTTTGCTTGTTTTTACTTCACAGAAAATCAATACCAAATGGAGTCCAAACGCAGTGAAACTTTTTGGAGAATTTTTCTGGACCAGAAGACACAATATGGGCCAAAGAAGTACCAGAGGGGTGCCCCGAGGGGGGCACAATCCACCTGGGCATGCCTGGGGGCCCAGGCGCGCCCTGGTGGGTTGTGCCCACCTCGGTGTCCTCCCGCACCGCCTTTTCGCCCTATACATACCCCAATATTCCAAAAACCCTAGGGGAGTTGATGAAAGACAAGTCCAGCCGCCGCAAGTTCCAGAACCACGAGATCCAATCTAGACACCATCACAGAGGGGTTTGATACGTCTCCAACGTATCTATAATTTTTGATTGTTCCATGCTATTATATTATCTATCTTGGATGTTTTATATGCATTTATATGCTATTTTATATGATTTTTGGGACTAACCTATTAACCTAGAGCCCAGTGTCAGTTTCTGTTTTTTTCCTTTTTTTTGAGTTTTACAGAAAAGGAATATCAAACAAAGTCCAAATGACCTAAAAATTTACGGTGATTTTTTATGGACCAGAAGAAGCCCCGAAGCAAAAGAGTTGGGCCAGAAGAGCCACGGGGCCTCCACAAGAGTGTAGGGTGCCCCTACCCCCTGGGGGCGCCCCCCGTCCTTGTCGTCGCCTCGTGGGCCCCCCTGACGTGAAACCGATGCCAAAAATTCCTATAAATACATAAACCCCCGAAAAGAAACCTAGATCAGGAGTTCCGCCGCCGCAAGCCTCTGTAGCCACCAAAAACCAATCGGGACCCTATTCTGGCACCCTGCCGGAGGGGGAAATCATCACCGGTGGCCATCTTCATCATCCCGACGCTCTCCATGACGAGGAGGGAGTAGTTCACCCTCGGGGCTGAGGGTATGTACCAGTAGCTATGTGTTTGATCTCTCTCTCTCTCTCTCTCTCGTGTTCTTGATTTGGCACGATCTTGATGTACCGCGAGCTTTGCTATTCTAGTTGGATCTTATGATGTTTCTCCCCCTCTACCTTCTTGTAATGGATTGAGTTTTCCCTTTGAGTTATCTTATCAGGTTGAGTCTTTAAGGATTTGAGAACACTTGATGTATGTCTTGCATGTGCTTATCTGTGGTGACAATGGCATATTCACATGATCCACTTGATGTATGTTTTGGTGATCAACTTGCGGGTTTTGTGACCTTGTGAACTTATGCATAGGGATTGGCACACGTTTTCGTCTTGACTCTTTGGTAGAAACTTTGGGGCACTCTTTGAAGTTCTTTGTGTTGGTTTGGATAGATGAATCTGTATTGTGTGATGCATATCATATAATCAAACCCGCGGATACTTGTAATGACATTGGAGTATCTCGGTGACATTAGGGTTTTGGTTGATGTGTGTCTTAAGGTGTTATTTAGTATGAACTATAGGGCTGTTTGTGACACTTATAGGAATAGCCCAATAGATCGATCAGAAAGAATAACTTTGAGGTGGTTTCGTACCGTACAATAATCTCTTCGTTTGTTCTCTGCTATTAGTGACTTTGGAGTGACTCTTTGTTGCACGTTGAGGGATTGTTATATGATCTAATTATGTTATCATCGTTGAGGGAACTTGCACTAGTGAAAGTATGAACCCTAGGCCTTGTTTCGAAGCATTGCAATACCGTTTTCGCTCACTTTTGTTACTTGCTACCTTGCTGTTTTTATATTTTCAGATTACAAAAACATATATCTACTATCCATATTGCACTTGTATCACCATCTCTTCGCCGAACTAGTGCACCTATACAATTTACCATTGTATTGGGTGTGTTGGGGACACAAGAGACTCTTTGTTATTTGGTTGCAAGGTTGTTTGAGAGAGACCATCTTCGTCCTACGCCTCCCACGGATTGATAAACCTTAGGTCACCCACTTGAGGAAATTTGCTACTATCCTACAAAACTCTGCACTCGTAGGCCCAACAATGTGTACAAGAAGAAGGTTGCGTAGTTGACATCAAGATCTTTTCTGGCACCGTTGCCGGGGAGGTTAGTGCTTGAAGTATACCTTTAGATCCTGAAGAAGGTTGCGTAGTTGACATCAAGATCTTTTCTGGCACCGTTGCCGGGGAGGTTAGTGCTTGAAGGTATATCTTTAGATCCTGCAACTGAATCTTTTAGTTTCTTGTTTTATCACTAGTTTAGTCTATAAAAGAAAACTAACAAAATGGAATTGAGTTTGCCTCATATGCTTCATCTTTTTAATGTCTTTCGTGAAAATGATGGAACGGAAAATTGTGCTCGAGTGTTAGAGGAAGAAGTCTATAAAATGTTTGGCACTAAATCTTTGAATGATGAGCATGATTGCAATGTTGTTAGTGTGAATTCTTTGAATATCCATGATGCTAATGATATGCAAAGCCACAAGCTTGGGGATGCTATGTTTGATGAAGATGATATTTTTTGTCCCCCAAGTTTTGATGAGCAAATTTATTATGATGATAGCATGCCTCATATTTATGATGATTATATTGATGAAAATGGGTTTGGAAGAGTGTCAACTCTAGGTAATGATCCCACTATTTTGGAGGGTGTTGAATCTTTTCACAATATTGATAAAATTGGATTTGGAGAGGTCATGACTTTATTTAATGATGATTCCACTATTTCGGAAGAGGTTCCAATTGATTATGATGACAAAGTTGCTTCTATGATGATTATTGTGATGACATGTATGCTATAAAGAATAATGATAGCCATGAAACTTGTCATCATGATTTTAATTTTCAATTGGATTATGCCTCACATGATAGTTATTTTGTTGAGTTTGCTCGCACTACTATTCGTGAGAATAAATTTGCTTATGTGGAGAGTAATAAAATTTCTGTGCTTGTGCACCATGAAAATAATGCTTTATGTGATAGTTATATTGTTGAGTTCATTCATGATGCTACTGAAAATTATTATGAGAGAGGAACATATGCTTTTACATATTGCAATAATATCAAGTTTTCTCTCTATGCATTGAAAATCTTGAAGTTATGTTTGTTTTACCTTCCTATGCTTGTTGATTCTTGTTCCCATAAGTTGTTTGCTCACAAAATCCCTATGCATAGGAAGTGGGTTAGACTTAAATGTGCTAGTCATATTCTTCATGATGCTCCCATTATGTTTCAATTCTTATCTTCTATGTGAGCATCATTTACATCATCATGCCTAGCTAAAAAGGCATTAAAGAAAAGCGCTTGTTGGGAGACAACCCAATATTTACCCCTACTATTTTTGCTTGTTCACATGATTATGCTACTTTAGTAATCATGTTTTATAGCTTTTGTTTCAATAAAGTGCCAAGTAAAGCCCTTGGGACAGTGTGGATGATAGTTGATTCAATTCTGTCCAAAAATAGAAACTTTTGCGCCCGGTCAAAAAATTGTTAAAAATCATTGGAGCATCGAAAAATTCTGAATTTTTTACAGTATATTGATATACAAATTGCCTACGTTGTCCTAATTTTTCAGAATTTTTGGAGTTACAGAAGTTTGGATAGTTTCCAGATTACTACAGACTGTTCTGTTTTTTGACAGATTCTGTTTTCGATGCATAGTTTGCTTGTTTTCTAGTTTCTATGGCTTATATTGATTAATATAAATTGTATAAATGATAGGGTACAATAGGCATCATGTGAGAAATTTTTTGAATCTTGTCTTGATAGTACCAAAGTGAATGATTTGTTTTATTATACTAATGGAGCTTACGAGTTTTTTGTTGAGTTATGTGTTGTGAAGTTTTCAAGTTTTGGGTAAGGTTTTGATGGATTACGCAATAAGGAGTGGCAAGAGCCTAAGCTTGGGGATTCCCAAGGCACCCCAAGGTAATATTCAAGGATAACCAAGAGCCTAAGCTTGGGGATGCCCAGATGGCATCCCCTTTTTCGTCTTTGTCCATCGGTAAATTTACTTGAGGCTATATTTTTATTTACCACATGATATGTGTTTTGCTTGGAGCGTCGTTTTCTTTTATTAGGATTTGCTTTCTGCTATTTAAAATAATGTTTTCATCTTTTAGTTCAATAAAAAGGTCAAGTATAGCCTTTACCATGCTTATTTTGCAAGTCCATATGTTGCTGTTTTATAAACAGAAAGTTTGCTGTTATGTTTTGAATATTTGTGAATAGTCAGAACATGATAAAATCTTGAAATTTTTACATAATGAGTAACTACATTTTTTTACAGTGTGGTAATTGTTCAGAATTTTTGGAGTTAGGGAAGTATGATTCCTCTTGCATTCTTTACAGACTGTTCTGTTTTGACAGATTGTTGTTATGTTTGCATATGTTTGCTTGTTTAACGATTCTATTTGAGGAAAGGACTACCAAATATGTAGAGGCATTTAGTATGCAATGTCAAATAATAATTTTAGTGATTTGCTACAGTAGAGAATGATAAGGTTTATGCGTTGATTTATACTAACTTATCTCACGAGTTCTTGTTGAGTTTTGCGTGGATGAAGTTTTTAAGATTTAGGGAAACCATGATATGAAAGGAATTAAGGAGACACAAAAGCTCAAGCTTGGGGATGCCCAAGGCATCCCTAATTAATATTTCAAGAAGTCTCAAGCATCTATGCTTGGGGATGATCCGGTTGGCATCCCACCTTTCTTCTTCAACAATGATCAGTCATTTTTGGTTGAACCTAAGTTTTTGCTTCCTCACATGATATGTGCTATCCTTGCAATGTCATTTTATTTTGTTTTGATTGCTGTTTGGATAAAGTACTTAAGATCTGAAATTGTATTTATGAGAAAGATTCTTCTCATAGTTACATAATTATTCGACTACTCATTGATCTTCACTTATATCTTTTGGAGTAGTTTGTCATTTGCTCTAGTGCTTCACTTATATCTTTTTAGAGCACGGTGGTAGTTTTATTTTGAAGAAATTTTTGAACTCTCATGCTTCACTTATATCATTTTGAGAGTCTCTAAACAACATGGTAATTTTCTTTGGTTATGAATTTAGTCCTAATATGATGGGCATCCAGGAGGGATATAATAAAAACTTTCATATTAAGTGCATTGATTACTATGAGAAGTTTTGATTCCTTATGATTGCTTTGAGATGTAAAGATGGTGATATTAGAGTCATGATAGTGAGTAATTGTGGATTGTAGAAATACTTGTGTTAAAGTTTGTGATTCCCGTAGCATGCACGTATGGGGAACCATTATGTAACGAAGTTGGAGCATGATTTATTTATTGATTCTCTTCCTTATGAGTGGCGGTCAGGGATGAGCGATGCTCTTTTCCTACCAATCTATCCCCCTAGGAGCATGGGCATAGTACTTCGTTTCGATAACTAATAGATTTTTGCAATAAGTTTGTGAGTTCTTTATGACTGATGTTGAGTCCATGGATTATACGCACTCTCACCCTTCCACCATTGCTAGCCTCTCTAGTACGGCGCAACTTTCGCCGGTACCATACAACCACCATATACCTTCCTCAAAACAGCCACCATACCTACCTATTATGGCATTTCCATAGCCATTCCGAGATATATTGCCATGAAAATTTCCACCGTTCCGTTTATTATGACACGCTTCATCATTTTCATAGTGCTTTGCATGATCATGTAGTTGACATCGTATTTGTGGCAAAGCCACCGTTCATAATTCTTTCATACATGTCACTCTTGATACATTGCACATCCCAGTACACCGCCGGAGGCATTCACATAGAGTCATATTTTGTTCTAAGTATCGAGTTGTAATTCTTGAGTTGTAAGTAAATAAAAGTGTGGTGATCTTCATTATTAGAGCATTGTCCCATGTGAGGAAAGGATGATGGAGACTATGATTCCCCCACAAGTCGGGATGAGACTTCGGACGGAAAAAAGAGAGGCCAAAAAAATGAGAGAAGGCCCAAATAAAAAAAATAAAAAATGAGAGAAAAGAGAGAAGGGGCAATGTTACTATCATTTTACCACACTTGTGCTTCAAAGTAGCACCATGATCTTCATGATAGAGAGTCTCCTATGTTGTCACTTTCATATACTAGTGGGAATTTTTCATTATAGAACTTGGCTTGTATATTCCAGTGACGGGCTTCCTCAAATTGCCCTAGGTCTTCGTGAGCAAGCCAGTTGGATGCACACCCACTTAGTTTCTTTTTGAGCTTTCATACAATTATAGCTCTAGTGCATCCGTTGCATCGCAATCCCTACTCACTCACATTTATATCTATTGATGGGCATCTCCATAGCCCGTTGATACGCCTAGTTGATGTGAGACTATCTCCTTCCTTTTGTCTTCTCCACAACGACCATATTCTATTCCACCTATAGTGCTATATCCATGGCTCACGCTCATGTATTGCGTGAAAGTTGAAAAGGTTTGAGAACATCAATAGTATAAAACAATTGCTTGGCTTGTCATGGGGGTTGTGCATGATTTGAATATTTTGTGTGATGAAGATGGAGCATAGCCAGACTATATGATTTCGTAGGGATAAGCTTTCTTTGGCCATGTTATTTTGAGAAGACATAATGGCCTTGTTAGTATGATTGAAGTATTATTGTTTTTATGTCAATATTAAACTTTTGTTTTGAATCTTATGGATCTGAATATTCTTGCCACAATAAAGGAAATTGATAAATATGTTAGGTAGCATTCCACATCAAAAATGTTGTTTTTATCATTTACCTACTCGAGGACGAGCAGGAATTAAGCTTGGGGATGCTTGATACGTCTCCAACGTATCTATAATTTTTGATTGTTCCATGCTATTATATTATCTATCTTGGATGTTTTATATGCATTTATATGCTATTTTATATGATTTTTGTGACTAACCTATTAACCTAGAGCCCAGTGCCAGTTTCTGGTTTTTCCTTGTTTTTGAGTTTTACAGACAAGGAATATCAAACGGAGTCCAAATGACCTGAAAATTTACGGTGATTTTTTATGGACCAGAAGAAGCCCCCGAAGCAAAATAGTTGGGCCAGAAGAGCCACCGGGCCTCCACAAGGGTGGAGGGCGCTCCCTACCCCTAGGGGCGCCCCCATCCTTGTCGTCGCCTCGTGGGCCCACTACAAAAAAAGACACATCCATGACATTTTGGGTCGAACAAATTCTTTTTCTGTCATACTTATGACACTTCTATGACAATAATTGTGACAAAACACAGTATCATCATAGATGTGGTGGGGTCCTACTTCTATGACAAAAAATCATGACAGAAAATGGGCTTTTCGTCCTGGGTGGGCCGGAGACGCAGCTGCATGACATTCTTTGGGCCGTCCATGACGGAAAAAACCGTGGTAGAAGCGAGGGCGAGGAAAATATCGGGGTGTTCCCGGTTACGGTGGGTGGTCGGGGCCGAGCGATGCGCGTTTCTCTCGTACACGCAGGCGCGTGGGTGCGAGGCGTTGGGCTCCAACCAAACCCGAGCGAGGCATTGGGCTCTAACTGAACCTGAGCGATTGCACTACAGGCTACGCGTTACTGAACCCGAGCGATCGATCGATGGCTGTTAGCTGAACCCGATCGAGCGATTCCTTCGCTACTGCTGCTAACTGAAGCCGATCGATGCTGCCTCTGGATGAACAGTGAGCATTGCTGGGGGGGGGGTCGGATGAACAGTTCCCGGTGGGGGTGGATGAACAGGACCCCGTGGTGTTGCCTCTGGATGAACTGTGAGCGTTGCTGGGGGGTTTGGATGAACAGTTCCTGGTGCAGGTGGATGAACATGACCCCGTGGTGTTGCCTCTGGATGAACAGGACCCCGATTGATCGAGCCGGTTGGGGCTGGATGAACAGGACCCCGTGGAGGGCTGGATGAACAGGTCCACCACGTGGAGGGCAGGATGAACAGTAGACGGTGGAGGGCTGGATGAACAGTAGCCCGTGGAGGGGTGGTTGAACAGGAGCCCGTGGAGAGGGCTGGTTGAACAGTAGCCGATGGAGTAGCGCGCGGTGGAGGCTGGATGAACAGGAGCCCGTGGATGAACAGTCGCAGGTGGAGGCTGGAGGAGGTCGACGGTGGATGAACAGTAGCCCGTGGAGGCTGGAGGGGGTCGACGGTGGAGATGAATAGTATCGCGTGGAGTCCCGTTTTGTGGTACGCCACACCCCTCCTGATGAACAGGACCCCCGTTTCGACCGTAGCGCTCCAACACAAGTTCGTTTCCTCCGTTTTGCGGTACGCCACACCCCTCCCGATCAACATGACCCCCGTTTCGACCGTAGGAGGTTTGTTTCCTCCGTTTTGCGATACGCCAGACCCCTCCCGATGAACAGGATCCCATTTCGAACGTGGCCGGTCGAACACAAGGCCGTTTCCTCCGTTCTGCGGTACGCCAGGCCTCGTTTCCATCGGCTGTTCCGTCCAAGCCGGTTGGCTCCCACGCGTTCCGTTGCCTCCCGATGAACACGACGCATTCTGTTGCCTGCCCATGAACACGATGACGCCGCAGTTTCTCCGTTCCGACCCAGCCATGTACACGAGCCCTGGCCGTACGTATGCGCGAGTAGGCGTTCGAGACCCTGCCCGTATGTACGTACGTACGTGGCCATATTTACTTTCTTGCACCCTGGCCGCTGTACGTACGTGTACATGCTACGTGTGCGCCTCTACTACGACACGTGCGCGCCTCTACATCGACCAGTATGTACGAACACGTTCGCGACCAGAATGACAATGCTACGTACGCTTCGACCAGGTGGGTCCCGACTGTCATGCACTTCCTTGCGTGCGAAGATGTAGCTGGTGGGTCCCAGAAGCCAGGGGGCGAATCATCTTTTCTTTGCCCGGACGCACTTCCTTGCGTGCGAAGATGTCGCTGGTAGGTCCCAGCAGTCAGGGGGGAAAGGTTTTTTTTCACGAAATACGATTGCCCGTCCGGTGGGTCCCTGCTGTCAGGTGGAGGAATCATTATTTTTCGTGTAATAAGGGGGTACTTCCTTGCTGCGGCCATGGACCCAGCTGTCAGCCTCTCCACGTACAGTCCACGTCCTATGGAAGCCGTTCCTTGACCACATTGACCATGCCACGCCGAGAGCACCAGGGCGGTGGACGAGGGCGAGGCCTAGGAAGGGGACGACGCGGAGCCAGGGAAGATGCGGAAGTGGATGCCCACGCGTAGAGGAGTATGAGGGTTCACTGGTTCGCTGCGGTGTGAGGCTGCCGTCGCCGAAGAATAACAGGGTGTGTGGGTGAGTAGAGGGATGGCCTGGCCAGCGGTGGGAGTAGTAGGGGGCGGTGAGGCCTCCATGGCATCGCAACCGGCCACGAGAGGCAGGAGCACGAGGCACGACCGGCGCTGCTTTGGGCGGCTGGAGCAAGAAGACCAGATGTTGAAGAAGCACTACGGCTGTTGGATGGACATCGTACGGTCACTGGAGCTAGAATCGGTCATATTGACTAAGTTGACACAGCCCTCCGTCCCTGTCAACTTAGTTGGCCCACAAGTCAGCCTCCCACTATTGTGGGTCCCAGCTAGCAGGGGGTATTCATTTTTTTGTGCGTAATAAGGAGGCACTTCCTTGCGTGCGAAGATATAGCTGGTGGGTCCGACCTGTCAGCGGTGGGAACTTGTGAAATACAGAGGCCCTTCCGGTGAGTCCCAGCTGTCAGGTGGAGGAATCATTATTTTGTGCGTAATAAGGAGGCATTTCCTTGCGTGCGGCCGTGGACCCAGCTGTCAGCCTCTCCATGCACAGTCTACTTCCGATGGTGTCATTCGTTGACCACGTTGACCACTCCGCACCGAGCGCATCCAAGGTGGTGGACAATGGCGAGGCCCCGGACAGCAACGAGCCGGAGATGGGAAGACGCGGGAGTAGAGTCGCAGACGGAGAGGTGTACGAGGGTTAACTGGTTCTGGTGCGGTGTGGTTCGGCAGTCGGTGGAGAAGACAGGAAGTGTGGAGGGGTGGAGGGATGGCCTGGCCAACGGTGGAGTAGCGCTTCACAGCGAAGCGTGCTAAGCAGAGCTGCTAGCAGCAGGAGGCGGGAGCAGGTGGTCCCGGCGGCGCTGGAGGAAGAAGACGAGAGATTGAAGATGGATGCCGGTCGTTGGATGTAAATCCAACGGCTAACGATGTCAGAATCATTTGTTGACTAAGTTGACAACGACTTGCATTGGCTTCGACCTATTGGCCCACATTTCAGCCTCCAAAAACATGGCACGTATTCATCCCATTTTTCAGAATTTACAGTCCATTTGATCTTTTTTTTGAATTACAGTCCATTAGGTGGGCTGGGTGAACAAATAATGTAGCATCCATGCGGCCCATTTATGTTTTTCTTAAAAAATTACAGGCCATTTGCACTTTCTCGAAATACACGATTTTCCTGGGCTTATTCTAATTATAATGTTGGGGTGGGCGCAACAATGTTATCAAAAAAATAAACAGGGGCTGAGCATTTTGTTATATATATATTTAAATAATAAGTGATTTATTATTAGATTGGTCCTTAAATCTTACCAAGCTTTTGTACACAATCACCAGGATTTTCGTTGCCAAAAAAAATCCAGGATTTTATTGTTAAGAAATTATTTTTATAAGTTAATAAGATGTGGGATATTGTTTTCTTACATATGTAAGTATCTGTTAAATATATGATGACAATAACAATAATATATAATAACATATAAAATAATTTAAATATATATATATATAATATAGTTAGAAGGGAAACATAAGTTGGACCAGGCGTTCCTATTCTTATATAGAAAAACAGAACAGACCTCTGCGTTTTCTAAAAAAAAATACATAAATTGGGTTGCCGATGTTTCAGGAAAAATAAAACCTCGGATGGGACGTCCATAGGCTGGTCGATACATGACGGCCCTCAAGAAAATACAAACAGGCCTATGGACCTCCCATCCGAGGTCGTGGGCTGCGCATGTTAAAAAAGAAAGCCTAGACGGGGCAACCCAAAACCCAGCTGATACTTGCTGCCCCAGTGATAATAAATGATACCTGCCAGCTCCCCCGCTTCGTTGTGAATTTATCTCCTATAGTAACTACGTTGAAGAACCTAAAAAAATGTAACTATGTTGACAAACCCGTGGGCCCCAACGTCAGTATAGCATTAGGAGAAAGTATTTTTTCGATGAGGCACTTGCTTGCGTACGACCATAGACCTGGTGGGTCCCGATTGTCCGCCTCTCCACGTACAGTCCTCTCCAGATTCCTCTCGTTTGTTCAGCATGTTCACAACAGCAGACAGCAGCGTCGCGGCGAGCGCACAAAGGCGCAGGAGGAGATCCGACCACATGAGGAAGTGCCTTATTAGTAACGAAACAACTGAACTAGCCTAGTGGCCGAGTGACACTACCTGACAGCTGTTCCGCCCGGGTTAGATTCCACCTTTGTAGAGAAAATATCTCCAATTTTTTTGCCTCTGCCTTTACTGACATGCGGGTCCCAATTTTCATCTACGCACACCACGTCCAACACTTGCCAAAACTTCGTCCCTCATTTTCTCTGTTTTTCGCACACTTGAAATTGTGTGGGCATCTTGAAAATAGCATATCTTTTTGACTGTGCATCATATGAAGACGTGCTATGCATGAATGTTGATCAGCATGATGTTAACTGGCTGGTAGTTCCAGTTTCGACCATGAATAAAACTTCCAGCATGATGTTAACACTGTTTGAAAAGGCCGTGTTAATATAATGCTTTGTCTCTGAAAGTTGCAGTTTCTTATCTGAAACTGAACTTGGAGTTTCTTATCTGAAACTGAAACTTGCAGTTTCTTCTCTGAGAATCACATTGTCTGCACTTTTATACTCCTATGAAACTACATTTTTTAAGTGCTAAAAATAGATGTCTATAATTCATAAAATACTTCATATGCTCAATACTGCAAATCTGAAATTCAAAAGACATTCATATCTGAAAGTACTCTCAAAATACACAACACAAAACACAATTCACAACCTGCAAATACTAACAACCCTAAGCTCCTCCTGACAATTCACAACCTGCTCGACTATTGGTTTGGGGGGGGGGTGGCAATCCCTCCTATTCCTCGGCGGTAGACAGCCGCCCCGTGAGACGATGTGAACGGCGAGGGAGAGGATGGCGGGGAAGCGTCGTCGGGCCAACTATTTTTCTCCTCTTGCAGTTGGGTTTGGTCGACGAAGACTCCACCGGCTCGCTCTGGCACGACACCTTGTAGATGCTCGATCCTTCAATCTCTGGTGGATGCTCCATCTGGGATCGATACTCCCACCACCGCTCCCTCACGATCGAATTCGGTGAATCTGTTTATTCCATGGCCCAGAGGAGCAGCTCTATGTACTCCCGCGCGACTCCCTCCGGGAGTATCGCCGCCTTTTCGCTCTGTTGCAGATATTTGGCCATGGATGTCGCCATCGCCGCTAGTTGGTCCTTGTTGTCAAACCAAGACTGTATCTCCAACATCCTAGCTAGCTTCACAGGGTCGCCGTCTGTGATCCTCATGTATCGGTTGTACTCCTCCATCGATCTACTTCTCCACAACACCTTCACTCGCCGGCGGTGGTTTTTTAATGGAAGAGGAGAGGAGGAGCGCTGGTTTTGGTTTAGAACGGGAGAGGAGCGACACTGGTTTTGGATTGGAACAGGAGAGGAGGGGCGGTGGTTTTGAAATGGAAGAGGAGAGGAGAGGTGCTAGATTTAGATTGGAACAGGAGAGGAGCGGCAGTGGTTTAAGAGGAGAAGAGCAGAAGAGCGGCGCTGGTCTTGGAAGTATTTTTTTGTTTTGCATATTTTGGGTCAAAGTTTGACCACGTATTGTATGTGACAAGCAAAATGTGAATGCATGTCACCAAAAATTGTATCGTTTGGTTCCTATCTGAATGTACTTTCAAATTATATTATTTTTGCAATGTATAACATATATTTTATTTGCGAAAATCATGGTCAATTATGACCCAGAATAAAAGGGAGACTAGTTAATGTGGGGTCGCTTTCTTAATTGAAGGGTAAATTGATTTTGATTTTCATCCAGTCACAGCGCGCCGGCCCTCTCGTCCAATCCTAAATCGCTGCCGCACGCTCCTCTCCCTCTTCTCCATTGCAAAACCACCTCCTCTCCTCTCCATCATCTCAATTCCAAAACCACCGTCTCGCCTCTCCCTCTTCTCCATTGCAAAACCACCTCCTCTCTCCTCGGACGAGGATCCCCTGACGTAGCCCATCCTGCCATTGGGACACTGACACATGGGTCCCATCAAGCGCGGGGCCCACCTGTCAGCGACCGAAAGGCAGGGGAACCTCTCCTCTCCATCATCTCCATTCCAAAACCACCATCTCGCCTCTCCCTCTTCTCCATTTCAAAACCACCCCCTCTCCTCTCCATCATCTCCATTCCAAAACCACCGTCTCGCCTCTCCCTCTTCTCTATTGCAAGACCACCGCCTCTCCTCCCATCTTCCAAAGCTAGCACCGGACCACTCAGAAGGACATCTATGGAGGGGATGCAGCAGCGAATCAGGAAGATCGCCGGGGGCGACCAGGCAAAGTTAACCAGGTTGAAGGAGATCCTTACTTGGTTTGACAATGAGTGGGAGATTTCAAGGACGGTGAGGGCCATGTGGCAATGTATGCGAAAGCGCGAGACGACGGTGACGTACTCCTCGGCAGCAGTCACGCCGCAGTCCTTCGAGTTCATCGAGTATCTCTGGGCGATGGAGCAGACAGATTCGCCCGAGGCGAAAGTCAGGCGGAGGTGGTGGGCGTACAGGTCAAAGGTCGAGCACCCAGAGGATAACGAATCGATCGAGTACGGTGTGCCGTTCGTGAGGGTGCAGAGCCAGCCGGAGCCACAAGAGTATTCATTCTCCCACCACAAGAGGAGGCGATGGCGCGACGTCGCTTCCCCGCCGTTCTCCACGGTTCCCTCAACGCTCGCCTCATTTCAACGGCGTCGGTAGGGTTTAAGGTAAGCTTTGCACTAACCTAATCTTCCATCTGCTCATGCTTACAATCAGTGTGACAACTAATAAAAATCATGCTTACAATCAGTCTCCGAGTACTACACCAATCACCCTAAAATAGCTCTGGACCTTTGGGTCAAAGTTGCGACACTATGTACAAATAAAGAAAAATAGATTGGCGCTTCTTTCAGAAAAGAGTACACCCCTAGAAAACTGCCAATATAAGCTACTAGTATTTTTTTTAAGTCTAAGCTACTAGTATTTGGTTAGAGGATTTGCTGCCGAGAAAGATCCGTCCACAGTGAGCGCCACACATCCCACTGATGGTGGTGGATGCCAATGCTTAGATGGAGCAGGGTTGGTGTCGGTAATATTTACTTGGCACCTCGCACTCTGCATATATATATGCCGGTTCCATCCGTACATTTGTGCAGTTCCACCAAAATGCAGCTGAATAACCCTGTTTGCACAGATAATGAAAAGGCGTGATTACATTATAGTGGCACTAGTTGATGAAACATACACTAATAAACAGAAGAAAATATTACATCATACTAGAAATCGACCCAAGTCTCCCCGATACACCTTCTTCCAGTGATGAACATCAGTCTACAGCGGTAGTACAAGGAGGGGCCTTGAGACATTCAAATCTCTATTTTTGTGCAGATCAACTAAAATTAAGCACCCCAGTTTGCAGAAACGCTTAAACATTTACAATGGGACTAGTTGATGAAACATACATTAACAAAGAGAAGCACTTTCTTTATCTACATTGGAAATGAAATGATAGAGAGGACACTCGCTCTATTTTAACTGTATTATTACCATTGTTCGGGAATTCGGTACTGGTAACTGCTCGGTCAACTACTGATTAGCAATTAATCGGTTAATCGGCCATTTAACTGAATTAATCGGTCGATCATTAATCGGCTGCACATGAGAATATATTGGCAACATGTAACTAGTTTTTCACGTATTGTACCACATAATCCAATGCTCACAACTATGTATTATACATTTATACTAAAATATAATGTCGTAGGCATATAAAAAGCATGGACAAGAGGTAGAATTGTTACCTGGACGGTTTGGTCATGATGCATCCAAACCGGAGGTTACGGTGCCAAATAATGGCCTAGATTGCCGCTTCGGTAATCCCCCTTTTTATGGATGTCGCTTCAGTTACCTGACCCATCACCGATTAATCGGTTTGACAATCAGTTAATCGTCTGACAACCGATTAAATGCCAGTTAATCGGCTTGACCATTTAATGAACCGAGTATGTGCTATTCGCCTCAGTTAGGCAGTGAGTAGCGATTAAATGGGCATTTAAATGGTAACTCGGCCGAGTTCTTGAACAATGATTATTACTTCATTTTATCAGTGACACTAGGGTCGAGCAGGTGGCAAACGAGGTGTACCGTGCATCGCAAGGATGAAGGCCGGGGGTGCTTAGACTGGGATGCTGAAGCTGGCTCTTTCAGTCCCTATCTTCCCCCTGATGTTTCTGTGGTAGCATTTGGGCTTAATCCAAACTTGGTCGAGCTGGTGTTGCGTCCCCCTACATGCCTAGCTTATGTAGCGAACTTGTCTCCTGCTAGTACTCAGTCCGTTCTAGTAGTAGTTGCATAAATGCCCATTTACACTGAGATGTTGTCGGATAATGGTTCTCTATGGTTGGGTTTCTTTAATGAAATCAGAGGGAACCCCCTCTTTCGATATATAAAAAAAACAGTGGCACTAGCGGTGCCAAAACATTGCCTCAAATTAATAGTGCCACTAGATTAAGGTGCAAAATAATAACATTACTGCTTTATCATGGCAGTGCCAAAACAGTAGCACAAGAGCAGGATCAAGATGCAGGATCTTTGGCAAACGGTCAGACCAAAAAGGAACATACCTCGTGATGGGAACCATATCTGCGGTCAACGCCATCATAGAAGGGATGACACCAGTCACCAACATGGATGATTCAATTCATGTGACCTTTTGGTGCAGTTCACCTAAAATGAAGCAATGTCCCATGAGCTAGCTGCTTCTTCTTCTTCTTTTAAGAAAAGGGCTCCAGCCCCGGTTCCATTTCCATCAGAAAACGAAACCCACAGAGCTTCTTCTTCATTAGTTGCAATAAAATTTAGCAACATCAAGGTTGGTCGTGAAGCTCCTAGAGAGTAGGCGGACCAGGACAGTTGCATCTCTAACGAAAAGAAGCAACTTATCTTAATGGGAAATTTAGCAAGACATGAAAAAAGTGCCATTGATTCACATTACTGGAGGCATTACATTGAAAACAACATTGGTTTAACGTGTCCTTACTTTTAACAGTGCGACTGCTACATTTTACCAGTGGCATTACATAAGAGTGGCTCGGGGCAACAAACATCAGAAGAGGATATCTGGGTTGGTCCCATTTTTGTTCGGTATATAGCCACCTTATACTGTGTGAGGCTAGCAAATCTAGTGCAGGACTTACTCTGTTGACTTGTTCCCCAGTCCCCACTTTCTTTCCTTTTTCAACCAATAGATTGGGTTTATATTGAGTTTGTACTGTGTTCCTTTTATTTCCCTATTAGACCTAGAGACCAAATGGATAGCCAGTCTCTGCTACTTTTCGCCCCCGTTATTTCCTCTTTCGACCAAGTCCTAGATTCAGGTAACAAATCTTCCCCCACCCCACCCCCTTTCTTCCTTGTTTGAACCAAGTACTACTAGATTCGAGTGCATGAACTAGTTTTACCTCTTAACAGTAAAAAATTAGGTGGTTTTCGAACACCCGATCAATCCTATCTACACGAGGGGGCCTGAGAAATAGTAAAAGATACAAATGCAGCGACGTCAGGAGCTCGGGAAGTAGAGCAAGGCCGGTTTCGAAGGAAGTTATACCTGAGGGTCTCCGGGATGTCGCTAGGTGGGCAGGAGGAGGCCGGATCTGCCCACACTACGGCAGCGAGGAAGAAGGGGTGGGAGGCCCTCCCTCGCTAGCGATGCTTGGGAGAGAACGGCAAGGCACGCTGATCGGGACGCGCCGACAGTGGGTACGAGCCGTCGCCGAGGACGACCGCGTGAACGTTGCACCTTCTCACCTTCCTCGGCGGAGAGGATCCGGCTGGATCTGTGACCAACAGTGAGTAGAGAGAGCACCGCTGTCGTGTTTAGATCTGGAGAGGACGAGACAGTGTGAAGAGAGCAACACTAGCAAGCAAGCGCGGAGGCTCCTGCCTATATAGTGGAGTACTAGTTTTCTTTTGTCTACCGGCCGGAGCCGGCTTGACCTCGGCAATGACTGTCGAGAAGTCTTCATGCACGTGCCCCGGAGGCGCAGTTGTCGTCATTTTGATCTGAAGCACCGGATTATAACATATAACACAAAAAAATGCCACATGACAAGAAATCATAACCTCACTGCCCAAAGGAGACAAGATGAATCCCGACGGACAAACTAGACGAGGATCAAAGCTCAAATTAAAGATAAACTCATAGAAAAGGGGTCCGTCGATAGATGTCCTAATTAACATAGCCGACTTAACCTAGATGGCAGCTGAGTAGTCTTCGTGCATGTGCCCCCAATGACTAGCCCAACTCAGTTGTCGCTGTTTAACCCTTGAAGTGATCCGAAGCACATGACACCTAATTTTGCGAGATGACAAGAAACCTTTTTTAGATTTCTCACCAGAACTACAGCCCTGTACAACACAGCCTGCACGATATGTAGACGATAGCCAATCCAGGCGTGTCTGCTGGAGTCTGGTCACATGCATGGACGAACTGATCTTCCGTGTCTTGCAGGGATCGTCCAGGTACCAACGTATGTACTCCTACAACACTTCTCTTGTCTCTCTCTTCTATTAACTCACCCGACTTGCGGGGCCGGGGAGTGTTCCTATGGTCGGTTCTCAATTGCGGTCCCACATGCGTGTGCAAACGCAATATGATGCGCGTTCCATTCGGAGAGCGGCGTGCTAGACCGACCGACCATCTGGGGTGCGACGCGAACGCGACGGGCGTGCTGTATACTCCGTACATGTGTACCGCCGTTTTCTTGAGGCTTTGCTCCATGGCGCAATCCATGGATACAAAATTAGTATACTGTACTATTTAAAAGTCAAGGGCGGGGCTTTTCCCGTGCGGTAGGCATGGCAGTTCCGCCTAGTCGGTTCGACAGAGACGCGAGAAGATGAGGGAGTAGGCTGCTGCAAACGTAGGGCTGTGTGATTTGACAGCGAGTTACTTCTGGACAGATGGGGCCGGTGATTTGACTTGCCATTATCATTTTAACTGCGGCGCTACGACCGGCATGAGTCTCCCGATTCCTGACCACCTCCATACAGGTGCCTCTCCCGATGCTCCACCATGTAGAGGCTGGCTCTTGCTTGAGAGCCCACTCCTCCACTTTTTCCTTGCCTCTTTCCCCCCACATATGCAAAAATGCCATGTAAAGCGGGCTTATAGCCCACTATTGTACTTGATCCTACAGGTGCTAAGCCTGCCACATAGGCATAAAGTCTGATGTGGCAAGTTAATTAAGAAGAGAGAGACTAGTTTGGTGACCCCAGGTAGAAACGGTGATAAGCGCGTGTACCTAGATGAAGCAAACTTAGCAACAAAAAACTAAGGACCTATGCATTGGGGATTTGAGTTGCTAAGCCATTTAATGCCCATAGCACCTCATCTAAGCACCATTTCATTGGAAGAGGTCACTCCTTAGCAAATACAATAAATACTATGAAGAAGGAGATAGAGAGAAGTAAACAAAAAATACTCTTATAGCCAACCTTATAGCTAACCTTGTTGTATGAGTGACTAAGTGATGACTATGTATGACATGCCAACATCAGATAGCCTAACGCACCGTGTTAAATCTCCAAGGGCGCGACCACACGAGCGAGGCGACGGTTGTGGTAGGCGCGACCATGATACGGGCTGCTAGCAGCCCTTGGATCTGAGATCGAACGGTCGCATGCTAAGTTGCTGAAAATTTGCAGAATAACCCTCCAGGATAGGATATTCACCCATAGGTCTAGAATCACGCCATGCAACCGTTCGATCTCAAATCCAAGGGCTCTCGGAAGCCCGTATCATTGGAGAATGGAAAGCTTCGTATCACCTGTAATTTTCCCAACGCTTGACATGACATCGAAAGCCATTTAATTGGGCGTCGAGTAGACATGGCATCTAATTGGGCCCCCACAGTACTGTGCATGAATCCATTTATCCACCAGGCAAGCCAGTACCCTGCCATTCGCACGCGCCCCCCCCCACTCGACATTTTTACAATCGATAAACCGCTCCTAGTCGTCCTGTCCTTTCACATTACGGCAGTTCCACTAATCCTAACCCTCCTCCCAAATCCATGGCGTCCCAAATCTCCATGATCGGCGGTGAGTACAAGGTTAGAACCATCACCGGCGATGACTTCGACGTCATCTATGCCCGTTCTTCCGCAACGGTGAAAGAATGCCTTGCTCGCTTCGAACGCATGTTCGAAAACTCAAATGATGAGTGGGTCGCTGGGCTAGATGTTGAGTACACCACAGTCCTGGGAAGCGAGAAGAAACTAAAGGAGGCAGAGAAGAAGAAGCCCACCGTGATCCAGGTTTGCGTGCATGACTTATGCTTGGTCTACCACATATGCCATGCCGACGTTGAGTGCGAGGAATTTAAGAAGTTCCTCAAGGGCGGTCGAGTCAAATTCGTTACTGTAGACTTTAGGAACGACAAGGAAATCCTGGGTCGGATAGGCCTCGTTGTAGGCCAGCCCTTCGATCTCCAGAAGGCAGGCCTGGTGTCCTCCCTTGATCAGCCTTCAATGCTGACCCTGGCAGGAGCCATGGTTCATCCTTCGTACGGTAAACTAGAGAAGCCTCCGTACACGTTTCATCGTCATGCATGGCAGTGGAATGTACTAGATATAGACCACATCCACTACGCTGCAATGGATGGCTACCTTTGTTTCAATATCTACAAGGGTTGGATGAAGAGCAAGAGCCAAGTGTGCGGTTCAAGCAAAGAAGTATCGCCTAAGAGGAAGAGGGACAAGGACGAAGTCGAGGACGTGGACGAGGGCTCCGAGTAAGGTGGCAGTGTCGTTGCTCATGGTGGTTCTAATGCAGTGTCTACCGGATTAGTTGCTTAGTTTAATTTCTGGTGTGCTTAGTTTTATTTGAGGGGTGTGTTGTGCTAAGCCCCCAGCAGAACTATGTTATGTTTCTTCTCGTTATATTTCATACATTTCATCTTTTAGTTGGTATAGTACTACCACTCGTTTCTTGACATTATATACATACAATATATATGGCCAACATCATATAGCCAGCAGTTTAGTTGTCAAAGAATTTCAGGGTGCTTAGTTTTGTCAAAGAATTCCAGGATGCTTAGTTTTATTTGAGGGGTGTGTTGTGCTGGACACCATTAACTTATCATTGTGAGAATCAGCTTATTTTTGTCATGTAACATGGTCAACGGGTTTGACGTGAAAATAACAATGTCTAATGGCATTTCTGAGCAAACATCTAACTTAACGATGGCATTTTTTAGATATCTAATTGCATTTTTGAGCAGGCATCTCACGGATCGATGGCATTTTTTGAGTAGTTGTAACTTCTAATGGCAAAACAATACACAACTAGTGGCATAAATAATAAGAACCCAAGAATTAATAGGTATGCTAATTTCTTTATTTGTTTATACCTTTGTGTGCGAAACAATATACGCTGCCTCCCCCCAGATTTTCTTTACAGAGGCAACATAGAACTATATGAGTGCCCTGTTAAATTTTGGAATTATTCCTGGTTCGTTTGGCCTTTTTTATACATTAATTGAGTTTCTGGTCATTTAATGTGCATAATTCAAATTTGAACTACAAGCACATGCTCCCGTGCACCAAAGTTGACTGAAAAATCACATGTGTGTCCCCGGGTGAATTTCTAGGTCATGCAAGAATTGTGAATGAATATCAAACATTTGGGCATCGTGGTTCGGTGGAGAACATTGAGAAGCTTGGTTTTAAAATTCTTGTAAATCCAAAACACGCCTGAAAATCATGAAACTTGGCATGGTGTCATGTCATGGTACTACCATGCTGTGGTATTTTTTTTTCAGAATAGGAACAAGTTTCGGTTTAAGCTTTTTGCAAACCGGAGCTTCTGTCAAGAAGGCTCGTGGTTCTGAGAGGGAACGTATCACCTTTGTGTGCATAATTCAAATTTTAAATACAAGCACATGCTCCAGTGCACCAAAGCTGGTTGAAATATCACATGTGTGTCCTCGGGTAAATTTCTAGGTCCCATGCCAGAAATGGGAATGAAATTCAAACATCTGGGCGTCATGGCTTGGCTGGAACTTGGTTTTTTAATTCCTGTAAATCCGAAACACGCATGAAAATCATGAAACTTGGCTTGGTGTCATGACATGGCACCAACATGCTGTGGTAATTTTGCTGTCTAATTTGCGAAGGCACACACATTAATAATCAACAAAGTCATTTTGGAACAAGTGCTGTCATGTTACAATCGGAAACACAAGTATTATTGAAACCGTGGGCGTTCTATTTACCATTTACATGCCGCCATGCGTCCCCTTTTGTTATTAGCTAGGAGGCGCCATGCAGGGTAGCTATTTGAGTACGGGAGGCGTGCGATCAGACCCCTGCGTGCTTATCGGGAGGAGAGCCCTTTGACCTCCATCTGCCGTCCACCTCTCTCCCAAGGTCGCCATTAATGGCGCCCGAGCCTCTGTTTAATGGCGTGGCAATGTCTCACTCGACTGAGATTTAAGAGAGAAAAAAGAAAATCTGAAAAGAAAATTTTGCATGGATCTTGATGTAAGATCCGACAGACCTATATAGCATCTACTGCGACTTATAGCAAGACTGATGAATATATATAAGGACGACGAGAGTGGATAATAATTGTGTTACATAATTAGGAAGATAATTAAAAAAGCCACATCCGGCTACGCCCGAAATACACAAGGGCAAAAGAAGAAGGAAGATGCATACAACGATCTGGCTCGCTGATCTCTACTTTCTTTATGCGCCGCAGGTCGCGGAGACTAGTTCTCGCGGCGGGCGATGATCTCTTTCATCAGTTTCATGTCCTTAATACGCTGCTTGGCAGCATCCACGGATTCCTCCACCAGCCTGTTGCGCTCGATGCGGAGCATGGCATTCTCGTCCATAAGTTTCTTGACGATGATACCCGTCCTCTGCAACAAGGCAGCGGTCTCCTCCGCCTACTTCGCCCTTCTGGCGATCTTCGCCCTCAGCAGGTCGCGCTCGCCCCAGAGCTTCGCATTACCCTCCCCTAGTTGCCAGATGACGCTGGTAGCCTCGTCCTGCAACCTCGCCCAGCCGGAGATCTGATCCATCTGGCTATGGACCATCGCACGCATGCGCCTGTAAGAGTCCTCGCCTGCCCGCGAGAAATTTTCCCAGGCTGCCCCGGCGCGGGGGGACCTCCATGCTACTTCGGCGGCATGGCGGGACATCTCTGCTGCTTCCGCGGCATGGCCGGACCAGCCTGCTACATCGACAGCACGGCGGGACCTCCGTGCTGCTTCGGCGGCGCGGCGGGACCTCTGTGCTGCTACTGCTGCGCGGCTGGACACGTCGGCTGCTTTCGCGGCGATGCGGGACATCTCTCGTGCTTCCTCTTCCATGCTCACCTCTCCCTGGTGGAAATCTCTCGACCCAGAACTCACGCTGGCCATGGCTTGATTGACTTGATTGTTTTTTGTGGATGAGGAGTTGAGGAGGAATGTGCAGTCATCTTAGCATAGTAGTATTTATAACCGAGTACTACTAGTACGCTCCTAAGTGGGAAACCGTTTAGGTTGTGATCAGTGTGAACAGGTTTGCAATTAAATATGGTGTGGTAGTAGTACTACCTCCGTTTCAGTTTACAAGTCCTACGCGTATACCTAGGTTGCCAATTTTATCACCCTAATATAAACTATATAACACAAAAATTATACCTTTTGAAAGTAGAAACTCTGAAGTTTATGTTGGTATATTTTTTGTAATATATGACTTGTATTAGGTTGGTCAAATTGACGACCTAGGGGTACGCGCACGCCCTGTAAACTGAGAGAGAGGTAGTAGTAATTTGGAATGTGACGAGACGCGCTCAAAATTTATTGACTGTTCTAGTTTCGAAGTGCGGCACTATTCCCGGATGGCGTAACGTCGGCACGTTTTCTCGGCCGTGGTGTAGCATATGCCATGGTACTAGTTCTTTTTCTACTGATGTGTACGTGCAAAAACTGGCACCGTCGGATACATATCTTACGCTTGGCGTTCGACAGGTATAGCCTCGTGGCGAGCTATAGACTAGTCTTTTTTCAGACGCATTACACCTATCTCTCGGGACTTCTCGCACGCACCATCACTGCTCCCTAGGTCGATGCCACCCACATACACTTGTACTCTGAGAAGAGGTGCACGCACGCACTCGTCCTCTCTCACACACGCATCTGTAGCTAGGAATTGTAGTGTTCTCAACCATCCGATTGGCTCTATCATAGGTTTCACGTTGCTCCTTGGCCTTGAGATTGAGAAGTTTAAAAAGCGGAGACTAAGATGGAGGCGTGAGGTTTTGGTTAATGTGCGGGCCGCACACGGCACCAACACGACACGAGCTTCATCTGCCTGGTGCGCATGCAGTCGGGTGAGTTGTCCAAGTATAGACACAATCAAGCCCTTGTTGGTATCCGCGCCTCGACTTTGGCTGGTCATAGTGGAGAGTAGCATAGACTAGTTACTAGTCTATGTTACTAGTACCTTCATAGTGGGTAGTGTCATATAGTATATGCGTAATTTGGCGACGAGCGCTCTCTATATGTACCAGCTTTTTTCTTTAATTACATCTTGTTAGTTTTGCTCCATGGCGCAATCCATCAATACTACTACTGTACAAATGTATACATTTTTTAAAAGGCTAGAGGGCAGGGCAGTCTAGCTTGGTCCTTTTCACGAGAGGCGAGGGCCTTTGTGATTTGACGGCTCATTACTGCTGGAAGGCGGGGCCTTGTGATTTGACTGCTCGTATAAATGTGCCGACGACCTGAGGAGGAGCAAAGAACCGTGCGGTATACTCAAGTTTTCCACTGGAGTACGACGGAGGAGCACGAAACACGGCAGCCCAGTGCCATATCCTCTACTCTCTACTCTTATTATATATTACTAGCAAGAGGCATTGTTCTATTGGCGATAAAGAATGATCTAATTTGCTAGTCATCTCATTTTAAGCATTGTTCTATTCATGCCTCGCAGAGAAGGTGACACGTGTGGCGAAACACCCGAAGCAAAATAAGAAACACAGGAGCAAAAGAACAAGGAGGATTATCACCCCAAAAAAAGAAGGAAGATGCACACACAAGTCTGGGGCGCTGCACATGTGCCACGTGGCTTCATGAACTGTAAGAGAGACACTGTGTAGCATGCCATTGTGTTTTGCACATACTTGAAGTACTAGTAAGGTACACGTGCATTGCACGCGTCAGATTTTGCAACCAAATTATGAATAAATGCCACACTATAGCATGTAAGCTCTGAGTCATATATGCCTGATGTAGACCTTCGTTTAATTCTTATAGTTCATCTCATTCAAAATCAATTAGTTTTTATAAAAAACCTAGGGCCTCTTTGATTCGTAGGATTTCCAAAACGCGGGAATAGGAAGAACATGGGATTAGAGTGGAATGTCGTCTTGAATCCTACAGGATGGTACGAGTGTTTGATTGTGCATAGAAAAACACAGAATTCTTTCAAAGAGGTTTGAGTGGATGGGATGTTTCCTATGAAATCTAGTGCAAATGAATCATATGGAAAAATTCCTATGGTTTACAATCCTACAAATCAAACAACCAAGATAGGAAAAATTCCTAAGTATTAGAATCCTCCAAAATTCCTTCGAGAATCCTTTGAATCAAAGAAGCCCTTAATCTATTTTATGATTCATGGAATTGTGCATTGTAAAGCATAAAGTAAAAACAAAGAATGGCAATTACTAGAAATTTTTTTTGGGCAGTTATGATACGGAAGATTCTAGAACAAAGGAGAACCACTGTTGTTTTGAGATTTGTGCATTATGCTTAAGTTCAACCATGGAGTCTGCTAGATTGTACATGTGGCCAAATCCGGTGGGGGCTAGAATATGGTGCGAGGTGCCGAGTGGAGGGAGACTATGAAGGAGTGCACAACTGTGAGATCGATATTTAGAGAGAGGGGGCGAGAACGTGCGCTGTTGCGCGCAGTGGCGGAGCCATGAAAAATGTCCCATGAGCTAGGGGGCCAAGCATTGCTAATCCTTTACGAGGAGGGCCAATTCATCAACTTAAACCGTTTTTACCAGCAATTGTCTAATGATCACATTCATATTAGCCTCGATATATAGTGATGTTAGGGGGGGGGCAGGGCCCTTGCTGCCCCTGTCTTCGCCATTGTGCGCGCGTCTGAGAGATGAAGCGGAAGGCATGGATGATGAGAGGGGGGCGTTGGATATATAATTAATGTGGGTGTATTAGCTATATATGTAATCCTATATAGAGAGGTATAGATTGATCGATGTGGACGTGGGAAAGAGGGTGAGACCTCACTAGATATATAGATTGATCGGTTTATGTGGAAAACTATGAAAGACCTAGCTATACACACACACACACATAGAGGAACATCGATCGTTGCGCATGCACGTGAGAGATAAAGAATGCCCGATATGATGGAGAGAGGGATGTGTGTGTGTGCCTTCATGGGAGACCGATCTGAAGAAAAAAATTGCATGTGTGCGATGGATAATGCCGACTGGTAGTGTGTGTGCATGCATGCACGAGAGAAAGTTAGTGGTACAATTATAAAGAGAAGACCAATGTGTGGGTGTAAAAGACTAGGTGAGGTCATAATCAATGTAAAGTTGAATTCAAATATTTGAATAAGAGATCATGATGTTTGAAACCCATGCATGCATCAATATAACGGAGATCTGCGCGGTGTGGTTTGGAAACGAGCATGTTGTAATGTATACATATTGAACAAGATCAGACTGGTTTGAATTTGAGATACCGATGGCAGACATCGTTTGGCCACATTGCATCCGTGCATGGACACACTATTCTAATTGGAGATGATGGGTGGCTTTCGCATCACATATCTATATCTATACCCCTATATATATATTATATTTTATATTTTTTATATAGTGTGCGGATAACTTTAACTTTGAAAGATGGTCGTTGGATGAGGCCAATCTGATGGTGCAAAGCTGGCAAATTTGAGCACTACTGGCCGTTGGATATCATCTAGATTCCACCAGATTTTGCCACATGTACAATCTAGAAGACTCTATGGTTGAACTTAAGCATAATGCACAAACCTCAAAACACAAGCACTTCTTCTTTGTTCTAGAATCTTCTGTATCAGAATTGCCCAAATGTTTTTCTACATGATTTGTTTTTACTTTATGCCTTACAACGCACAATTCCATGAATCTTAAAATAGACTAGCTTTCTTATAAAAACTAGATGATTTTGAATGAAATGAACTATAAGAATTAAACGAACATCTACATCATGCATATATGACTCAAAGCTTACATGCTATAATGTGGTATTTATTCATAATTTGGTTGCCAAATCTCATGCGTGCAATGCACGTGTACCTTACTAGTCTAAATGGTGTCTCTCTGTGTGTTGTGCGTGTTAAACACATTGTACGTAGTATATCATACTAGTCTAAATTGTCTTTTTTTCTTTTGGGTACACGTTAAGCTTGTTCTCCCGAAATTTCAAGCCGCGCCTTGTTATGCCGAAATTTCAAGCTAGCGTCTCTGTCTATCGTGCTGCGAAACTCCCGCCACTTCAACCCGCGTCTTGTTAGCCCGAAATATTTAAGATAAATCTTTGTCTCGTTGTGCTCCGACAACTCCCTCCATCTCAACCCGCGCCTTGCTATTCCAAAATTACAACGCGCGCGAAAACTCCCACCTCCTGTGAAATCCCGACACGCGAAATGCCCGTGATACCCCTGAACCGAAAGAACCGCCTCAAATCAGTGGGGGTACTTTCGTAACTTACCCCACATTTCGGACAAGTGCGTCCCTAAGCCATGGTTCCCCACTCCCATCCCATCCGCCCACCCATTCGTACACCGAGGTTGGGAAAACCCGTGAAGCCCCACACCCTCCTCCGTCCGCCACCCAGCCGGAGCCTCTTCCCCGACGACGTCATCCACAACAACACCTAGACGTCCCTCATCCACCGTACCGGGTGAGGATCCGTTGTCGATCTGGTCGTCCCGCCGGTTCAGCCACCCCGTCCTCCACCTCCAAGGAGCTGCCCCGACGTTCCCCTCGTCTTTCGCGCCACATCCATTCCCACACCGCCGTCTTCACCTGCACCACCGGAAGAGCATCATCATCATCGTTTCCTTGGATGAAGCTGCGGCCTAAGCAGCACCACAAAAGAGGTTGTACACTAATCGCCGCATTTTCTTCTTGATTCGATCTCACGGTGCTGTCGGCGCTCGGTCCCGAGCCGACACGGCGCGGCTCCATCCATAGTTTTTGTCTATAAGCTCCCAGCGCATCATAAGAACTAGAAAAATGGGGTTCTTTATCTTTCCTATATTTAGAATTATTATTATTATTGTAATTTACTTTTAGATTTGGGTAGTTTCTGCAACTATTATATCTATTTGCACACTTTCTTACGTGAACCAATTTTTGGTATAGCTTTTGCCATATTTTATTATCTCATAAATATGAGTTAGAAATAAAAAAAGAAAAAAAGATACAAAGATATCCGTTTCAGGGTAAAATAAACCCTTTACTTTAATTATTTTAAATGAAATTATTTTATTTCGAATTGGAACATTTCCGCGGGTCGCCGGCCACTTCCTCCACGGCGTCGCTCCCGCGGCAGTGACGTCCACATCAGTAGGAGCTGCTGCTGCTTTAGCTCTCGCTCGCGCTGCTGCTCTGCTCTTGCTCGGTCCCCTACCTGGTCTGCTCTTGCTCTTGCTCGCGCTGCTACTCTCGCTCTTGCTCTTGTTTGCGATGCTGCTCCGATTTAGCTACACTTCAGTCGACTGAATCGACTTTTAGGTCAGTCGATTTTCAGGGGGGCGGGGGGCTCGCCGGAGTTAAGGAAGAACCAGCCGCAGCGGGGAGGGGGGCTCGCCGGAGAGGTACCCCACGATCTATCTTAGGGTTTAGGGTGGGGGCGGTGGTCGCTGGCAGTGGTGGGGCGGTGGCGTGGGGATCGCTGGAGAAAGAGCTCAGCACGGGGGGCCTAAAGGGATGGCCGGGGCGGCGGCGAACCGGCGGTGGGGAGTGTTTTCGGGGTAGGCGGGGCGGCCCACCACCGGCCATGGGCGGCGGGGGGCGGCTATTTGGCCGGTGGTGGCTGGCGGCTCAGGGGGGTGGAGGTTGAAGATGAACTGCAGACCCTTGATTTCGTATCCAACGGCTGCAAAATTGACTAACCAGAGATGAAAAAGTCAGTCGACTGACGTGTCGCCTGACCTCTAGTGCGTTCAGTTTCGACAGTAAATATCAGTTTCGACAGCAAAATTCAGTTTCGACAGTTAAGTTCAGTTTCGACAGTTAAATTCAGTTTCGACAGTTAAGTTCAGAGATGAGCGGCTGATGTATACATCTAGCACTTTGTGGTTATGTATTTTACGTCATCTATTGGAGATGCTATTAGAATTCCACTCAGGTTAACGTTGTCTCTCTTGTCCTGCTTCAGCCTCGGCGTCGTACAACTCACCGGAGCTGCCCCAACGACGAAACCCTCCATCACAGCGGAGCAGTACCTTGGGCTCCATCTCCAGATGCCTAAGATCTTCTTCCCCTCCTCCGACAGCCAAGTCAGCCAGAGCATCCTCACCGGCCAACCCAATCACGCTGAGATCGACATGGCTTCGCCAAAGAGGTTGTACACTTGTTGCATATCTTTTTTACTCTACATGTTATATATATTGTCCACTGAGCACACGGAGTAATGGGAAATACGATTATTTTATCCTACTATATGACAAGCAGTGAGGTACCAGGCAACTTAGCTATTCGTGATGGACTCTCTTGAACTCCATCATTATTTATCTCTGCGCGTTTGAGCTGTGCATTTGTCGATGCCCTGGGAGTTGAGCTAGTAGGGCAGTGGCCTGGGTCCAAAGTAATAGAAGTAGCACAAAAACATTTTTTTAGTGTAGGCTTTTCCTTGCTCAAGCCTGCCTACTGGAATCGCCAGTGCTTGAAAGGAAAAGTGAATGAAAAACATAGGAATTGGAAAGTTCCGTATGGTACTACTTTTCATGAATTTGGTGCAAAGGAATGGAGCAAAGGAAAACTGTAGGATTTGTTCCTTTAGTGTCTCCTTGAAAGAAAAACCGTCGGAATTTTAATTTCCACTTGTCCTCCTTTTCAAATTCCTATTCATGAAGCACAAGACTAAGAGATAGGAGCATAATAGCATTATAACCGTACATTTTCTTGTGGTTTGACTTAATCTCACCATGCTTCTTTGCATCCTGCGATCTTCCAATTCTTGTGAACCAAACACCCAGATTGGCAGAAATCCTGTGTTTTTAAATTCTCTGTTTTGCACGTGCATTCCTATCCTATTCATGTCTATTTCCTATCCCTGCGTTGTTAGAATCCTTAAATTCAAACAAGCCCTTACACAATTACTTCTATTACAGATATGTGTCAAAGAAAACCTTGTGTGGTTTGTCCTGCTCCTGCGGTGCTGTGTTCCACCCCAGCTCAGCTGCTCCAACGACGGAAGGGTTCACCACAGTAGGTATCCGCTCTCCAGACTGTCTTTTGCCGCCTCAGATCTTCTTCCCCGCTGCCGGTAGCCACGACAACTGCATTACCATCATCAACTGAGCAGATGACCTTGAGGACTACACGGGTCCGCAAGAGAGGTCGCACTCTTCCGTGTCTGCTTACGTTATGCATCGCTTAATATGATGACATGCTACTTGATCGTCGTGTTCACCTATTAGACTCCGAGTCAGGTCCAAACTTATGCTGAAACTTGAGTTTTTAAATGGTTGTGGGGTACATATTGGGGCAGCAATCAGTACTATCTGTCTACTATCTGGTTAATCTCGGGTGTCTACTATGAGTTTCATGTTGGGTGCAAACAAACATTAAAGGAGCCATTATCTGTATTTTTTAACTAAAGCTATTATCTGCCTGCTATCATTGGTTTTGGGTCTATCCATAGTTTGCTACCATCACTTTGGATTTGTGCATGCACTCCTTACATAATCTCACTATATTTTATTCCTATGCATGTCAGTTATTGTACACAATAGAACTGAACATGTAGAGCAAAAGAGACGAGCCTTGCATGGCAATAAAATTTCATGCAGACGTCGCTCCATGGTGGGCGCAAAGGCAGCCCCCCTCCACCCATTTTGGATCATAATCAAGAGGAAGATAACTGTTTTGAGGGGGATTCAGAAGTAGAAGACCACTCCTATTTACCCCATGAGGTCTTCGCTCTAACTTGGCATGGTGATCTTGGTTATATCATGCATATGGTGCCTTGCATTGCTTACTTTATACATAAAATATGTCAACTGCTTAGTTTAGACATGCTTTGTATGAATGCCATCTGTTTAGTTTATTCATCGTTTATGTGAATTATGCAATGCCATCTTGTTTAGCCAGGCATCATATATGTGAATTTTGCAATGCCATCCTGCTTAGCCAGTCATCTTATATGTGAATTATATCAGACCATCCTTTTTTTCGTTACGTATTACATTTGTCAAGAATGTTAGTACATTCAACTACTCTTCGTGTGCATCAGCCATTTGACACGGTGATGGAAAATTCTGGAGTGAAACAAGGTCTTTAGAGCAGACTATGCTATCTGACAAAGCGCATATCTCGCTGGTTACGGATAGCTCCTCAGAGGAGGATTCAGAGACAGATGACCAGTGCTATTTCCCCCCGATGTGTATGCTCTAATTAACTTGGCAGGGTTATGTTGCTGATATCATGCGTATGGTGTCTTGTATTGCGATGTCATTTGATAAGTTTAGACATGCTTTGTGTGAATGCCACCTGTTTAGTGTCTAATTACCATATATGTGAATTATGCATTGCCATATTGTTGCAAGACATTATATATGTGAACTATGCAATGCTATCTTGTTGCAAAGGCATTATATATGTGAATTATGCAATGCCATGCTGTTGAGCCAATCATCATGTATGTGAATTATATCATGCTATCATTTTTTTGTATTACGTGTTCCATTTGTCGACAGTGTTTGTATATTCAACTACTCTTCCTGTGCATCAGCCATTTGAAGTGGCGATGGAAGTATCTGGAGTGAAAACAAGGTATTCAGAGCAGACAATGCTACCTGCTGAAGCAGACATCTTGCTGGATACAGAGAGCTCCTCAGAGGAGGATTCAGAGACTGATGACCAGTCCTATTTCCCCCCTGAGGTCTATGCTCAAACTTGGCAGGGTTATATTACCTCATGCATGTTGTCTTGCATTGCTTAGTTTTTACATCATATATGGATTGCCATCTGCTTACTTGCTTACTATATAAATCATATATTTGAATTATATCATGCCATCATGTTTACATACACAACATCTATCTGAATTATGGCATGGCAACCCATTTAATAAAGACATCATATAGTTATATCATCTCATCCTGTTTAGTGTTTACAGTCATCATATTTTGAATTATGTCATTCTATCCGGGAATTATATCATGCTATCATGTTTCCATAGGCGGCATGTATGTGAATTATGGCATGCCAACCTATTTAATAAACACATTATATAGTTATATCATGTCATCCTGTTTACATAGTCATCATATTTTGAACTATGTCTTTCCATATTTTTTAGTTAGCCATCATAATGTGAAATTGTATCATGCTATCCTGTTTAGTTAGCCATCATATATGTGAAATTGTGTCATGCTATCCTGTTTGGTTAGACAACATAAATGTGAATTATTTCATGCCCTCTTTTATTCCCCACTATCCATTGCACCTGTCTATCATACAATGTCTGTACATTCAATTACTTTTCTTGTTTATCAGCCATTTGAATTGGAGAGGGTGATGGCAGTATCTAAGGGAGTAACAACACGGTCTTCAGAAAAGATAGTGCTACCAGTTGATGCAGATAGAACCACGGTTGTACTTGCCCAAGAACCAGCCCCACCACACATAACCCAGACTCTCGCAGATTGTACCCCTACCCAGTTGGACAGAGAACCAGCTACACCCCTTCTAACCCCAACCCCAGCAGATAGTAACCCAGTTCCAGTTGACACAGCACCGTCTCCACCACAGAGCACCCAAACACGAGCAGTTAGTAAGGGAACTGCAGTGCCCAAAGCACGAGGACCACCACTCTGAATCCCAACTCAATGCTTAAAGGAGAAGAAGAATTGTTCTCAGGTCAGGTTCTGTAGCTATGGTTCATACTCCTTTGCTCTTGCATCACTGTATTTACTCAGACCAACTATTTTCAAATTTGAAGGATGGAATTGAAACTCCAATGGCGCAACAGGTATGTTTTAAACTTGTTTCTTTAACTAGTTTGCTGTTGTAACTTGCTCTATATTGATTTCAGTTTCAATTGAATAAACAGTTATGTTCTCATGTCATGCACATTACAAGTGTCTCTATAGTTTCCCACACTTATATTCTGTCTATTCTGCTTTGTCTTGAACAAATATTATTTGAACTGTGTCTCTATCTTGATTTGGCAACAAAAACTAGAATGATATAGACCATAAAGTGACCATGGTACATAGATATATGTTTGTTTCATGCTGTTATCCTGTGCACTTTACTACTGAACTGATTTACCAAAATGAGTTTCATATACAACATGGTAAACCTATGATGTGTCTGCTTGTTTCTCTTTTAGAATGCGGACAAAATATTGGAGAAGAGTACCCCGTTATGCAATGATGAAGGAACTAATGCAGATAAGGTTCAAGACAGTGAGACATCCCTATTGGTCTCCAAGGAAGCTGATAAAAACTACCTTGACGACAGTGAGAGAACCCAGAAGTCCTGTCTTGATGTAGTGTTCGAGTTACTGGCCACTACTTCTGGCACAAGCTCTTCGAACTCGCTGCCTGAATCAGTTCGTCTTCCTGAGTCTCAGCTTCAAGTTGAAAGACATCGATCAGATGTGTTGCGACAGGAAGCTGAAGGACTGAGGAAGTCCCTGTAGAATTCATATGCATACTTTTTGGTGCAACATCAAGTGCTGGAGGATTTAAGCGCCAAACAAGAGAAAGTTAATAAGCTTGCTAAGCATCTTTCCAGCATTATGGGTACCCAGGATATTGTTTCTTGAGATCTTCTGAAGTGGTTTTAGTTCTGGACTTGTTTTGCTGCGGCGTTTATTTGCACTGGTCGCCAACTTTGACAACCAGTGTATATGATATGCTGCTTTGTTCCCTATATTTGCACTGGTGGCGAACTTTGATGCCCAGTGGATGTAATATGTGTAATAGCCGTGATCGCCTAGCGTAAGTTACTTGCTTATTTATTTCCTTGTTGTCTTGTTTATTTGTTTGCTTGTAGTCAGTGCTGTTCTTTTTCCGCGGTTTTCTAGTGGCCGCAATAACCTATTTTTTAAACTAGGCCACAATAACCATGGGCTACATATTTACTGTAGTGACACTGGGCCTTCTACGGGCCGTAGAAACAATGGGCCTTCTACGGGGCGTAGAAACAATGGGCCTTCTACGGGCCGTATCATCAATGGGCCTTCTACGGGCCGTATCATCAATGGGCCTTCTACGGGCCGTATGATCGATTGCCAAAACATGGGCCAATAACATACCGCTTTATGGCCGTAAACAGACTAGACTTGGAACCGTCCGTTCATGGGCCGACCATAATGGGCCGTCGTTAATCTGCCGTAGTTGATGACGCTATGAAAATGGCCCAACGTATTAACGGGCCACAAACGGGCCGACTGTAAGCACGGGCTGAATTTGGCCCACAAGCAGAAAATGACAGTAACGGGCCGTAAGTAACCGAATGCTGGAAATGAGCCCAAGAATAAATGGGCCCTAAGAAGGCCGAAAGATAGCATGGGCTGGAAACAGCCCAACGGAATAATGGGCCGTTATTGGGTATAAAGTGATACACCGTTCATTACTGTCCAGTTTTACCACAGGCCATTAATGGGACGAGGGTTACTAAGGGCCTCATATGGGCCAAAAGACGTCATGGGCCATACATGGGCCGGAAGTTAAAACGGGATGGAATTATATTGGACGGCCCAAATGACGCTAAATGGCCTAATTCGGATAGGCCGTAAACGGACCCTGGGTTAGCGGGCTGTAAATGGGCTATATGCGAACAGGCCGTTAACAGGCTTGCCATGGGCCGGCCCGCCACCTTTTGACCAAGGCAAACGTGCCGACCTTTTCACAGGAACGGGCCTCTGTTGGGCCGTGCCACGTGTCGACGTATCATAGGCACTTTGGGTCCAATGAGTGGATGACATCTGTCCCAACGGTGAGCCGACACGTGTTTCCTCCAGCCAATGATGATTTTACACGTGGAAAATCCCCATTGGCCGGGGCTGTTAACGGGTTATCGGATCCAAAATCGGACCCGATAGCTTAACGACGTTCCGTTACGGTGGATGCCACGTGTCGGTCACCCTTGACGAAAGCACTTCTGTGGCGCGTGATTTATCGTCATGGAAGTGGACACTTCTGTGATGTTAATTTGGGTAATGTCATGGAACACTTCTATGACAGCACAGGTATGACTATCCTGATTCTGTCATAAATTTGTCATGGATGTACATGCATGACAGAAAACGTGACCTACTGTGACAAACACGTATCATCACTGAAGTGTTTTTTTTTGTAGTGCCCCCCCTGACATGAAATCGACGCCGAAAATTCCTATAAATACAGAAACCCCCGAAAAGAAACATAGATCGGGAGTTCCGCCGCCGCAAGCCTCTGTAGCCACCAAAAACCAATCGGGTCCCTGTTCCGGCACCCTGCCGGAGGGGGAAATCATCACCGGTGGCTATCTTCATCATCCCGGCGCTCTCCCTGATGAGGAGGGAGTAGTTCACCCTCGGGGCTGAGGGTATGTACCAATAGCTATGTGTTTGATCTCTCTCTCTCTCTCTCTCTCTCGTGTTCTTGATTTGGCACGATCTTGATGTACCACGAGCTTTGCTATTCTAGTTGGATCTTATGATGTTTATCCCGCTCTACCTTCTTGTAATGGATCGAGTTTTCCCTTTGAAGTTATCTTATCGGGTTGAGTATTTACGGATTTGAGAACACTTGATGTATGTCTTGCATGTGCTTATATGTGGTGACAATCACGTGATCCACTTGATGTATATTTTGGTGATCAACTTGCGGGTTTTGTGACCTTGTGAACTTATGCATAGGGGTTGGCACACGTTTTCGTCTTGACTCTCCAATAGAAACTTTGGGGCAATCTTTGAAGTACTTTGTGTTGGTTTGAATAGATGAATCTGAGATTGTGTGATGCATATCATATAATCGACCCCGCGGATACTTGTGGTGACATTGGAGTATCTAGGTGACATTAGGGTTTTGGTTGATGTGTGTCTTAAGGTGTTATTTTAGTACAAACTCTAGGGCTGTTTGTGACACTTATAGGAATAGCCCAATAGGTCAATCAGAAAGAATAACTTTGAGGTGGTTTCGTACACTACAATAATCTCTTCATTTGTTCTCCTGCTATTAGTGACTTTGGAGTGACTCTTTTTTGCACGTTGAGGGATTGTTACATGATCTAATTATGTTATCATTGTTGAGGGAACTTGCACTAGTGAAAGTATGAACCCTAGGCATTGTTTCAAAGCATTGCAATACCGTTTTCGCTCACTTTTATTACTTGCTACCTTGCTGTTTTTATATTTTCAGATTACAAAAACCTATATCTACTATCCATATTGCACTTGTATCACCATCTCTTCGCCGAACTAGTGCACCTATACAATTTACCATTGTATTGGGTGTGTTGGGGACACAAGGGACTCTTTGTTATTTGGTTGCAATGGTTGTTTGAGAGAGACCATCTTCATCGTACGCCTCCCACGGATTGATAAACCTTAGGTCATCCACTTGAGGGAAATTTGCTACTGTCCTACAAAACTCTGCACTTGGAGGCCCAACAACGTCTACAAGCAGAAGGATGCGCAGTAGACATCAGGGTTCATCATCCTCATTGGTGCCTCTCCGATGATGCGTGAGTAGTTCATTGTAGACCTATGGGTCCGTAGGCTACAGTAGCTAGATGGCTTCTTGTCTCTTGTTGATTATCAATACAATGGTCTCTTGGAGATCTATTGGATGTAACACTTTTGTGTAGTGTTTGTTGGGATCCGATGAACTTTGAGTTTATGATCAGATCTATATCCATGAAAGTTATTTGAGTTCTTTGATCTCTTTTATGCATGTTTACTTATAGCCTCGTATTTCTTCTTCCAATCTTTGGTTTCGTTAGGCCAACTAGATCGATTTTTCTTGCCATGGGAAGAGGTGCTTTGTGATGGGTTCGATCATGCGGCGTTCTTTCCCAGTGACAGAAGGGGCAACAAGACACGCATGTATCATTGCTATTAAGGATAACAAGATGGGGGCTATTCCTACATGAATAGATCTCGTCTACATCATGTCATCGTTCTTATTGCATTACTCCGTTTCTCCATGAACTTAATACACTAGATGCATGCTGGATAGCGGTCGATGTGTGGAGTAATAGTAGTAGATGCAGGCAGGAGTCGGTCTACTAATCTTGGACGTGATGCCCATATAATGATCATTGCCTGGATATCGTCATAATTATTTAAAGTTCTATCAATTGCTCAACAGTAATTTGTTTAGCCGCCGTGTGCTATTTCTTAAGAGAAGCCACTAGTGAAATCTAAGGCCCCCGGGTCTATTCTTCATCATATATGCTTTCCGATCTATTATTTGCCATTTTATTTTCAGATCTATTATTCTAAAAACCCCAAAATACCTTGCTGCACTTTGTATTTGCATCTTTTATTTCGCGTTTTATTGAGATCTATTTATCCAATCTATCACAATGTTATCCCGTCAACTTGATAATTTCCTACGCCGTTACCCGTAAGAGGGATTGACAACCCCTCATAAGCATCAGGTTGCAAGTATTTGTTCTTTGTGTGCAGGTACCGTTTACATAGTGTTGCTTGGTTCTCCTACTAGATTTTTACCTTGGTTTCATTACTGAGGGAAATACCTACTGTAGCTGTGCCGCATCATCCCTTCCTCTTTGGGGAAAATACCGACTTAGTTCAAGCGACATCAAAAGGAATTTCTGGCGTCGTTGCCGGAGAGACATTATGAACATCTATCAGGTTCCTAATCACAAATATCCAATTGCTCCTCATGCCACTAGTATGGAATCTTGTGATATTAATGCCGCTTTGTTGAATCTTATTATGAAAGATCAGTTTTTCGGTACTCCTAATGAGGATGTTGCGTCCCATCTTAACACATTCGTAGAATTATGCGATATGCAAAATAAAAAACATGTGGACAATGATATTGTGAAGTTGAAATTATTTCCGTTTTCTTTGCGAGATCGTGCAAAAATTTGGTTTTCTTCTTTGCCTCGCAATAGTATCGATTCTTGCGATAAATGCAAAGATGCTTTCATTACTAAGTATTTTCCGCCCGCGAAAATTATTTCCCTTAGAACTCAAATCATGTGTTTTAAGCAACTTGAGCATGAACATGTTGCGCAATCTTGGGAAAGAATGAAGTTGATGCTAAGAAATTGTCCTACCCATGGTTTAAATCTTTGGATGATCATACAAATTTTTTATGCGGGATTGAACTTTGTTTCTAGAAATCTTTTAGATTCCTCCGTGGGTGGTACTTTTATGGAAATTACTTTGGGTGAATCTACTAAATTGCTTGATAATATTATGGCAAATTATTCACAATGGCATACCGAAAGAGCGCCTACTAGTAATTTTTTTAATTCGGTTGAAGAAATTAGTACTTTGAGTGAAAAAGTTGATGCTCTTATGAAATTGGTTGCTAATAAAAGTGCTCCTATTGATCTTAATGATGTGCCTTTGTCTACTTTGGTTGAGCAAAATAGTTATTCCATATATGGGAATTTTGTCTCGCGAAACAATTTTAATAACAATGCTTATAGAGGTAATTTTAATCCTAGGCCTTTTCCTTGAAATTCCTCTAATAATTATGGTAATTCCTATGGTAATACTTCTTATAATAATAATAGGAACACCTTTTATCTTGAGAATAATATTAAAGAATTTATCAATGCTCAATTTTTTTTCGATAATACGATAGAAGAAAAGTTGAATAAGATTGATGATATGTCTAGAAGCATTGATAGGATTTCTCACGATGTAGAAAATCTCAAGTTCAAAATTTTTGACCCAAGGTTGAGGAATCAATTAAAGCTTTATATGTTTCTATGGATGAAATAAAGAAAAGAACTGCTATGCTTAGAGCTAAAAGAGAATTTTTAGAAAGAGCGTTTTCTATTGATTGCTTTCATAAAATGATGAAGATCTTAAAGTGATTGGTGTTTCTTCTATTGATTCTTTGTTTAGTAAGATTAAAATTGATGATAAAGGGACTGAAGAAGAGTCAACTTTAGTTAGAAGGCATCCCTATAATTTGGAGGGTGAAAATCTTGATGAAAAAATTGATAAAAGTGGGTTTGGAGAGGTCAAAACTTTAACTAGTGATGTGCCCCCTATTTTGGATTACAAAGAATTTAGTTATGATAATTGTTCCTTAATTGATTGTATTTCCTTGTTGCAATCCATGATTAATTCACCCCATGCTTATGAACAAAATAAAGCTTTTACTAAACATATCATAGATGCCATGATGAAAGCTTTGGAAGAAAAGTTGGAATTAGAGATTGCAATTCCTAGAAAATTACATGATAAATGGGAACCTACCATCAAAGTCAAGATTAAAAATTATCAATGTTTTTCTTTATGTGATTTGGGTGCTAGTGTTTCCACAATTCCAAAATCTTTATGTGATGTGCTTGGTCTTACCGATATTGAAGAATGTTCTCTCAATTTGCATTTGGCATATTCTACTATTAAAAAGCCATGGGAAGAATTAATGATGTTTTTATTCTTGCAAATAGGAATTATTTTCCCATAGATTTTATTGTTCATGACATTGATTGCAATACGTCTTGTCCAATTATACTTGGTAGACCGTTTTTACGCACTATAGGTGTCGTGATTGATATGAAAGAAGGCAATATTAAATTTCAATTTCCACTAAGAAAGGGAATGGAACACTTCCCTAGAATGAGAATTAATCCACCATATGAATCAATCATGAGGGCATCCTATGGATCTAGAACCAAAGATGACAATACTTAGATATATGAATTATGCCTAGCTAGGGGCATAAAACGTTAGCGCTTGTTGGGAGGCAACACAATGAATAAAATTAATTTTTGCCTTTTTCTTGAGTGTTTGCACAATTATGCCTCTATTATGATTGTGTTTTTATGTTTTAATTAGTGTTTGGGCCAAGCAAAGCCTTTGGGATCATGTTGGGTGATAGTTTATTTGATCTTGTTGAAAAATAAAAACTTTTGCGTCCAGTAAAATAATTTTGAAAAATCACAGAAGCGACAAAAAATTCTGATTTTTTTGCACAAGATTGATATACTAATTGCCCACGTTTTCCTAATTTAAAAAAAATTGGAGTTAGAGAAGTATATGAAGTTTTAGATTGCTACAGACTGTTCTGTTTTTGACAGATTCTGTTTTTGTTGTATTGAGTGCTTATTTTGATGAATATATGGGTTGTATCAGGGGGTATGAGCCATAGCAAAGTTGGAATACAGTAGATATAATGCAATAATAAAATATGAATGGGGTTGCAACAGTACTTAGAGTAGTGATTTGCTTTGTTATACTAACGGGTCTCACGAAGGTTTTGTTAAGTTTTATGTGATTGAAGTTTTCAAGTTTTGGGTGAGATCACGATGGATGAAGGAATAAGGAGTAAGAAAAGCCTAAGTTTGGGGATACCCCATGGCAATCCAAGTAAATATTCAAGGAGAAACAAGCAACTAAGCTTAGGGATGCCCCGAGTGGCATCCCCTCTTTCTTCTAACGACCATCGGTATTTTAGTTAGAGCTATATTTTTATTCATCACATATCATGAGTTTTGCTTGGAGTGTCTTGTATTATAGGAGTCTTTGCTTGTTTTGCTTTTTGTTTTGTGTGAAGTATCCTTGTTGAACACACCTATTTGAGAGAGCCAAAATTATGCTATGATTTGATAGAATTGCTCTGTGTGTTTCACTTCAATTTTTTGAGCTATGGAATTGCTCTAGGGCTTCACTTATATCTTTTTTAGCACGGTGTGCTTTAATATTTTTGAAGAAATGCTCTCATGCTTCACTTATATTTTTTGTGATTCCCTATGCAAGCACGAAAGTAAATAGTGTTAGTTATGCTTAATGCTCGCTTAGTCTCTTGGTTGGATGCTTCTCAATCTTTTTTGCAAGCCTCCACTTGTACTAAGTAGAGATACTACTTGTGCATCCAAAATATTTAAACCAGTTTTGCCACATGAGTCCACAATACCTACCTATTTGCAGCATTTCCATGCCGTTCTAAGCAAATTTGTATGTGCCATCTCTAATTTTCAAAATAAATTTCCTTTTTGTGTGCTCGTACCGCTCATGAAGCGGCAGGGGGTGGCCAATATTTTCCATGCTAGATGTGTTATTTTCAAGATGAGTGTTTATTCACTTGTCATTGCACGAGAGTGCGACGGTAATAGGTGTTGGGGAACGTAGTATTTGAAAAACAATTCCTATGATCATGCAAGATCTATCTAGGAGAAGCATAGCAACGAGCGGGGAGAGTGTGTCCATGTACCCTCGTAGACCGAAAGCGGAAGCGTTTAGTAACGCGGTTGATGTAGTTGAACGTCTTCACGATCCAACCGATCCAAGTACCGAGCGTACGGCACCTCCGTGTTCAGCACACGTTCAACACGATGACGTCCCTCGAGCTCTTGATCCAGTTGAGGACGAGGGAGAGTTCCGTCAGCACGACGGCGTGGCGACGGTGATGATGACGTTACCGGCGCAGGGGTTCGCCTAAGCACTACGACGATATGACCGAGGTGTGTAACTCTGGAGGGGGGGGGCACCGCACACAGCTAAGAGAAGACTTGGTGTGTGTTCTAGGGGTGCCCTCCCCACGTATATAAAGGAGGGAGAGGGAGGGAGGCAGCCTAGAGCGCGCCCAAGTAGGAGGAATCCTACTTGGGCCCCTAGTCAAATTCGCCCCCCTTACCATATTTGGACAAGGGGGAAAGGAAGGAGGGGGGAGGGGAAGGAAGTAGGAGTCCTACTTCATACTTTCCTTTTCCTCCTCTCATTTACCTTTCTCCCCACGTGGTTGGCCCTATAGGGGGCGCACCAGCCCCTTGTGGGCTGGTGTGTTCCCTTACTTGGCCCATTAAGCCCATATCTTTGCCGGGGGTTGTCCGGAAACCCTTCCGGTGACCCGGTATCACCCGGAACACTTCCGGTGTCCAAATACCATCGTCCTATATAGGAATCTTTACCTCTCGACCATTTCAAGATTCCTCGTCATGTCCGTCATCTCATCCGGGACTACGAACAAACTTCGGTCATCAAATCACATAACTCATAATACAAATCGTCATCAAACGTTAAGCGTGCGAACCCTATGGGTTCGAGAACTATGTAGAGATGATCGACACACATCTCCGTCAATAACCAATAGCGGAACCTGGATGCTCATATTGGCTCCTACGTATTCTATGAAGATCGTTATCGGTCAAACCGCATAACAACATACGTCATTCCCTTTGTCGTCGGCATGTTACTTACCCGAGATTCGATCGTCGGTATCATCATACCTAGTTTAATCTCGTTACCGGCAAGTCTCTCTACTCATTCCGTAATGCATCATCCCGCAACTAACTCGTTAGTCACATTGCTTGCCAGGCTTATAGTGATGTGCATTACCGAGAGGGCCCAGAGATACCTCTCTGATACACGGAGTGACAAATCCTAATCTCGATCTATGCCAACCCAACAAACACCATCGGAGACACCTGTAGAGTATCTTTATAATCACCCAGTTACGTTATGATGTTTGATAGCACACAAGGTGTTCCTTCAGTATTCGGGAGTTGCATAATCTCATAGTCAGAGGAACATGTATAAGTCATGAAGAAAGCAATAGCAATAAAACTCAATGATCATAAAGCTAAGCTAACGGATGGGTCTTGTCCATCACATCATTCTCTAATGATGTGATCCCGTTCATCAAATGACAACACATGTCTATGGTCAGGAAACTTAACCATCTTTGATCAACGAGCTAGTCTAGTAGAGTCATAGTAGGGACACTTTGTTTTGTCTATGTATTCACACATGTATCAAGTTTCCGGTCAATATAATTCTAGCATAAATAATAAACATTTATCATGATATAAAGAAATAAAATAATAAATTTATTATTGCCTCTAGGGCATATTTCCTTCAATAGGGATGCCCAGTCCCGAAATGAAAAAGAAATTTACTTTATGTTGTCAAATAATAAATTCCTTGGGAAGTGTTGGTATGGAAGGCACCCGCGGATACGGCTAGCCATGGAAAGTGAAAGAATGGTGGAAAAAGGGAATAAAGTTTATTTTCTGTTTGGGAACCGCCGATGATATATCTGGCATAGAAAGTGTTGGGAATTACTCACTCATTTTCGTTGATGGGAAAAGTATGCCTCTCAAAAATTTTATCTCTCAATTTAAGCTTTGAGCTCTGGCACCTCTACAAATCCCTACTTCCCTCTGCGAAGGGCCTATCTATTTACTTTATGCAATTTTTATTTTTATTTGAGTCTCCATCTTCTCTTATAAAGCACCAACTAAGGGGCAGTATGATCGTACTTGAGCATTTGGTATAGCTAATATGCGAGTGTGTCTCATGAATGGATCAATGATTGAGCATGATGGGCTAGGGATAACTTTCTTTAGTGTTGATATTTTGAAAGACATGGTTGCTTGTTGATATGCTTGAGTATTGAAATCTTCATGTCAAAACTAGACTATTGCTTTGAATCATATAAAAGTCCATATGTCCATGCTTCAAAAGAAAAGAATATGTGATGAACATGTTAGGCAAAATTCCACATAAAAAATTCTGTTTTTATCAGTTACCTACTCGAGGATGAGTAGGAATTAAGCTTGGGGATGCTGATACGTCTGCAACGTATCTATAATTTTTGCTTGTTCCATGCTGTTATATTATCATTCTTGGATGTTTTACAATCATTTTATAGCAACTTTATATCATTTTTGGGACTAACCTATTGACATAGTGCCCACTGTCAGTTGATGTTTTTTCCTTTTTTTTACTTTGCAGAAAATCAATACCAAACGGAGTCCAAACGCAGCGAAACTTTTTGGAGAATTTTTCTGGACCAGAAGACACAAGATGTGCCAAAGAAGTACCAGAGGGGTGCCCCAAGGGGGGCACAATGCACTTGGGTGCGCCTGGGGGCCCAGGCGCTCCCTCACTGGTACATCAAGGTGCTATACAAACGGTTTTTAACCCCTTTCCGCGACGGCATTTGGAACCTTCACCAAGTGAGTGACTATGATAGGGGGGGTCCTTCCCAGACGACCAAAAAACCTTCGGGGATAGGGGCTCCATCCTTGCAACTCGTTTTTGCTCAAATTGCCATCGCAGCCGGTATTCTGTGGTGCTACGGTTATGATGCGTGGCCCATCACAAACGGTTCACTATTATAGAACGTGTATGATAAGCAGACAATCACACACATTCACTTTTCCCGAACTGTATGTGATAACTAATTAAGAAAATTAGCTAATCGTCGTACGAGTTTCGGATAGGATTACGAAATGTTGGACCGTCGTAACATCATCGTACATGACAACTATCGCACATGCTATTCTGTGGTGCAACATTTATGATGCGTACCATATCAGAAATAGTTCATGGTTACAAATCATGTATGATAAGGCAACTATCACAAACGTTTAGTTTCCCCGTACCGTTTGTGATATTTTCTGACATCGCACATGCTTTGCAAACGGCAACTGTGTGCATGCTTGATGTCTACTACGCAACTTTATCCTTGTAGACGTTGTTGGGCCTCCAAGTGCTGAGTTTTGAAGGGCAGTAGCAAATTTCCCTCAAGTGGATGACCTAAGGTTTATCGATCCGTGGGAGGCGTAGGTTGAAGATGGTCTCTCTCAATCAACCCTGCAACCAAATAACAAAGAGTCTCTTGTGTCCCCAACACACCCAATACAATGGTAAATTGTATAGGTGCACTAGTTCGGCGAAGAGATGGTGATACAAGTGTAATATGGATGGTAGATATAGGTTTTTGTAATCTGAAAAATATAAAAACAGCAAGGTAACGAGCGGTAAAAGTAAGCAAAAACGGTATTGCAATCCTTGGAAACAAGGCCTAGGGTTCATACTTTCACTAGTGCAAGTTCTCTCAACAATGATAACATAATTAGATCATATAACAATCCCTCAATGTGCAACAAAGAGTCACTCCAAAGTCACTAATAGCGGAGAACAAACGAAGAGATTATTGTAGGGTACGAAACCACCTCAAAGTTATTCTTTCTGATCGATCTATTGGGCTATACCTATAAGTGTCACAAACAACCCTAGAGTTTGTACTAAAATAACACCTTAAGACACACATCAACCAAAACCCTAATGTCACCTAGATACTCCAATGTCACCACAAGTATCCGCGGGTTTGATTATACGATATGCATCAGACAATCTCAGATTCATCTATTCAAACCAACATAAAGAATTTCAAAGAATTCCCCAAAGTTTCTACCGGAGAGTCAAGATGAAAACGTGTGCCAACCCCTATGCATAAGTTCACAAGGTCACAGAACCAGCAAGTTGATCACCAAAACATACATCAAGTGGATCACGTGAATATCCCATTGTCACCATAGATAAGCAAATGCAAGACATACATCAAGTCTTCTCAAATCCTTAAAGACTAAATCCGATAAGATAACTTCAAAGTGAAAACTCAATCCATTACAAGAAGGTAGAGGGGATAAACATGATAAGATCCAACTAGAATAGCAAAGCTCGCGGTACATGAAGATCGTGCCAAATCAAGAACACGAGAGAGAGAGGGATCAAACTCATAGCTACTGGTACATACCCTCAGCCCCGAGGGTGAACTACTCCCTCTGCGTCATGGAGAGCGCCGGGATGATGAAGATGGCCACCGGTGATGATTTCCCCCTCTGGCAGGGTGCCGGAACAGGGTCCCGATTGCTTTTTGGTGGCTACAGAGGCTTGTGGCGGCAGAACTCCCAATCTAGGTTTCTTTTCGGGGGTTTCTGTATTTATAGGAATTTTTGGCGTCGGTTTCAAGTCAGGGGGGTCCACGAGGAGCCCACAACGTCAGAGGGCGCGCCCGGGCGCCCTCCCCCCCACCCTTGTGGAGGCCCCATGTCTCTTCTGGCCCAACTCTTTTGCTTCGGGGGCTTCTTGTGGTCCATAAAAAATCACCGTAAATTTTCAGCTCAATTGGACTCCGTTTGATATTCCTTTTCCACAAAACTCAAAAACAAGGAAAAAACAAAAACTGGCACTGGGCTCTAGGTTAATAGGTTAGTCCAAAAAATCATATAAAATAGCATACAAATGCATATAAAACATCCAAGATAGATAATATAATAGCATGGAATAATCAAAAATTATAGTTACGTTGAAGATGTATCAAGCATCCCCAAGCTCTATTCTTGCTCGTCCTCGAGTTGGTAAATGATAAAAATAGAATTTTTGATGTGGAATGCTACCTAACATATTTATCCATGTAATTTTCTTTATTGTGGCAAGAATATTCAGATCCATAAGATTCAAAACAAAAGTTTAGTATTGACATAAAAACAATAATACTTCAAGCATGCTAATAAGGAAATTATGTATTCTCAAAATAACATGGCCAAAGAAAGCTTATCCCTACAAAATCATATAGTCTGGCTATGCTCCATCTTCATCACACAAAATACTCAAATCATGCACAACCCCGATGACAAGCCAAACAACTGTTTCATACTTTTGATGTTCTCAAACCTTTTCAACTTTCACGCAATACATGAGCGTGAGCCATGGACATAACACTATAGGTGGAATAGAAGGTGGTTGTGGAGAAGACAAAAATAAGGAGATAGTCTCACATCAACTAGGTGTATCAACGGGCTGTGGAGATGCCCATCAATAGATATTAATGTGAGTGAGTAGGGATTGCAATGCAACGTATGCACTAGAGCTATAAGTGTATGAAAGCTCAAAAAGAAACTAAGTGGGTGTGCATCCAACTTGCTTGCTCATCAAGACCTAGGGCATTTTGAGGAAGCCCACCGTTGGAATATACAAGCCAAGTTCTATAATTAAAAATTCTCACTAGTATATGAAAGTGACAACATAGGAGACTCTCTATCATGAAGATCATGATGCTACTTTGAAGCACAAGTGTAGTAAAAGGATAGTAGCATTGCCCCTTCTCTCTTTGTCTCATTTTTTTGGGGCTTCTCTTTTTTTGTTTGGACTTTCCTTTTTTCCTCACGTGGGACAATGCTCTAATAATGAAGGTCATCACACTTTTATTTACTTTACAACTCAAGAATTACAACTCGATGCTTAGAACAAAATATGACTCTATATGGATGCCTCCGGCGGTGTACCGGGATGTGCAATGAATCAAGAGTGACATGTATGAAAGAATTATGAATGGTGGCATTGACACAAATACGATGTCAACTACATGATCATGCATAGAAATATGACAATGATGGAGCGTGTCATAATAAACTGAAGGTGGAAAGTTGCAACGATAGCACATATCATGTGAAGAAGCAAAAACTTAGGTTCAACCAAAACTGACCGATCATTGTTGAAGAAGAAAGTTGGGATGCCAACCGGGGCATCCCTAAGCTTAGATGCTTGAGACTTCTTGAAATATTAATTAGGGATGCCTTGGGCATCCCCAAGCTTGAGCTTTTGTGTCTCCTTAATTCCTTTCATATCGCAGTTTCCCTAAATCTTAAAAACTTCATCCACACAAAACTCAACCAGAACTCGTGAGATAAGTTAGTATAAATCAATGCAAAACCTTATCATTCTCTACTGTAGAAAATCACTAAAATTATAATTTAACATTGCATACTAAATGCCTGTGCATATGTAATACTCCTATCCTCAAATCGAATCATTAAACAAGCAAACATATGCAAACAATGCAATCATAACAGCAATCTATCTAAACAGGACAGTCTGTAAAGAATGCAAGAGGAATCATACTTCCCTAACTCCAAAAATTCTAAATAATTACCACACTATAGATAATTTGTTGTTACTCATTGTGTAAAAATTTCAAGATTTATCATGTTCTGACTATTCACACATATTCAAAACATAACAGCAGACTTTCTGTTTTCAAACAACAACATATAGACATGAAAAATATGCATGGTAAAGGCTATACTTGACCTTTTTATTGAAATAAAAGATGAAAACCACTACTCTAAATAACAACAAGAAAATCCTAATAAAATAAAATGACGCTCCAAGCAAAACTCATATCATGTGGTGAATAAAAATACAGCTCCAATTAAGGTTACCGATGAACGAAGACGAAATAGGGGATGCCATCCGGGGCATCCCCAAGCTTAGGCTCTTGGTTGTCCTTGAATGTTACCTTGGGGTGCCTTGGGCATCCCCAAGCTTAGGCTCTTGCCACTCCGTATTCCGTAGTCCATCGAAACTTCACCCAAAACTTGAAAACTTCACAACATAAAACTTAACAGAAAGCTCGTAAGCTCCATTAGTATAATAAAACAAATCATTCACTTTGGTACTTGTCAAGACAAGGTTCATAATTTTTATCACATGATGCCTACTGTACCCCATCATTTCTACAATTTATATTAAGCAATATAAGCCATAGAAACTAGAAAACAAGCAAACCATGCATCGAAAACAGAATCTGTCAAAAACAGTACAATCTGTAAAGATCTAAATTGATGTCATACTTCTGTAACCCCAAAAATTCTGAAAAATTAGGACCACGGAGACAATTTGTATATTGATATACTGTAAAAAAATTCAGAAATTTTGACGCTCCAGTGATTTTTAACAATTCTGTGACTGGCGCAAAAGTTTCTATTTTTGGACAGAATTGAATCAACTATCATCCAAACTATCCAAAAGGCTTCACTTGGCACTTTATTGAAACAAAAGCTATAAAACATGATTACTACAATAGCTTAATCATGCGAACACACAAAACAATAGGTAAAAGTGTTGGGTTGTCTCCCAACAAGCGCTTTTCTTTAATGCCTTTCTAGCTAGGCATGATGATTTCAATGACGCTCACATAAAAGATAAGAATTAAAATAGAAAGATAGCATCATGAAGCATATGAAAATCACATTTAAGCCTAACCCACTTCCTATGCATAGGGATTTTGTGAACAAACAACTTATGGGAATAAGAATCAACTAGGATAGGAAGGCTAAAACAAGCATAACTTCAAGGTTTTCAACACATAGAGAGGAAACTTGATATTATTGCAATTCCTACAAGCATATATTCCTCCCTCATAATAATTTTCAGTAGCGTCATGAATGAATTTAACAATATAACCATCACAAAAAGCATTATTTTCATGATGCATAAGCATAGAAATTTTACTACTCACCACATAAGCAAAATTCTCCTCATTCAGAATAGTGGGAGCAAACTCAACAAAATAACTATCATGGGAAGCATAATCCAATTGAAAATTAAAACCATGATGACAAGTTTCATGGTTATCATTATTCTATATAGCATACAAGTCATCACAATAATCATCATAGATAGCAACTTTGTTCTCATAATCATAATAAGTTTGCTCATCAAAACTTGGGGGAGAAAAAATATCATCTTCATCAAACATAGCATCCCCGAGCTTGTGGCTTTGCATATCATTAGCATCATGGATATTCAAGAAATTCATATTAACAACATTGCAATCATGCTCATCATTCAACAATTTAGTGCCAAAAATTTTGTTGCATTCTTCCTCTAGCAATTGAGCACAATTATCGGAGTCCTTATTTTCACGAAAGATATTAAAAAGATGAAGCCTATGAGGCAACCTCAATTCCTTTTTTTGTAGTTTTCTTTTATAGACTAAACTAGTGATAAAACAAGAAACTAAAATATTCAATTGCAAGATCTAAAGATATACCTTCAAGAACTAACCCCCCCCGTCAACGGCACTAGAAAAGAGCTTGGTTGACGGGGTGTGAGTGCCGCTTACCTAGCCTCCCCGGCAACGGCGCCATAAAAGAGCTTGATGTCTACTATGCAACTTTATCCTTGTAGACGTTGTTGGGCCTCCAAGTGCAGAGTTTTGTAGGATAGTAACAAATTTTCCTCAAGTGGGTGACCTAAGGTTTATCAATCCGTGGGAGGCGTAGGTTGAAGATGGTCTATCTCAAACAACCCTGCAACCAAATAACAAAGAGTCTCTTGTGTTCCCAACACACCCAATACAATGGTAAATTGTATAGGTGCACTAGTACGGCGAAGAGACGGTGATACAAGTGTAATATGGATGGTAGATATAGGTTTTTGTAATCTGAAAATATAAAAATAGCAAGGTAACGAGTCGTAAAAGTGAGCGAAATCGATATTGCAATGCTTGGAAACAAGGCCTACGGTTCATACTTTCACTAGTGCAAGTTCTCTCAACAATGATAACATAATTAGATCATATAACAATCCCTTAATGTGCAACAAAGAGTCACTCCAAAGTCACTAATAGCGGAGAACAAACGAGGAGATTATTGTAGGGTACGAAACCACCTCAAAGTTATTCTTTCTGATCGATCTATTGGGCTATTCCTATAAGTGACACAAACATCCCTAGAGTTCGTACGAAAGTAACACCTTAAGACACACATCAACCAAAACCCTAATGTCAGCTAGATACTCCAATGTCACCACAATTATCCGCGGGTTTGATTATATGATATGCATCACACAATCTCAGATTCAGCTATTCAAACCAACACAAGGATCTTCAAAGAGTGCCCCAAAGTTTCTACTAGAGAGTCAAGACGAAAATGTGTGCCAACCCCTATGCATAAGTTCACAAGGTCACAGAACCCGCAAGTGGATCACCAAAACATACAACAAGTGGCTCACGTGAATATCCCATTGTCACCATAGATAAGCACATGCAAGGCATACATCAAGTGTTCTCAAATACTTACAGACTCAATCCGATAAGATAACTTCAAAGGGAAAACTCAATCCATTACAAGAACGTAGAGGGGGATAAACATGATAAGATCCAACTAGAATAACAAAGCTCGCGGTACATCAAGATCGTGCCAAATCAAGAACACGAGAGAGAGAGATCAAACATGTAGCTACTGGTACATACCCTCAGCCCCGAGGGTGAACTACTCCCTCCTCATCATGGAGAGCGCCGGGATGATGAAGATGGCCACCGGTGATGATTTCCCCCTTCGCCAGAGTGCCAGAACAGGGTCCCGATTGGTTTTTGGTTGCTACAGAGGATTGCGGCGGCGGAACTCCCGATCTAGGTTTATTTTCGGGGGTTTCTGTATTGATTGGGATTTTTGGCGTTGGTTTCAAGTCAGGGGGTCCACGAGGAGCCCACAAGGTCGGAGGGCGCGCCCGGGGGGGGGGGGGGGGGGTAGGGCACGCCCTCCACCCTTGTGGAGGCCCCATGGATCTTCTGGCCCAACTCTTTTGCTTCGGGGGCTTCTTGTGGTCCATAAAAAATCACCGTAAATTTTCAGCTCAATTGGACTCCGTTTAATATTCCTTTTCTGCATAACTCAAAAACAAGGGAAAAACAAAAACTGGCACTGGGATCTAGGTTAATAGGTTAGTCCCAAAAATCATATAAAATAGCATACAAATGCATATAAAACATCCAAGATAGATAATATAATAGAATGGAACTATCAAAAATTATAGATACATTGGAGACGTATCAATGCTTGCACAGGTTTCCTCTCTGTGAACCGTGTCGGATTATCGTGTATATCACAAACGTTTGGGTTTTACCGACCGTGTGTGCGGTAACGACCTGCAAAGTGTAATTTCACCGTAATTTAATTGCTGCTATTTCAAATTGTACCAGATTTGAATTTGAAAGTATGCTATAGCTTTATTCATATCCATCAGGTTCAAACAACCAATGCATTATTCGATTCATAGGTACATATGTTCAAGAATTACATAAGCACCAAATAAAGAATGATGAACCACAGTTGTATACTTGTACTATTAAAGACGGTAAAGAAAGAGGCGAAATACATTCTGGTTGCTGAACAAGGTGAAGCAGAATGCCCATATTGTGCCCTCCTCCATGCAGAAGGCACACACGACTCTAGTCTAACCCCTTGTTATGGCCAACCGCCCATCCTTCACGGTCTTCATGAAAACATCTAGATAATCATCGTGTTCTGGTAGAAATACTTTAACCTTTGCATGCCCACCAATCATGTAGTTTGAGACGTAATCTTGAGTAAACTACTTTGGGAACCACTGCAAAGGAAAAAGATTCAGACATTGTCATCTAACACAACTCATTATGGGCAGTAAAAAGAAGGCTGCAGAGTTCTTACTTACCATCCTGCAGTTTGCTGTTGTCTTGGATAAAGTGTAAACAAATAGTTTAATTGCCATCTTTTGACCCATTTTACTAACAATCTTTATCAGCTTCCTCACTTGATGCTGGTTCATCGATATCTCATTGCCCCATACGCAGAAAGGGTCGAAGCGTGGATCTTTACCAATGACATATGTACTTAAAATCACCAAGTTAATATTAGGAGCTAAACAACAATTGCACAATGATGTAGTACAACACTCTTTTATAATATCTTATAACATCCAATATACTCATATATTAGATGAATTAACATCTTATATTATGGGCCGGAGGGAGTTTATTGCATTTTTACAAATTATCGGCTGATTAACTGATGTTGTATCCATGGGTTAGAGTTAGTTTGAGCTAGTTTGGGCTCAAATAGCCCTAAAGTATATCCAAACATGAGGGCTAGTTTGAGCTAGTTGCATCTAACCCACCCAAGAAAACTATCCCACCTAAGAGGTGCTAATTGGAGCTAGTTCTCCTAGTGCATTTATTGTCAATCTAACCCTGCCATCCAAAGACCTCTTTCCCTAGAGTTAGTTCAAGGTTAGTCATGAGATAGAAACTAACTGTAACCTCTAGTTAAGTTGAGTATCCAAACAGGGCTGTGTTGTTGTTGCTGTTGTTGTTGTTGTTGTTGTTGTTGTTGTTGTTGTTGTTGTTGTTGTTGTTGTTGTTGTTGTTGTTGTTGTTGTTGCTGTTGCTGTTGTTGTTGCTATTGCTGTTGCTGTTGTTGCTGTTGCTGTTGTTGCTGTTGCTGTTGCTGTTGTTGTTGTTGGTGGTGTTGTTGTTGTTGTTGTTGTTGTTGTTGTTGTTGTTGTTGTTGTTGTTGTTGTTGTTGTTGTTGTTGTTGTTGTTGTTGTTGTTGTTGTTGTTGTTATTGTTGTTGTTGTTGTTGTTGCTGTTGCTGTTGCTGTTGCTGTTGTTGCTGTTGCTGTTGTTGCTGTTGTTGCTGTTGTTGTTGTTGTTGTTGTTGTTGTTGTTGTTGTTGTTGTTGTTGTTGTTGTTGTTGTTGTTGTTGTTGTTGTTGTTGTTGTTGTTGTTGTTGTTGTTGTTGTTGTTGTTGTTGTTGTTGTTGTTGTTGTTGTTGTTGTTGTTGTTGTTGTTGTTGTTGTTGTTGTTGTTGTTGTTGTTGTTGTTGTTGCTGTTGTTGTTCTGCTGCTCTTCTACGTATCTCTAGACATCATCAGAACATTAAGGTAATACTCTTCCTTGTTTCTATGTAGCCTAGGATTGCATATTTAGACATTCAGTACAGTGCATGTTTCTATGTAGCCTCAGATATATTACATATGGCCCTAGTTAATTAACCTAACGATAAATGGGTTACAAATATATTCAGTTAAAAGTCCGATTCACCAATTAGTCCCTTATCAGCCCCCGGCCTATATGGTACCAGCTACCGATATCCTGAACAGTGAGTATATATAAGCCATGGGATGAAAGTAACCTTGATGGAAAACAACTGTCGTTCCTAAAATTGTCCTGTGTAAGTACATCGAGAGCATGTTAAGGACAACAGGCTAAACATCAACCAAATATATCTATGGCAGACAAAATAATCTCCAAAAGATAGCTTCAGTGTGTAGGTTTAACCATGCTAGTAAAGCAAAACAAGTGGAAAGGTGTGTTAACTGCAACAGGCATAACATTTAACAACAAGCAAACATAGTCATTTAAACTGGTATTGTGCGGGTCTAAGTACACTGGTTATTGTTAAATAAAAATGGAAAGGCGTGTTAACTACAAGATGCAGCAACCAAATGTAGTCATTCATAGTGGTATTGTTGAAACTGGTTGATGAAATTGAACTACACAGTTCATACTTGCACATATAGAACACCACGTTGTGAATAACTGGAATAAACAAGGCATACTACGAACAACCAAAGGATAGCATTTGAAACTGGACATATGCTAACTACAAACAACCGAACAATAAAAAAACTTTAAAAGAGGCATATGCTAGCTATAACAGGCTTAACAACAAGCAAATATATGCATTCCTATCGGTATGTTTAAAACTGGATTGATGAAAATGTACTACACAGTAAATAGTTGCACATATAGAGCATCATATTGTCAACAACTGAAATAAACAAGGCATACTGCAAACAACCAAATATAACTGGACATATTCTCACTACACTACAAAAGGGACTCGACAAAACAAATCATGGTTTCCCCCCTGTGAAGAGGCACGGCAAAACGAATCATGGGTTTCCTCACTTGTCACAGATGGGCTCGTTCCCGTGGGAAGAGCATGGACCCTGGATGCGCTTCATGTTCTTGCAGATGGGCTCCTTCCCCTTGGAGGAGCACGGCTGTAGGGTGCCCTCCCCGACGTCGTAGACAGGCTCTTTCCCCTTGGAAGAGCAGGTGGGCTCTTTCCCCTTGGAAGAGCCGGAGAGGGTGCCCTCCTCATGGTCGCCGTCGATGAGGTCTGACTTGGAAGCTATGGATCCCAAGCCAGTGTCGTAGGACGTGTCCTTCAGAAATGACAAAAGGGGCCCGATGGCGATTTAGGATGGCAAATTCTTGACAGCGAGCTAGAGGAGATTAGCGGCGGGGCCATGGATGAGATCGATGGCGGTCGAACTCGAGGGGTTGGGGTGGGCCACTTAACCTGTGACATAGCCCGCGTCAGGCCATCGCTGTCGACGACCTTGATGTCGTAACCGACGTCCGCGTCATACCTGCATACTCTAGCCCGTTGATTGAGTGCATACTCTAGTCAGCTTCCTCGGCGGCCACCCCGGCGATGTCGGGCGAAAAGACCGCGATACACCTCTTTTGGGCCAGTTACTCCTCAAGCTCCCTGGGAAGCGTAGCCGGGCTTAGGCTGCGACGCTTTGGAGTGGGGGAGGGGATGGGGATCTATTGGAAAGGGGGCTTTTGGCAGGCGTCATCTAAGAAACTCAGGGCGTCCTGGGTATGGAGATTGGTGGGTAAGCTGCATGGGCAAATCGGCAGATGTTGACAATGGAGGCCTTGCAGCGGCGGCCGCGGCAACCTTGCTAGGGTTTCGAGCGTGGGAGAGGTTGTGGTGGTGGTGGTGGGGTGTGTGTGTGTGCGCGCGCACGTGTCCGAGGAGGTTTTGGTGTGTGTGTGTGTGGAGGGGCGGGCGGGGGGTGTGTTTGAGGAAATGACGCGGCTATTAAAAATTTTACGACGCGGGAGTCAAAACCTGGAGTGAAATGCCGGGGCTATTGAAAATTTGGATGATGGTGCATCGCACATGGTCCGGAAATAACAACCGTGTGTTATGAAACCGAAAACTCCTCGAGGCGGGCATATATTTTTGAGGGATGCAGGAGGGAGTGGGAACAACAAACTTCACACACGGTCGAAACATAATAACCATGTGTTATCAAACAGAAAAAACTTGCAGGCGGGTAGATATTTTTGAGAGGGGAAGCCTCATGGAGCCCAATGTATTGTGCGTATGTGCGTGACAGGGACACCGGCGTGGCACACGGTTAGTGTGAGTGAACCGTGTCAGTTACGTCATCCGACTTGTCTAATGTCCATAAATTTGGCGAAAATGACACGGGAAAGGGTCAAAACACGAACACACTTGCACGTGGACCAAATATATGTATGAAAAGGGTGGTTTGATGTTCAAATACCAAATGCAACTTCGATGTGGCACCTATCTCGCAAAGCGCACGGTATTGCTTGCCCCCCTTGTGTCGGTAGGAGGGGAATCCTAACCTATGAACGCATGCCCCCCACGGAGGTTCACCTAGCAAAGTGCGAAGTAGTAGCCTCCCATCACACACACACACACACACACACAGAGATACACGTGCGCGTGCACACACACACACACACACACACACACACTTTTAGTCGGTGGGCCGGAGAGGGCATCTCACCAAGATGTATCGTAAAACGGGCCAAGAATAATCCACCTTGGTCGTACAACCTCTCTCTTGTTGTTGGTCAAAGTGATGGCCGTCCATGCGACCCCAGAGATGGGCTAGCTCACCAATAATCACGCAAGTAGCTAGTCCCCGAAGACAACCACTGCCTGTGTGTGGCCCAATCATATGTATGGAGAGGTGTTGATGTTTGAATACATAATGGAACAACTTTGATGTGGCACCGTGCTTTCGAACCAAAAATCCCCACACGGAGCGAGGGTTAGTTGACGATGCATATGTATGTCACACCACACTTTGAGCCGATGACGGGGATTCATGCATGCATGCGTGCATAGTATGCTCTCAAACTTAATTAGGTATTAATCTCACCATGACCTATACTACGATAACACGAACCAAAGGAAAAATCAACCATGGTACCTATCTTGTTGTCGGTCAAAGTTATCATGGATGTCCACACGGGCCCATGAATATATAGGTTTGTCGCCGATAACCACGCGAGGGAGTGTACCGTTCGAAGACAACCATTACATGCATATGTATGGAGGTGATGCGTGCATGCATGTTTGAATACCATTCACAACATTGATGTGGCGCGTGTGTTGAAAATCGTACAGTCCCCACACAGAGCGAGATCAGTTCATGACGTGTTGTGGTACTACCCACTTCGACTCGATGGGAGGGATTCATGCGTACACATGCATGTGTGTGCTCAAACTGTATCATGTCATCCCAGAGCATGACCTATATATATATATATATATATATATATATATATATATACCGTATTACAAACAAAAGAATAACCCCTCCTAAGTCAATTTAGCCTCTCTTGTTGTCAGGCAAAGTAGTGATGGACCAAGCGGGCCCACAGATGGAAAGCATCGATATCGCTGATAACTGCGTGAGTGGGTGCGAGAGGACAACCACCATCGTTTTGCATATGGGCCAAACATATGCTGAATACCCAAAATGCACAACTTTGATGTGGCACGTTCCTCGAAAACCGTAAAGTCCCCACACAGAGCGAGGTTCATGAAGCGTACTACATATGATGGTCCCCTTCCTCCTCTTCGATGCATACTATATGATCCTATTGTAATACAACCCATAAAGAATCCTCCTTGATGGTGAAATTAATTAACCTCTCCCGATGTAGGTCAAAGTGATGCATGCATCGACGATGACCTCGCAGGCCCACATATGGCAGCGTCACACGTGAGTGTCCTAGGATAACCACCGCCTGCATGCATGTGGCCCAAAGAGGTGTTGTGTGATGTTTGAATAGCCAATTCACAACTTTGATGTGGCACGTGCCTCGAAAACCGAAAAGTCCCGACTCTGAGTGAGGTGTACTTGTTCACGGACGCGTATGTATAGTATATATTCTAGTCCCCTCCCACCTCTTCGACCTGTGCTATATACTCCCACCATAACACAAACAAACAAATATTCTACGTTGCTGGTCAAATTAACCTCTTCGCCGGCTGTTGGTCAAAGCGATGGACGACGACCTCGCGGGCCCGCAGAAAGCGTCACACGTGGGTGAGTGTCGTGTAGGACAACAACCGACTACATGTGGCCAAAACATGTATGCATGAAAGGGTTCTGTAATGTTTTCAATAACGAATTCACGACTCTGCTGTTGCACCTACCTCACAAAACGGCCACACGGTGGCTCACGACTCATAGTGTACTGCCAGCCACCCCCACCCCCACACGCGCGCGTGCACACACACACACACACACAGCACATCCACCGCAACTATGATGCATGTTAAATTTTCCTGTGGTGCACATATGTTACCAAAGGAGGGACGTTTTAATTTTGAAAAAAAAACAGAGATCATTAAGACGTTTTGGTACATTGATTGATTTTCTAACGTTATAATGTGCAAAAATCAAATTTGAGCTACATGCACACGTGACAGTGCACCTAAATGGATTGGAAAAACACATGTGTCTCACTGGGTACATGTTTACTCCCCGTGAAAGAAATTTCAAACATTGAGAATCTTGATTTTTAAATTCCAGTGCATCCAAAACTTATTTGAAATTCATGAAACTTATCGTGTTGTCATATGGACACCAATACAAAGTGGCATTGTACTTTTTCTTTCAAATTTGAGACCAGTCTTTATGTAATCTTTATCTTCTTACAAACGGGAGATTATTAGTAATTTGGAACCAATACCGCAAACGGATTATTTATTCGAACCGTGGGCATTAGACCAACAATGGATATGTGCCATGCTTCGGTTAAGCAATAAAGCAGCAACATTAATCATCAAAATAGAAAAACAATATACATGCCACCATGCGACCCCCGTGCCGTGCGAGCAGGCGTGAGTTGATGGGACGCATGCACCCAGTCCGCCACACAAGCAGGCCGGGAGGCATCCGTGCAGGTGTGTGAATTGACAGGAGGCGTGCTCGCTGCACAGTATCATTGGGAGGCGTGCGAGTAGCTATGTGAAATGACGGTAGGCATGCCAGCAGTCAGGTGCGTAGGCTCAGCGGGAGGCAAGCCAGCGGTTTGACCGCCGCCCGCCTCTCTTCCACTACTCCATAATAATTGCACGCCCGAGCGGCCACACCCCCCATCTTCATCACACACACAATCCTCTCTCCCCGCCTACATCCTTGACGCCACTCTCAGTCCTCACCGCCGTCTGTGTATGAGGATGCCGCTGAAGCGCCCCATCGGAGAGAGTGCCAACGCCGGCACAGCGGAAGCACCGAAGCACGGTGTGAAGATGGAGACAGAGGTTGTCGTCGCCGCCGCCGAGGTCTCGTTGCACCCTGACGTCGTCGTGCTTCCATAGCCGGAGCAGGAGGTCCACATCGACTCCGGCGACGACCCGGGTGACTGATATGTCTCCGTCGTATCTATAATTTTTGATTGTTCCATGCCAATATTATACAAATTTCATATACTTTTGGCAACTTTTTATACTAATTTTGGGACTAACATATTGATCCAGTGCCCAGTGCTAGTTCCTGTTTGTTGCATGTTTTTTGTTTCGCAGAAAATCCATATCAAACATAGTCCAAACGGGAAAAAACTTACGGAGATTTTTGGAATATATGTGAATTTTGCGAAGTGAAATCAGCGCGGGACGATGCCCGAGGGCCCCACAAGGGTGAGGGGCGCGCCCTGGGGGGTAGGGCGCGCAATGGGCCCTTGTGTCCACTCCATAAGGCGGTTGGTGCCGTTCTTTCGCCGCAAGAAAGCTAATATCCATATAAAAATTGTGTTAAAATTTCAGCCCAATCGGAGTTACGGATCTCCGGGAATTTAAGAAATGGTGAAAGGGCAGAATCTGGGAGCACAGAAACAGAAGGAAACATAGAGAGAGATCCAATCTCGGAGGGGCTCCCGCCCCTCCGCCGCCATGGAGGCCAAGGACCAGAGGGGAAACCCTTCTCCCATCTAGGGGGAAGGTCAAGGAAGAAGAAGAAGGGGGGCTCTCTCCCCCTCTCTACCGGTGGCGCCGGAACACCGCCGGGGCCATCATTGTGACCGCGATCTACACCAACAACTTCACCACCGTCATCACCAACTCTCTCCCCCTCTATGCAGCGGTGTAACACCTCTTCTCCCTGATGTAATCTCTACTTAAACATGGTTCTCAACGCTATATATTATTTCCGAATGATGTATGGCTATCCTATGATGTTTGAGTAGATCCGTTTTGTCCTGTGGGTTCATTGATGATCGTGATTAGTTTGAGTGGCATGTTTTATTATTGGTGCTGTCCTATGGTGCTCTCCGTCTCGCGCAAGCGTGAGGGATCCTCGCTGTAGGGTTTGCAATATGTTAATGGTTTGCTTATTGTCTGTGTTGCGTGAGTGATAGAAACACAAACACGGGTAAGTGGGTTATGGCATATGGGAATAAACAGGACTTGATACTTTAATGCTATGGTTGGGTTTTACCTTAATAATCTTAGTAGTTGCGGATGCTTGCTAGAGTTCCAATCATAAGTGCATATGATCCAAGAAGAGAAAGTATGTTAGCTTATGCCTCTCCCTCATATAAAATTGCAATAATGATTACCGCTCTAGTTATCGAGTGCCTAGGGACAAATAACTTTCTTGTGACAAAAAGCTCCCTACTAAAACTAACTTAGTTGCGTCTTTATCTAAACAGCCCCTAGATTTTATTTACATGATCTTTATTCTCTTGCAAACTATCCAACAACACCTACAAAGTACTTCTGGTTTCATACTTGTTCTAGGTAAAGTGAACGTTAAGCATGCGTAGAGTTGTATCGGTGGTCGATAGAACTTGAGGGAATATTTGTTCTACCTTTAGCTCCTCGTTGGGTTCGACACTCTTACTTATCGAAAGAGGCCACAACTAATCCCCTATACTTGTGGGTTATCAAGACCTTTTTCTGGGGCCGTTGCCGGGGAGCAATAGCACGGGGTGAATATTCTCGTGTGTGCTTGTTTACTTTATCACTAAATAGATTTTATTTGTTGTTCTAAGTTGTTTTCTATCTTTAGTTATGTAGCGACCCGACCTCAAACGGTCAAGTCTCTGTGCTTCCGTGTCATCCCTGGATCGGTAATGCTGACACACACAGTACTCGAAGGATTTATAACAGAGTAGCAATCACACACTTATTACATCGAATGTCTCAAAAGAGAACTTATTACAATAAATATGGCATAAGGCCATCTAAAACGATAACAGCGGAAGGCTTGGAAGATAAAGTGAGTCCATCAACTCCAACGGCATAGCTGAGCTGCACGGCAACGACCTAACGAACCTTACTCCTTGTCTGAAAAGTCCGCAACATAATACATTGCAGCCCGAAAACGGGTCAGCACATGGAATATGCTGGCAATATAACACAGTAGAGCAAGAACAGAATAAATGCTATCACTATATGCATATTTGGCTGGTGGAAAGGCTCTATGGTTATAGTTTTGCGAAAAGCCAATTTTTCCCTACAACAAAGGAATAGATTTTATTTAACTATCATGGTAGTTGAAACATCATTGAGAAGGTTCCTCCAACTCAATCCCAATTAAAAGTAATTATCAACCCAACAATATTAAATTAAAGTGATGAGATACTTGGGATAATCCAAGTACTAGATACTCAAGATGTCCATAACCGGGGACACAGCTAACCATGATTAGATTGTACACTCTGCAGAGGTTTGCACACTTTTCCCCACAAGACTCGATCTCCTCCGTTGGATTTCTCGGACTACATGGTGTTTGAGAAACGGATGACAGAGACACAGTCTTTTAGAAGCATTAACTCTAACCCCGGGTAGACAGTACCAACCTACATCCCTCTACATCTGCTAGCCTACCACTGGAAGAGGTCATGCAACTTACTCAACTATGCTAGAGCCCATAATAGCTTGTGGCTGCATACGGAAGTTTCTAGCATGAAATATCTCAGTTCCCTTTGAGCCTGGGTGGTGGACCTTAGGATGATCACACGGGTACTCCGGGATATCCTAGGACAACACTGGATTCTCCAGGTGCCCGACAAGCAATCCACCCAGATGTGTATTAAAATTGCCACCTTAAGTTGAACCATTAATTAAAAAACTCACATCCGTCATGGATTCACTGACCCAAACCATGTCTACGAGCATAGCATAGCAATATAAGCATTACGTAGAAGTAACTCCCAAGGGTTTTATAATAGCAGGGCAATAGGTTCTACCTCATCAACTACTTCCCAATACCCACAAGTTAATCACATCCTAATCATGCAGTGTTTGAGGAGTGGGTCTAATGCATAAAAACTGGGTATGAAAAGAGTATGATCAATGTGTTACTTGCCTTGCTGACGATCCGCAAAACCTAGGGACTCATAGTAGCACGCTTCGCACTCTGAGAATTCTATCACAAACAAACAATAGCATATATAAGAAATCAATCACAGATGCATGGGCAAAACTCAAATAAGAAGAATTGACCAGAAAGTTCAACTTAAGAACTCCGGTTTGCAAAAATAATCAAATCAAACGGAGCAACGAAACTCAAACTGCGAAGGAAACAAGATCCGATTACTAATCTGGACTAAAGTCAAATTTTACAGTACCAAAATCTTGTTCAAGTTGATTAAACAGAAAGAGGGTTTCGAGACGAAGATCTAGGCGCGTGAATCACCTGATTCCGATAAACGAGCGAAAAGATAAACTAAAACGAAAATCGGATCAGAAATCACGATCGAAAATAATCGCGAAAAACCCGAGAAAAAGAAAACCTGACGAACAGGCTAACGAACGAATGTTCGTTGTCTATGACTAATGGGTGAAAACCGTTCGTTAAAAGGAACGTATGGACAAACGTCCGCAAAATAAACTAAACCGAGAAAACTGGCGAACCGATCTAAAAAAACGAACTAGAGTTTTTTTTAAAACCGACGATTTTTACCTAAACCGAAAAAAACGAGTGGCTCCGGATCGGATCGGCGGCGGCGGCTCCGGCGGCGCGAGGTGTGGCTGCGGGGTGGCGGTGACGGCGGGGTGGTGCGGCGCGGCGGCGGGGAAGTGCGGCGCGGCGGCGGCGCAAGGCGAGGCGAGGCGCGGCAGGCGGCGGCTGCTGCTGCTGCTTGCGGCGGAGGTGGTGGCGATTTGGGGTGGCGGCGGCGGGGAAGTGCGGCGCGGCGGCGGCGCAAGGCGAGGCGAGGCGCGGCAGGCGGCCGCGGCTGCTGCTGCTGCTTGCGGCGGTGGTGGTGGCGGCGATTTGGGGCGGCGGTGGCGGGCTATTTAAGAGTGGGAGGGGCGGGGTCGGCTTGGGGAAGGGGGCGGGAGGAGTCCCGGGCGGCGACAGCGGCGGCTGCCGTGTCCTGGCCGGACTCGGGCACGGGGAGGCGGTGGCGCGGGGTTGGGCCGGCCTCGCTCGGCTGGGCTTTGGCCCAGTCAGGCGTTGAAGTTTTTTTTTTAAACAGATTCCGCCGAAAATAAATCCTAGAAAAATAAATAAATATCGAAAAATGCCAAAACAAATTTTCACCGTCTAAATAAAATATTTACAACAAGATGAACATTTTCTTGGCCCTAAAATGCAATTTTGAAAACACGCAATTTTTCTAATGCAAATAAAATAGCAATAAAATCCGAATACAATCAAATATTTGATTTTAGTACTTTTCCTCCAATATTTCATTTATTTTGAAGAAGTCATATTATCTCCTCTCATATATTTTAATATGAAATATTTTTTGGAGAGAAAAATAATTAAAACAAATAATCCTCGTTTCAATATTTGATAAAACTCAAATATGAAAACAGTGAAATCCCCAACTCTCTCCGAGGGTCCTTGAGTTGCTTAGAATTTCGAGGATCGCGAAACGAATATGCAATAAAATATGATATGCATGAATGATCTATGTATAACATTCCAAATTGAAAATTTGGGATGTTACAAACCTACCCCCCTTAAGATGAATCTCGCCCTCGAGATTCGGGTTGGCAAGAAAATAGGTGTGCGTGGTCTTTGCGAAGATCATCCTCTCGTTCCGAGGTGGCTTCATCCTCGGTATGGTGGCTCCACTGAACTTTGCAAAACTTGAAAACCTTGCTGCGGGTGACTCGGCTGGCAAATTCAAGAATCCTGACTGGCTTCTCCTCATAGGTCAGATCACTGTCCAACTGAATCGCTTCTAGAGGCACTGTGTCTCTTAGTGGTATATCGGCCATCTCAGCATGACACTTCTTCAACTGTGAAACATGAAACACATCATGAACTCATGACAGTCCTTCAGGTAACTCCAACTTGTAGGCAACCTCTCCCATACGTTCCAATACACGATACGGTCCTACAAATCTCGGGGCTAACTTTCCCTTAACTCTGAAACGTTTCACTCCTCGCAGAGGTGACACTCGCAGATATGCTCTATCTCCAATTTCATAGTGTCGTGGAATTGTCACGGCAGATGTCCTCGAGCTAGGACTTAGTCGTGGAGCCATCGCAACTAGGAAGCTTGAAGGGGTTATGCGGGACAAGGAACACGAGGGTTTATACTGGTTCGGCCCCTTATAGTGAAGGTAAAAGCCTACGTCCAGTTTGAGGTGTTATTGATTAGGGTTACAATTGCCAGGGAGCTAATCAGCTATGCCCGGCTCTCGATCAGATTGTTGTCGCCCTTAAACCGCTGCCGGGTCGTCCCTTTATATAAGGAGGCTGACGCCCAGCAGCCCTTAGAGTCCCGGCCGGCTCATAAGAGTGTCCGGCTCGGGCTCTAAACAATACTTGCCTTACACTACAAGTTCTACTATAACAATAAGGATTGTACTACGGGCCTTAAGCCATATCCGGGTCTCAGCCCATCTCTGGCCCATTATCTTAGAACTTGGCTCCGGGCTTCTGGCAATGACCCGAAGAGTAACCCGGCCCCTCTTGGCGGGTGACTCTAAGGTCTATATCCTCAACATTAGGCCCCAGATTGACTTGAGCCGGCTCATGTCAATCTTCAACCCTACCGACAGAAAAAATCTCCGGCTCACCATTCATGTGGAGGCCATAACCCGGAGTGACGTCATCCTCTGGACTCCGGATAATCCGCCGTGACGTCATCCTCCATTAAGTCCGTTTTTTACTCCGCCAGATCCGCAACGGATCTTTGGTTTTACTGTCTTTCCGAAAATCGAGGCGTCGTAAGGGGGAGATAACCACGCCGTGGTCTCCTTGAATCTCGCGCCCACTTATGACCCTGCCTTATAAATAGGCCGGCCAAACGCTCTCTTCTCACACTCTCCTTCTTCCTCGTCGCGCTGTCGCTTCTCTGCCCGAGCTCCGCCACTGCCGCTGCCGTCGCGCCCCTGGTCTTCATCAACCCGGCCGCTGCATCACCCTGATTCGGACCAGATTCACGGCAGCGACCTCCGCTCTTTCCAACTCCGGTGAGTCTCCTTTGCTCTGTCAGATAGATCTACTTGTAGGGTTCATCTTGTGTGCTTCGCGTTCATCACCATTGCCGCAAACCTCCGTAGTTCTTGTAGTCACTACACTCGGTTGATCTTTAACCTCACATAGAGTCAGTGCGGTAGATGTTTGAGATCCATTTCTCCTGCAAAGAACCCTCTTTTTACTGCATAAGAACTATGTTCCACCTCAAGAACTTCTCCTGCCTCTGTTTTTAGGTCTAGAAAATTTTCATTTCACCCGACCATTTTGATCCAGAAAAGTTACTGCAATATGTGAAATCTGTTTTACCACACTTAGTAAAAACTGCAGCCCTTGAATCTTGACGGCTTATATTTCCGACTTAAAGAAAACACGCGCCGTAGAACTTTCCGGTTTAAAGAGAACCATGCTCCGTAGAATCCTCCGGCTTAACTGCGGTAAGCCGTAGATGACCAACTTATTCTGAATGCTCCTCCGGCTTAGATAACTCACCGTATCTGAATATATATCATTAGCCCCCTTTTTGAGCCGCCACCTTAGTTTGAACAATAGCTCTCCGGCTTATAATTAACCCGGATACCTTTCTCTTTATCATAGACCACCAACCGTCACCATGCCTCCCAAGGCTCCCATCACTTGCAACTGGTTGAGATCCAACGTCACTGATGAGACCCTGGCCAATTTTGTTAAGTCCGGATATCTGCCCAAGAAGGAAGTGATGTCCTACCGTGCCCCTGATCCGTCCGAAGAAAGACCACAGCCGAGGGACAGGGAGGTAGTGATCTTTGTAGACCATATGAGCCGGGGCTTCGCACCGCCCGGCTCAAAATTCTTCCGGGACGTGCTCAACTTCTTTGACCTTCGGCCTCAGGATATAGGACCCAACTCCATATCCAACATCTGCAACTTCCAAGTCCTTTGTGAAGTGTATCTTGGAGAAGAGCCCAGTTTACTGCTTTTCAGAGAACTGTTCTACCTAAACCGCCAAAACGAGTGTGCCAACGGGCCAAGTCTGGAATTAGGCGGCATCTCCATCCAACGGCGCAGGGACTGTCTGTTCCCTTATGCAGAGCCGCCGAGCCACCCCAAGGACTGGAATATGACTTGGTTCTACTGCCAAGATACGTCCCCGGCTAACGAGAATCCGCTGCCCGGCTTTCGCCCAACGCGCCTGGAACCGACTCATCCATTATCCGATAAACTGACTGCCGCGGAACGCCAGCCACTGCTTCCAACGATCAATAAGATCAAGGCCCTGCTAGGCAACGGTCTGAACGGAATTGATCTAGTCCGGGTCTGGATCTCATGGCGGGTGATCCCATTGAGCCGCCGCCCCGGCTTAATGTGTGAATACACCGGGCGAAAGGATGACCCGCAGAGGCACAGTCGCAATGATCTTCCAGAAGACGTTGCTGAAGAAGAGACCAAGGCTCTGTTAAACGAGAGCCTGGCATACTGTGGAAGAACCGGGCTAGCCCCGTTCTGCAAGACCAATCCAGCCCCAGCGGTAAGCCGCTGACTTTAATCTTTCAACTTCTTTTTCATCTCACCTTGATCTGGACCGTTTTAAGAATTCATTACTGTACTTCTCAGGCTGATGACAAATTCTGGCGGGTCAAATATGACCATGAGGCGGCCAAGAAGGCCAGGAAGGCGAAGAAAGCCGCCAAGAAAGCCGCCCCTCGCAAAAAGGGAAGCAGACCCACTGCTTCGGAGCTGCTGCAATTAAGCGACATCTCCGAGTCAGAGGTAACCCTTAAACCTTTAAACTCTTGCCATATTTATTGTTTGCTGCTGTCCGCCTTATCAACATTTTGCTCATTGACAGGATGACACCGGCGCTAGTAACCCGGTGATTGAAGAGGTAACATCACTTTCCTCCGACTCGGAGCCTTTGCCACAGCTGAAAGTCCGAAGAGTAACCCGGAAAGTAAGCTTTTCTCATCCATTAGCTCATCAAGACCCTCAATTTCTTTTGAAGCAGCAGGTTCACGAAAGCCGGCGTCACACCCGGGCCCGCAAGGACACCGACCTCTCCGCCGGGTTACCCGACGCAACAAGGAAGCGTCGTACTGAGGTTTTTTCTCACCTGTACCATTTTCATCCGTTGGCGGGTGTCATCCGTCAGCCACTCAACTCTTCTGACTCCAATTACCAGGAGACCTCCCCCTCTTCGGGTGACTCCATGCAGTCAAGTCTGCCGGCCTTCAAAACTGCACCCGGGTAATAACAATCTCCTTACATTATCTGTCTGTACTTACTCTTTGTATGCCTAACACTTCTGTCTTTTCAGTGCCCAGGCAAAGCTCACCAAAAGAGCAAAGAAGACCAGGTCAGCCGGAGTGCCAGACTTGCCTGAGCCGGAGACGACGGCTCAAGAGCCGCCAGCTGCCGCCGCCCCCGAAGCCACCATTCCTATGGACACGGCACCTGAAGCCCCTGCCCCAACTACCAAGACAACAACCGAAGCGTCGGTTAACCCGGAGGCCTCCGGCTCCGCCCCATCAACTGACGACCCGGACGTGGTAATTACCCGGACGGAGTATGTTGAGCCGGGGAGACCGACCGTGCTGGCCAAATGCTCCGCGAAGGGGGAGTTGCTGCAGCCCCACCGGGTGAATCTGGACCTCTCCAGCTACACCGACTTGAGCATTGGAGAGCTCGTCTCTGGCTACATCAGCCAAGTTCACAAGAGCCGGGACGCCGAAATCGCCATGGTCAACCAGATCCAACAAAAATCTGAGGTAACCTTCTGCTGTCTTCTTATTTTCTGCATAGTGATCCTTGTCATGCTAGCCCCCAAGTCTATAACTTATACTTGAATATGTTGTAGACTTAGATTCCGGCTTACTTAACTGAACCGGCAGTACGTAGATAGATACGTTCAATATGCATTAGCCCCCAAGTGCCAAGTGTCTTTGCTTGGAAAGTGCTTGGGACTTATATAATGACTGTTAACAACCTGGAAATATATGCATGCTGTTGGCAAAAAATTAGAGTCGGACCTTGCGGATCTTAAGAGCCGGCTAAAGACACAAGAGATGGAGACCCGGAAGGCAAACACCAAGTTTGTCTCCAGCATCGCCGCTCAAGAGAAGCTGAAGACCGAATTCGATGCTGAGCGGAAGGCCTGGGCTGAGGAGAAAGCCGCACTGGTGACCCGGGCCGAACAGGCGGAGAAGGCCCTCACCGAGAAGACCGCTGAGCTCTCCGGCCTAAAGCGCCAGGTTTCCCAAATGGTGGCTGCTATCTTCGGTAAGTCGCCTCGCCGGCTTTCATCAAGTCTGTATATGTTATGATTCATCCTTGTCACCGGCTTACCTGATCTTTATTTAAACAGGTCCCAGGAGTGCCAACCTCAACCAGAGCGTGGTCACCAAGTTAAAGGCCGTGTACACCCTGGTGGAACAACTCTACACCGGGTCACAACGCGCCTTAACTGTGGTGGCCCTATCCAACGAGGTGCTACGCCGAGCCTCCGCAAGATCCGGAGCAATTGCCGCGCTGAGCCGGGCCAAAGCATTCCTGCCAGAGCTAGACCCGGCAGACATCGCCCTGGGTTACCCAAGCCTGAAGGAAGACGGCTCCACCTTCGACCAGAAGGACTTCGCGGCATGTGTGAAGGCTGTACGCCCGGTGGCCACCATCATCGGGAACGACACCGACTTAACCAAGTATCAGTCGGGGTACAACACGGAGAATTAGAGGATTCCAACCCCTCGCTATGAAGCTCTCAGTCTGATTCCTCCGGCTCGCCAGCACACCTTCGCCCCCGAGATTGACCCAGCCGGGTTAATTGACGAAGAAGCCCAGTTCGAAGCTCTCAGCGGCATCGACTGGAAGTCGTCAACCTTCGAGGTCTTGGGATCAGCCGGAGCAGAAGACGAGCCGGGGACTTCAACTCAGCAGGCGTCATAAAGCGGCTGGCGGTTCACCGAACAACGCTCCACCCTTGAGACTTTGAAGGATTTTTGTAATAGAATAAGTGCAACAATTTATCTCTGCCGTGCCATCGTGCACGTAATGAATGCTGAAACCCCTTGAAGTTATTCTTTTGGTGCTCCTCCGGGTCATAATTATCCCTTTGTCCTTCTCAACCTTAAAAAGTACCTTCAAGTATCTGCATAGAAAGGCAAATCACAAGTCTCAAGGCGGCTTACCGCCCTGAGAATCAGGTGTTTAAATGGATAACCCGGAATACGAACCAAAAAAGACTGGTCGTTAACTATACTCTGAACATAGCCGTGATAACACACTTAACGGCCTGTAAGCATACTTCCGGTTTAAATAATCCGGGTAGCTTGGTTGGTACCTTAACTCAAATTTACCTGTCTTGATGACATCCATGATGTTCAACTAACAAGATAAACCAAAATTAAGCCGGCAAGTGAGACCCGGCAGTACATACTTTGACATGATCAGAGTAGACTTGTGATAAAATATAAAAACTTAGGGGCTTCCGGTTCGAATACGACCAGAAACCCGGTCCAAAGGGGTTAAGCTAAGATTCGGATGCGATCATATAGCCCCCAGTGGGTGTGGCGATGCCAATCAAGAGGGTATCGACAGCTATGTTCTCTTTGGTTCGAATACGACCCATGTTTGAACAGGAAGCCCCCAAGTGATTCTGAAAATTGTTTAACGACGCTGATTCGAATACGATCCACGTCGGTTCTCAGAGGGGTTACACTATGATTCAAATATGACCAAAGGCAACCTCCCAATGAGCTCGGCACTTTGCCAATCAAATGGGTATCGACAGCTATGTTCTCTTTGGTTCGAATACGACCCATGTTTGAACAGGAAGCCCCCAAGTGACCTTACTTCTTACGGCTAGACTCGAATACGATCATAAGCCGGATCCTCCTTTCAAATTAGCATGTAAAAAATGACACACACATAATTGGAGGAGAAAAAGGACAGAGGTCCTGCTTTATTGCTTATCATAATATATACATGTCTGAGATAAATATGTACACCACGAGAGCCGGTAGCTCAAGTGTAGTAAGGCCGAAGCTGAGCTATATTCCACGGCCGACGGGTGTCCTCCTCAGATTTACGCGAATCTTTACGTTCCCGAACATCAATGAGGTAATATGACCCGTTGTGCAAGTTTTTACTGACCACAAAGGGCCCTTCCCAAGGTGGGGATAACTTGTGTGCATCTGTCTGATCCTGGATGAGCCGGAGCACAAGGTCGCCTTCCTGGAAGACCCGGGATTTGACCCGGCGGCTATGATAATGGCGCAGGTCTTGTTGGTAAATCGCTGAACGGGCTGCTGCCACATCACGCTGTTCGTCCAACAAGTCCAGAGCATCTTGGCGCGCCTGTTCATTATCCGTCTCAACATAAGCCGCCACACGAGGCGAATCGTGACGGATGTCGCTGGGGAGGACTGCTTCTGCTCCATAAACCATGAAGAAAGGCATGAAGCCAGTAGACCTGTTAGGAGTAGTGTTGATGCTCCATAAGACGGAGGGCAACTCCTCCACCCAACAACCTGGCGTCCGTTGCAAAGGGACCAAAAGCCGGGGTTTGATGCCCTTCAGAATCTCCTGGTTAGCTCTCTCAGCTTGACCATTGGATTGGGGATGAGCCACTGAGGAAATATCAAGTCGGATATGCTCTCGTTGACAAAACTCTTCCATAACGCCCTTGGATAGATTGGTGCCATTGTCAGTTATGATGCTGTGCGGAAAGCCGAAGCGGAAAATCACCTTTTTCATAAATTGAACCGCCGTGGCTGCATCGCACTTGCTAACTGGCTCAGCCTCCACCCACTTCGTGAATTTGTCAACTGCCACCAAGAGGTGGGTCTTCTTATCCTTGGACCGTTTAAAAGGCCCAACCATATCAAGCCCCCAGACCGCAAAGGGCCAAGTGATTGGGATCATCCTCAACTCCTGAGCCGGCACATGAGCCCGTCGTGAGAACCTTTGGCAACCATCACATTTACTGACCAAGTCCTCTGCATCAGCGTGAGCCGTCAGCCAATAAAAACCATGACGGAAAGCCTTGGCCACAAGAGATTTTGAACCGGCATGATGGCCACAATCCCCTTCATGGATCTCGCGCAAGATCTCTTGACCTTCCTCAGGGGAGATACAACGCTGAAACGCCCCTGAAACACTGCGATGATGCAACTCGCCGTTGATAACAATCATTGACTTAGCCCGCCGGGTTATTTGCCTGGCCAGAGTTTCATCCTCAGGCAACTCTCCCCGGGTTATATAAGCCAGATATGGCATTGTCCAGTCTGGTATGACATGAAGAGCCGCCACCAGTCGTGCCTCCGGGTCAGGGATAGCCAAGTCCTCCTCTGTAGGCAACTTAACCGAGGGTTATACAGGACATCCAGGAAAGTGTTAGGCGGCACCGGCTTTCGCTGAGAGCCTAGCCGGCTTAAAGCATCAGCCGCCTCGTTCTTCCTGCGATCAATGTGCTCCACTTGGTATCCCTGAAAGTGCCCAGCAATGGCATCAACCTCGCGACGATAAGCCGCCATGAGGGGATCCTTAGAATCCCAGGTGCCTGATACTTGTTGAGCCACCAAATCTGAGTCCCCAAAGCACCTTACCCGGCTTAAGCTCATCTCCTTAGCCACCCGAAGACCGTGGAGCAAAGCTTCGTATTCAGCCGCATTGTTAGTGCAAGGAAACATCAACCGTAGCACATAATGGAACTTGTCACCTTTAGGGGAAGCCAATACAACACCAGCCCCCGAGCCCTCCAACTGTCTGGACCCATCGAAGTGGATAGTCCAATAAGTGTTATCCGGCTTTTGCTCAGGCACTTGAGACTCCGTCCAATCATTGATGAAATCCACCAAAGCCTGAGATTTAACAGCAGTGCGTGGCACATATTTGAGGCCATGAGGTCCAAGTTCTATAGCCCACTTAGCAATTCTCCCTGTAGCCTCTCTGTTCTGGATAATATCACCAAGGGGGGCAGAACTGACCACAGTGATGGGATGACCCTGAAAATAATGTTTGAGCTTCCGGCTCGCCATGAACACACCGTATACGAGCTTCTGCCAATGCGGGTACCGCTGCTTGGACTCAATGAGCACCTCGCTGACATAATAAACCGGCCGCTGAACCGGATGCTCCTTACCCGCCTCCTTGCGCTCCACCACAATAGCCACGCTGACGGCTCGTGCATTTGCCGCTACATATAGTAGCAAGGGCTCCTTATCAACCGGAGCAGCAAGGACGGGGGGCTCTGCCAGTTGCTTTTTCAAATCCTCAAAAGCGGTATTAGCTGCATCATTCCAGACAAAGTTATCAGTTTTCTTCATCAACTGATATAGGGGCATAGCTTTCTCACCCAAACGGCTTATAAACCGGCTTAAAGCAGCGATGCGACCCGCCAAACGCTGAACGTCATTTATACATGCCGGCTTAGCTAGGGAGGTGATAGCCTTGATCTTCTCCGGGTTAGCCTCAATGCCTCTGTCAGAAACCAAGAAGCCCAATAGTTTGCCTGCAGGAACACCAAAAACACACTTGGCCGGGTTAAGCATCATCTTGTAGACCCGGAGATTATCGAAGGTTTCCCTTAAGTCATCTATCAGGGTTTCCTCCTTGATGGATTTAACCACAATATCATCCACGTAAGCGTGAACATTGCGCCCGATCTGTTTATGAAGACAATTCTGTACACAACGCTGGTAAGTCGCCTGTGCACACTTGAGTCCAAAAGGCATAGACACATAGCAGAAGGCTCCAAAGGGAGTGATGAACGCCGTCTTCTCCTGGTCCTTAACTGCCATCTTAATCTGATGATACCCGGAATAGGCATCCAAGAAACTTAAGCGTGCACAACCTGCCGTAGCATCAATGATTTGATCAATACGGGGGAGAGCAAAAGGATCAGCCGGACACGCCTTGTTCAAGTCCGTGTAGTCCACACACATCCGCCAGGTGCCGTTCTTCTTGAGTACGAGCACCGGGTTAGCCAACCACTCCGGGTGAAAAACCTCAACAATGAACCCGGCCGCCAAGAGCCGGGCCACTTCTTCACCAATAGCTTTCCGCCTCTCTTCGTTAAACCGTCGAAGGAACTGTCTGACCGGCTTAAATTTTGGATCAACATTGAGAGTGTGCTCAGCGAGTTCTCTAGGTACACCTGGCATGTCAGAAGGTTTCCACGCGAAGATGTCCCTATTCTCACGGATGAACTCGATGAGCGCGCTTTCCTATTTCGGGTCCAGATTTGCACTGATGCTAAACTGCTGAGACGAGTCACCTGGAACAAAATCAACAAGTTTAGTCTCATCAGCTGATTTAAATTTCATTGCTGGTTCATTCTCCGTGGTTGGCTTTTTCAGAGAGGTCATATCTGTTGGGTCAACATTGTCTTTATAAAATTTCAACTCCTCTGTGGCGCAAACAGACTCTGCATAAGCTGCATCACCTTCCTCACACTCCAGAGCCACTTTCCGGCTGCCGTGAACCGTAATGGTCCCATTGTGACCCGGCATCTTGAGCTGTAAGTACACATAACACGGCCGTGCCATGAACTTGGCGTAAGCCGGCCGTCCAAATATAGCGTGGTATGGACTTCTTATCTTGACCACCTCAAAGGTCAACTTCTCCACCCTGTAGTTGTTCTCATCGCCAAAAGCCACTTCCAGTTCGATCTTGCCGACTGGATAAGCCGACTTACCGGGTACTACACCATGGAAGATAGTGTTTGACTGGCTGAGGTTCTTATCGACTAGCCCCATACGACGGAAAGTCTCATAATAGAGGATATTGATGCTGCTGCCTCCATCCATGAGTACCTTTGTGAACTTATAGCCTCCCACCTGAGGAGCCACCACTAAGGCCAAGTGGCCCGGGTTATCCACCCGGGGAGGGTGATCCACCCTACTCCACACTATAGGCTGCTCAGACCACCGCAAGTAGCGTGGAACCGCCGGCTCAACAGCATTAACAGCCCTCTTGTGAAGCTTCTCGTCTCGTTTGCACAAACTAGTGGTGAACACGTGATACTGTCCACCGCTAAGCTGCTTCGGGTTGGTCTGATAACCCCCCTGCTGCTGTTGATGACCCTGACCGGACTGTTGATTAAAGCCCCCTTGACCGTTCTGAGGACCGGAATTTGAGCCGCCGCCCGGGCCATGAAAGCCGCCGGCGCCTGAGCCGCCGGCGCCTGAGCCGCCACCCGGACCATTGTAGTTTTTAAAGGCCTTCATGATAGCACAATCCTTCCACAGATGAGTTGCTGGCTTCTCTCTAGAGCCGTGTCTCGGACAAGGTTCATTCAACAGCTGCTCCAGAGAAGGTCCTGACCCGCCGCCTCGGGGAGGGGGCCTCCCCTTGCGTCGCTGGTTATTACCTTGAGAGTTGGTGTTGGCTACAAACTCTAGGCTGCCATCGGCCTTACGCTTGCCTCCTCCTTGGTTCCCCGGGTTAAACTGAGGACCCTTGCCGTTGCCATTCTTCTTTCCCTTCCCTGCCCTTTCATCGTCTGAAGGGGGATCCTTGGTACCATCGGAATCGGCGTACTTGACAAGAGCCGCCATTAGGGTACCCATATCGGTGCAGTCGCGCTTGAGCCGCCCAAGCTTCATCTTAAGGGGCACAAAGCGACAGTTCTGTTCCAACATTAAGACTGCAGAGCCGGCATCCATCTTATCTGATGAATGTATGATCTCCTTGACCCGGCGAACCCAATGGGTCGTGGACTCGCCCTCCTGCTGCTTACAGTTAGTCAAATCCACAATTGACATAGATTGCCTGCAGGTATCTTTGAAGTTTTGAATGAACCGGGCTTTCAGCTCAGCCCAAGACCCAATGGAGTTCGGTGGTAGCCCTTTAACCACGTGCGGGCAGTTCCATCTAACATCATGGTGAAATATTTGGCCATGGCCGCCTCGCTGACCTCTAGCAATTCCATAGCCATCTCATAACTCTCAATCCAAGCTGCAGGCTGTAAGTCCGCTGTATAGTTAGGCACCTTCCTAGGGCCCTTGAAGTCCTTAGGTAGACGTTCATTACGGATGGCTGGTACCAAACAAGGGACTCCCCCGGTCCTGGTAGGAAATTCCCACATCAACGGACGTCGTCGGATAAGCCGGGGGGGGTCTGGTAAGCCGTCAATTGAGGCGCCTGCTCCGCCTCTTGCCGTGCTTGGTCTGCTACGTAGAAGGCTCCATTATGAGCCGGGCCATGACCAGGGGGCGGGTCATGGCGTCGGACATTACTTGAGCCGGTCGCTGAGACCATGTGCCGGCTGTAACTCGGGCTCTGGCCTGGTCGAGGGTTTGAGTGGACCCTGTCCCGGCTGTAGGAGTATGCCTCTTGCTGCGCCAGTGCTGTCTGAAGCAGTTCCCTGACCCGGCGGGTTTCAATAGCCGTCGGAGAGTCGCCGTCAACTGGGAGAGCCGCCAGCCGTGCTGCCGCAGCGACCATGTTCTCCAGCGGGTTATTATAATGACCCGAGGGTATTGGCACATACTGAGGCGGGGCAGGGGGCACCTGGGGAGGCCCCATCACTCGTGGCTGAATAAGGGGTCCAGACCCGGGTGCTATGACCCCTGGCGGGTTACTGGATCCTGCACCCGGCGTGTTGAAGAGATTGCGTGGATCGTACACCGGCGGGAGTCGAGACTGGGCCTTCTGATGCCTCCTTCTCATGACCTCGTTGGACGCGTTCTGATCCATCGTGAGTTGTAAGGACTGCGCCTGAATCAACTGAGTCCGGGCGTCGAGAGCCGCCCGCTCCGCAGCCAGCCTGATCCCTTCCGCTGCAAGATCCTCTTTAGTCTTTATCAGATCCAATTTTAACAGTGCCACTTCCGCATCATGCTGAGCTTGATCCGCCGGGTCGACCGTGGCAGTTAATAGGGCCGTCATCTTGTCCGTGAGATCCATTAGCACCTGAGCCGGAGAAGGCACCGGGTTTCCCGGTCCAGCAGCGGGGTTCTGAACAGGTTGCGCACCAGCCATAAAAACTCCAACCTGACTTGGCGGCTCAAAAAGGTCCGGAATACTGTTGCCATCGGAACAACCCATGAGCCTGCCATCTTGAAGTTGGTACAACGAGTTTGACTCATCGGTGGCCGACTCGCCGTCAGAGCCGGCGGCTGCCTCATCACCGGACCCAGATGGATCAGAGGGCCCTCCATGGATGCATCCCACAAAAGCGCGCCTTAAGGCAGGCCGGGCCCGGGCGGGTCGTGCGCGCTGAGCCGTTTCGAAGAGATCGGCGCGGAGATCCGGCTCGGGGCCCGGCTCACCGATCTTGCCGATGAAGACATGAATTCCGCCAAAGGGGACCCGGTACCCGTACTCAATTGAGCCGGCGTTGGGGCCCCAGTCCGCATCGTCGATGTAGAGCTTGCCGCGACGACTCTTGGTCATCCGGCCCACAGCGTATCCCTTGAGCCCTTCGAAGCTGCCCTTCAAGAACTCAAATCCACCGTGCGCGAGCCCCACGGTGGGCGCCAACTGTCGTGGAATTGTCACGGCAGATGTCCTCGAGCTAGGACTTAGTCGTGGAGCCATCGCAACTAGGAAGCTTGAAGGGGTTATGCGGGACAAGGAACACGAGGGTTTATACTGGTTCGGCCCCTTACAGTGAAGGTAAAAGCCTACGTCCAGTTTGAGGTGTTATTGATTAGGGTTACGATCGCCAGGGAGCTAATCAGCTATGCCCGGCTCTCGATCAGATTGTTGTCGCCCTTAAACCGCAGCCGGGTCGTCCCTTTATATAAGGAGGCTGACGCCCAGCAACCCTTAGAGTCCCGGCCGGCTCATAAGAGTGTCCGGCTCGGGCTCTAAACAATACTTGCCTTACACTACAAGTTCTACTATAACAATAAGGATTGTACTACGGGCCTTAAGCCATATCCGGGTCTCAGCCCATCTCTGGCCCATTATCTTAGAACTTGGCTCCGGGCTTCTGGCAATGACCCGAAGAGTAACCCGGCCCCTCTTGGCGGGTGACTCTAAGGTCTATATCCTCAACACATAGGTTACTTCCTTGCGTTTCGAATCCGCATAACTCTTCTGTCTAGACTAAGCTACCTTCAGTCTATCGCGAATCAATTTAACTTTCTCTTCAGACTCCTTGATCAAATCTGGTCCAAACAACTGTCGGTCTCCAACTTCATCCCACATCAACGGTGCTATGCACCTTCATCCATACAGGGCTTCGAATGGTGCCATCTTCAAACTGGTTTGATAGCTATTGTTGTATGAGAACTCCGCGTAGGGCAAATTGTCATCCCAACTAGATCCATAATCTAGTGCACAAGCTCTCAACATATCCTCCAGAATCTGGTTGACTCTCTCGGTCTGTCCATCTGTCCGCGGATGGAATGCTGTACTGAACTCTAGCCTTGTACCCAAAGTCTGGTGCAGCTGATGCCAAAACTTTGAGGTAAACTATGTTCCTCTATCTGATAACGATGGTCCTCGGAACTCCATGCAAACATACGATCCTGGTCATGTATATCCTGGCCAACTTCGCACTTGTATAGGTGATTTTCACTGGGATAAAGTGAGCCACTTTGGTCAAGCGATCAACTACTACCCATATAGAATCATATCCTGATTTGGTCCTGGGAAATCCGGTGATGAAATCCATGCCAAGTTTATCCCGCTTCCATTCGGGTATCGGCATAGGTTGTAGCAATCCTGCTGGCTTTTGATGCTCTGCCTTCACTCTCTGACATACATCACATACGGCTACATACTCGGCAATATCCTTCTTCATACCAGTCCACCAGAAACGTTCCTTCAAATCCAAATACATCTTGGTGTTTCCGGGGTGTATCGAGTATGGTGAGTCATGAGCCTCCTGAAGTATTAACTTCCTGATCTCTGTGTTATTGGGCACATAAACACGGTGTAACACCCCGCATGTAACTTGCCATATTTGTAACTCCGACTCTTGCCATTTCGGCTACGTGATATGTTTTTTCCCTCGTTGTCGGGTTTGTTTTTCGTTTTGCATTTTGTCATGTCATGCATTTTCATATCATGTCATCATGTGCATTGCATTCGCATACGTGTTCGTCTCATGCATCCGAGCATTTTCCCCGTTGTCCGTTTTCCAATCCGGCGCTCCTATCTCCTCCGGTGCACCCCTCTAGTTTTCTTTCGTGTGCGTGTGTCAAACTTTCTCGGAATGGACCGAGGCTTGTCAAGTTCGCTTCTTCCAGCTCAAGGACCAAGCTGCTGATTGGTTCAACAATACAAGATTCCAGAGGAGGTCGTGTGATCACTTGGACTGACTTCTGTCGGGACTTCAAAGCGCACCACATTCCACAAAGTGTTGTTGAGAGCAAGCGTGAGGAGTTCCGCAATCTCAAGCAAGGAAACATGTCTGTGTATCAATACAACATTCAGTTTCAGAAACTTGCTCGCTTCGCTAAACAAGACGTTCCTGATGAGAAGAGTATGATCTATCACTTCAGAGGTGGCCTTAAAGAGGATCTGCAGTTAGCTCTCGTTCTTGTTGAGCCTACTCAGTTTGATCAATTCTACAATATGGCACTGAAGCAAGAGGCTGCTCAGCTCAAGTGTGAGGCTTCTAAGAAAAGAGTCAGAGACGCAGTTCAGTCTTCTTCTTCCTCACTTGTGACAGCTAAGCAACAGAAGTTCTGGTTGCCCCCTCCTCCTCCGTTTCGTTAGCCTTACCAGCAGAAGAACAAAGGTGGCCATGGTTCTTCAACTCTTCCAACTCTGGCTATCAGAACAAGTCTCAGAATCAAGCTCCAAAGTCCAATGCTCCTTATCACCGTCCACTCTCAGAGGTGACTTGCAACAAATGTCAGCAGAAAGGTCACTATGCTAACAAGTGCTTCAACCAAAGGCGTCTTCCTCCTCCTCCTCCTATCAGATCTTCCAGCAATGCAGTGGTCAAGCATAATCCAAAGTCTGCAAAGGTGAACATGATGAATGCAGCTCAAGCGGAGGAATCTACTGATGTGATAATGGGTAATCTCTCAGTTAATGATATTCCTGCAAAAGTTCTTTTTGATACTGGTGCATCGCTTTCTTTCATATCAAGACCTTTTGCATCCAAGCATGAATTGCATTTCCAAGGATTGCCTAGGCCGTTAGCAGTTGTCTCTCCGGGCAAATGCATGAATGCAAGTTCCATGGTTCCGAATGTTACCATCAAGATGGGCGACTATAAATTTCAGTCTTCTCCAATTGTTCTTGGTGACTCGGATATTGATCTTATTCTCGGGATGGACTGGCTTTCTAAGCACAAGGCTCAACTTGATTGTGCTGCCAGGGAAATTCAATTGACACACTCTTCTGAGGATGTGATTATTTTTGCCGCTCGTGATGAAACCATTCGGTTTTTCTCTCTCAATGAGAAGGGCGAATTGAATGCCATCTCTCAAATTCCAGTCGTTTGCGAGTATCAAGATGTCTTTCCAGAAGAGCTTCCGGGTATGCCTCCTCATCGGCCAGTTGAGTTCGTTATCGAACTAGAGCCTGGCACTGAACCCGTTTGCAAGCGTCCATACAAGCTTGGACCCAACGAGCTGAAGGAATTGAAGAAACAGCTCGATGAACAAGAACGTCTGGGTTTGATCAGACCGAGTTCTTCTCCATGGGGTTGTGGTGTTCTTTTTGTCAAGAAGAAGGATGGCACGGACCGACTTTGTGTCGACTACCGTCCATTGAACAAGAAGACAATCAAGAACAAGTATCCACTTCCCAACATCAATGAGCTATTTGAGCAACTCAAAGGTGCTAAAGTATTCTCGAAGCTTGACCTTCGTATGGGTTATCATCAGATTCGCATTCGTGAAGAAGATATTCCCAAGACAGCATTCAGAACAAGCTTTGGTTCTTATGAATATACTGTCGTGTCTTTCGGCCTTGTCAATGCTCCTCCAGTGTTCTCTCGGATGATGAATTTCATCTTCAACCCCTATACCAATGAATTCGTTCTGGTGTATCTCGATGATATCTTGGTCTTCTCCAAGAATAAGCAGGATCATGCCAAACATTTGCGATTGGTGCTCGACAAGCTCAGAGAGTATCAATTCTATGCGAAGTTCTCCAAATGTGAGTTTTGGCTCGATGAAGTTCTTTTCCTTGGTCACATCATCTCTGCCAAGGGCATCGCTGTTAACCCCGAGAAGGTGTCCGCAATTGTGAATTGGGAACCTCCTCAAAATGTCAAGCAGCTCCGCAGTTTTCTGGTCTTGCAAGCTATTGCCGAAGATTCGTTGAGAATTTCTCCAAGATTGCAAAGCCTCTTTCCAACCTCCTACAGAAGCATGTGAAGTATGTCTGGTCTCCTGAGTGTGACGTTGCTTTCAACACTCTCAAAGAGAAACTAGTCACAGCTCCTGTCTTGACTCCTCCTGATGAATCCAAGCCGTATGAAGTTTTCTGTGATGCTTCTCTCCAAGGTCTCGGTGCTGTGTTAATGCAAGAGAAGAAAGTTGTGGCCTATACCTCTCGTCAGTTGAAGCCCAACGAGAAGAACTACCCCACTCACGATCTTGAGTTGGCGGCAGTTGTCCATGCATTAATACGTGGAGACATCTCTTGTTGGGAAGACAAGTGGACATTTTCACCGATCACAAGAGTCTCAAGTATATCTTCACTCAGCCCAACCTCAACCTCAGGCAGACTCGATGGGTCGAAATGATTCAAGAGTACAATCCGAGTATTGAATATACTCCAGGCAAGGCCAATGTCATTGCAGATGCTTTAAGCAGGAAGGCTTATTGCAACAGCTTAATTCTCAAGCCTTTCCAACCGGATCTTTGTGAAGCTTTCCGCAAGCTGAATCTCCAAGTTGTTCCTCAAGGCTTTCTTGCCAACCTCATAGTATCTCCTACTTTGGAAGATCAAATTCGTGAGGCACAACTCCTTGATGCCATGGTGAAGAAGGTGAAACGTGGTATCGACAAGGGTCTTTCCAAATACAAGTGCTATCGCATTGATGACAGAGACACTTTGTTCTTCGAGGACCGGATTGTGGTTCCTAAAGGTGATCTAAGGAAAGTCATAATGAACGAGGCGCACAATTCTCTCCTTTCCATTCATCCTGGAAGTACGAAGATGTATCATGACCTCAAGCAGTCGTATTGGTGGACTCGAATGAAGCGAGAAATTGCTCAATTCGTGAATGAATGTGATGTCTGCCGAAGAGTGAAAGCAGAACACCAACGACCAGCTGGTCTCCTCCAACCTCTTGCTATCCCAGAATGGAAGTTTGATCATATCGAAATGGACTTCGTGACTGGATTTCCCAAGTCCAAGCGCGGAAATGATGCTATCTTCGTTGTCATCGACAAGCTTTCTAAAGTGGCTCATTTCCTTCCAATCAAAGAATCCATCACAGCAGCTCAGCTGGCAGAGCTTTACACCTCCAGAATTGTCTCCTTGCACGGCATTCCACAATTGATTTCTTCAGATCGTGGAAGCATCTTCACCTCTAAGTTCTGGGACTCCTTCCAGAAGGCCATGGGCACTAACATTCGCTTCAGCACAGCTTTCCACCCTCAAACTAGTGGCCAAGTCGAGCGAGTCAATCAAATTCTTGAAGATATGCTCAGGGCTTGTGTCATTTCCTTTGGCATGAAATGGGAAGATTGTCTTCCATATGCTGAATTCTCCTACAACAACAGCTTCCAAGCGAGTTCGGGCAAGGCCCCATTCGAGATTCTCTATGGCAGAAAGTGCCGTACCCCTCTCAATTGGTCAGAGACTGGTGAACGCCAACTTCTTGGCAATGACTTAATCACTGAAGCTGAAGAAATGTGTAAAGTCATCCGTGATAATCTCAAAGCCGCGCAATCGCGCCAGAAGAGTTACTATGATAGTAAGCATCGTGATTTGGCTTTCGAGATCGGAGACCATGTCTACCTCCGCGTCTCTCCAATGAAAGGCACTCGTCGCTTCGGTATCAAAGGGAAGCTTGCCCCTAGATACGTGGGTCCTTTCAAGATCATTGGCAAAAGAGGCGACCTCGCCTATCAACTTGAGCTTCCTTCCAACTTCGCGAACGTGCACGATGTGTTCCACGTGTCACAGCTCCGCAAGTGCTTCAAGACGCCTGAGCGCACTATCGACTTCGAAGAGATTGACCTCCAAGAAGATTTGTCTTATCATGAGCACCCAGTTGCTATTCTTGAAGAAACTGAGCGCAAGACTCGCAACAAGTCTATCAAATTCCTGAAAGTGAAGTGGTCGCACCATTCCGACCGGGAAGCCACCTGGGAACGCGAGGACCATCTCCGTTCCGAATATCCGGAGTTCTTTCAGTCCTAGATCTCGGGACGAGATCCTCTCGTAGTGGTGGAGTGTTGTAACACCCCGCATGTAACTTGCCATAATTGTAACTCCGACTCTTGCCATTTCCGGCTATGTGATATGTTTTCCCTCCGTTGTCGGGTTTTGTTTTTCGTTTTGTATTTTGTCATGTCATGCATTTTCATATCATGTCATCATGTGCATTGCATTCGCATACGTGTTCGTCTCATGCATCCGAGCATTTTCCCCGTTGTCCGTTTTCCAATCCGGCGCTCCTATCTCCTCCGGTGCACCCCTCTAGTTTTCTTTCGTGTGCGTGTGTCAAACTTTCTCGGAATGGACCGAGGCTTGTCAAGTGGTCTTAATATACCACCCGGAGACTACCGGTCAAGTTTCGTTCCATTCGGAGGTCGTTTGGTACTCCAACGGTTAACCGGGCCTCCGCAATGTCCATTTGAGTGTCCAGCAAAAACCCCCTCTAAAACCAGCCCAAAGCCACCAAACTCTCTTCCATGCTCTAGGTCGTTCGATCACGATCGTGTGGGCGAAAACCGCACCTCATTTGGAGCCTCCTAGCTCCCTCTACCTATTTATAAGTGGGCATCCCGAAAAACGAAACTGCAGTCGAAACCCTAAGTTTTCCCTCCGCGCCGCCGGACGCGTCCGCCCGCGCCGGACGACGTCCGCCGCCGCGTCCCATCCAGTCAGTGAGCGCCATGTGTCCCCCGCGCCATCCCCGCGCCGGGCCCACCGGGCCGCGGCCCGGCCCTCCGGCCTGTCTCCTCCCGCCACCGCCGCCTCGGGCCCAGTGCCCCGCGTCCGCCGCTCGGGTTCCCGCGCCGCCGCGCCTCCTCCGCCGGCCGGCCGCCGCCGCCGCCACCGGGCCCTGCCGCGCGTCCCCGCCGTCGCTCGCCGCCCCGCCGGCGACCCCGCCTCCGGCGCCGCCTCCGCGCCGCCTCCTTCCTCCGCCGCCGGGCCCTCCTCCGGCTATGCCCCGTCGGTCCCTGCCTCGCCGCCGTCGGGCTCGGGCTCCTGTGGCCGACGAGCCAGATCCGATCGAGTGGTACTGTTCCCGTTGACCCCGAGCCCCTTTTTATTTTGCAAGTCTGGAAAAATCTTCAGCATCTTGCTCTGTTCCCGATGCGATAACTCTGTGCATGTAGCTCCGATTCGCGCGTGTAATATGTCAAATTGTTCGTCTCGTGATGCTCTTCATTGTTTTCAATTGCACCATGTTCATTAGAGGTCATCTTGATGCCCAAATCTTCGTTGGAAGAGGGCTAGTTGCTGTTAATCTCTGGTTCTTATCAGAACTTGGAGATTTGTCATTTTTGTATCATTTATTCTGTGCATCTTTTGAGCATGAGCTCTACATGTGTTCTGAAGTATGCCATGCCATCTTTCCAGTGGTGTAGTCCATGTATTTTTGTGATCTTTGTGGTGACTAGCACAAGCATGCAAATTAGGCCCCGTAATATTTCTGATTTCAGGGACTTAGTGATTTCTCTAAGTCCTCGTCTGCTGTAACTTTGTTGCCATGTAAACTTGATGCTACAGAGAGATCCATGCATATTTTGGAGATGTTCAGTAAGGATGTTTTGTAGACATAGTTGTAATTGATCCATACCTGCAACGTTTTGCAATTTTAGAGTACAATAGAATGACTCAATATTGCTCTACTTTTGCTATAAAATATTTCTGGCAGATTCTTAACATGATAAGCATTTTTGCCAAGCTTATTGTAGTTGATCCATACATGCTATGCAATTGTTCTTGCCATGGATAGCTTCATAAACATGCCATCGTGCTGTAGGTATGCTTGGTTTGTCATGCATTGCTCTGTAGGGAGTGCTTCAAGCTCACAAAGAGGCCTACATATTATTATTTCTGCCATGCTCTGTTTTCTGCCAAGTCTGAAACCTGATAACGAAACTTTCTATGTTTACATGCTTGCCATCATATCTTCTGGTCCTTTTTGGCTTATGGTCAGTAAGGGAATTTTGTCATGTGCATTTAGTAGAACACTGCCATCCCTTGTTTTTCTATGTTAAGTTCCTGTAGCATGTTGATTTCGTGCTCTGAACATTGCTACCTGATGCTGATTTCTGTCATGTCCAGTTTTTCACCAAGTCTGTGAACCTGTAATCTTTTGCACTTTTGCCATGCTTGTTTGAGCTTGATAAGTTGTGAACTAGCCGTAACTCAGTGTTTATCTTTTGTCAAGCATCTCCTGTAGTTTACTGTCATGTGCTTTGGGGCTATGTTGGAGTGCTGTAGCATTGTTACTTGTTGCATTTTAAGTGCTATCTTGCTGTTTATCGCAGATTCGTGTCATTCTTGTTTTGCTTGCCTTTTGCAAACCGTGCATCCGATTCCGGTGATCTTTATATCGATTTCGACCGAAATCATCTCATCTTTCCAGTGGCATGCTTGGTTTGCCAAGTTACTGCCATGTTAATCATTTTCCTTCCGGAGCACGCATATGCATCGCATATCATATCTCGCATATCATACATGTTTTGCATCATGTTGCTTGCGCATTTCTCGTTGTTGATTGTGGTTCCGTTTGTTGTGTTCTTGTCTTGGGTAGAGCCGGGAGATGAGTTCGTGAACAAGGAACCTGTCGAGTACGCTTACGAGGATCAAGCTTTCGACAACTCTGAGAATCTTGCAGGCAAGATGACCACCCCTCGAAATCACTTCTATCTTTGCTATGCTAGTTGTTCGCTCTATTGCCATGCTCGCTACCTATCACTTGCTATATCATGTCTCCCATTTTAGCCATGTCAGCTCTAACCATCCTTTCCTAGCAAACCGTTGTTTGGCTATGTTACCGCTTTTGCTCAGCCCCTCTTATAGCGTTGCTAGTTGCAGGTGAAGTTGAAGTTTGTTCCATGCCGGAACATGGATATGTCGGGATTTCACAATATCTCTTTTAATTAATGCATCTATATATTTTGGTAAAGGGTGGAAGGCTCGGCCTTATGCCTGGTGTTTTGTTCCACTCTTGCCGCCCTAGTTACTGTTATACCGGGATTATGTTCCTTGAGTTTGCGTTCCTTACGCGGTCGGGTGATTTATGGGACCCCCTTGACAGTTCGCCTTGAATAAAACTCCTCCAGCAAGGCCCAACCTTGGTTTTACCATTTGCGACCTATACCTTTTCCCCCGGGTTTTCTAGAGCCCGAGGGTCATCTTTATTTTAAACCCCCGGGCCAGTGCTCCTCTGAGTATTGGTCCAAACTGTCAGCCGCCGGTGGCCACCAGGGGCAACTCTGGACTGGCCTATCGGAAGCTTGGACAATTTGGTGTGCCCTGAGAACGAGATATGTGCAGCTCCTATCGGGATTTGTCGGCACATTCGGGCGGCTTTGCTGGTCTTGTTTTACCATTGTCGAGATGTCTTGTAAACCGGGATTCCGAGACTGATCGGGTCTTTCCGGGAGAAGGTTTATCCTTCGTTGACCGTGAGAGCTTATGATGGGCTAAGTTGGGACACCCCTGCAGGGTATTATCTTTCGAAAGCCGTGCCCGCGGTTATGAGGCAGATGGGAATTTGTTAATGTCCGGTTGTAGATAACTTGTAACTTGACCCAATTAAAATACACCAAGTGCGTGTGTAACCGTGATGGTCTCTTCTCGGCGGAGTCCGGGAAGTGAACACGGTCTGAGTTATGTATGACGTAAGTAGGTGTTCAGGATCACTTCTTGGTCATTGCTAGATGACGTCCGTTCCATTGCTTCTCTTCTCGCTCTCATTTGCGCAAGTTAGCCACCATATATGCTTTTGCCGCTGCAGCTCCACCTCTTTGCACCATCCTTTCCTACAAGCTTAAATAGTCTTGATCTCGCGGGTGTGAGATTGCTGAGTCCCCGTGACTCACAAATACTTCCAAAACAGTTGCAGGTGCCGACGATGCCAGTGCAGACGATGGCGTCGATCTCAAGTGGGAGTTCGACGAGGAACGTGGTCGTTACTATGTGTCTTTTCCTGATGATCAGTAGTGGAGCCCAGTTGGGACGATCGGGGATCTAGCATTTGGGGTTGTCTTATTTTCATCTGGATTTTGACCGTAGTCGGTCTATATGATTGTATTTTGGATGATGTATGAATGATATTTATGTATTGTGTGAAGTGGCGATTGTAAGCCAACTCTTTATCCCATTCTTGTTCATTACATGGGATTGTGTGAAGATGTCCCTTCTTGTGACAAAACCACTATGCGGTTATGCCTCTAAGTCGTGCCTCGACACGTGGGAGATATAGCCGCATCGTGGGCGTTACACACGGTCCTCAAACCATAAGGTGTCGTGCTCATCTTCATGAAAACCTTTGGCCTTTCCTTTGCTCATTCTCTCTTTTATCTCGGCAATCTCTTTGTCATCCTTCTGAGCTTCTCGAATCTTTCCTAACAATGTAGACTGAACTTCCATTGTTGCAACAAAACCTCTAGGAACAATCTCCAATCGAAGTTCCCTGAGATCCTCTGCTAACTCCTTTGGCAATCCTGTGCTTACAAGGGTGTTAGCATAACTCTTCTGGCTCAAAGCGTCTGCTATGAAATTGGCCTTGCCTGGATGATAGTGGAGTTTCATGTCATAATCCTTTATAAGCTCCAACCATCTCCTCTGCCTAAGGTTCAGCTCCTTCTGTGTGAAGATGTACTTCAAACTCTTATGATCAGTGTACACATCACAACGGTTTCCAATAAGGTATTGTCTCCAAGTCTTGAGTGCATGCACTACAACTGCTAACTCCAAATCATGCATGGCATAATTCAATTCGTGCGGTTTTAGTTGTCGTGAGGCATACGAAACAACTCTTCCGTCCTGCATAAACACACTTCCAAGTCCTAGGCGGGAGGCGTCGCAATACACTTGGAAGTCCTTGCGTATATCCGGCAGAATCAACACTGGGGCTGTAGTCAAACATTTCTTTAACTCCTGAAAACTCGCCTCACATTCTTCCGTCCATTTAAATTTGGTATCCTTCTTCAATAACTCCGTCATTGGCTTCGCAATCTTGGAAAAATTCTTAATGAATCTCCGATAGTATCCTGCGAGTCCAAGAAAACTGCGGATCTCGCTAACTAAAGTGGGTGCCAACCATTCAGTGACTGACTGAACCTTGGTGGGGTCTACTGCTATACCTTCTCCTGATATAACATGTCCAAGGAATCCAACTTCCTTCAACCAAAACTCACATTTGCTGAACTTGGCATACAACTGATGTTCCCTGAGTTTTTCGAGAACTAAATGCAAATGCTCTTTGTGCTCCTCTTCATTCTTCGAGTATACCATTATATCATCAATGAACACCACAACAAACTTATCCAAATATTCCATGAACACCTTGTTCATCATGCTCATGAAATAGGCAGGGGCGTTAGTCAGTCCAAATGACATGACCGTATACTCATACAACCCGTACCGTGTGGTGAATGCTGTCTTTGGTATATCCTTCTCTCGAATCTTCAGCTAATGATACCCTGATCGCAGATCGATCTTCGAAAACACTTTAGCTCCTTGCAGCTAGTCAAACAAATCATTGATCATCGGCAGTGGGTATTTGTTCTTGATTGTCACCTCATTCAACGCCCGATAATCAACAACCATTCTCAAGGATCCATCCTTCTTCTCAACCAAGAGCACTGGGGCTCCCCACGGTGATGAACTTCGTCGAATGTAACCTTTCTCCAATAACTCCTTGATCTGCTTCTTAATCTCCTCTAGATCATTTGTTGGCATCCGGTATGGTCGCTTCGATATAGGCCCAGTGCCTGGCAACAGTTCTATCAAAAACTCGATGTCTCGATCTGGCGGCATGCCTGGTAATTCCTTTGGAAATACATCCGGGTAATCCTTTACGACAGGCACTTCCTCCTGAACAACTCCCGAGAGGGAATTCACTTGGCTCCTCCTAGGCGCGTGCCTAGATACATACTTGATCCTTTTTCCCTCTGGGGTGGTGAGATAAATCGACTTACTAGCATAGTCAATGCTTCCTCCATACTTTGACATCCAGTCCATGCCTAATATCACATCCAATCCTTGTGACTCCAAAATTATTAGGTCAGACGGAAAAACATGGCTACCAATGGTTAAGGGTATCCGGTCGCACCATCGGCTAGCCATATACTCTGCTCCAGGTGAACTTACTAACAGAGGGGTCCTAAGGGCTTGGGTTGGTAGTTTAAACTTATCCACGAATCCCCTTGATATGTATGAATGTGATGCACCAGTATCAAAAAGCACAAGGGCGGTAAAAGACTTAACCAAAAACTTACCGATAACCGCGTCTGGCTGCTCTTCAACCTCCTCCACATTAACGTGGTTCACTTGTCCTTTGTTGAATGGATTGGGCTTCTTCCCAGCGCTCCCATTACCGTTTCCATTCTTCGCTTCAGGGCACTCCGTGGCATAGTGTCCAGTCTTCCCGCACTTGAAGCAAGTAATGTGACTTAGGTCTCTCTTGGCAGGTGTGGCTGGATTGGAGCGGTTCTGATTGTTGCTTGTTCCATTCCCAGTCCCATTCTTAGAACCATTGTGGTTATGCGAACTTCCTCCGGTGTGGTTATGACCTCCATGGTTATGAACAAGTCCTCCCGAGTTCGGGGTTCGACGGGGCTTCTGCTGAGCTCCAGAATTGTATCTTCCTTGCCCATACTTCCTCTTACGGCTCTCAATCTGCTGCTGCTTCCCTTCAATCATAAGAGCCTTATCTACCAACTCCTGGTAGTTGTTGAATGTTGCCACCATCAACTGCATGCTCATCTCATCATTCCGCCCTTCCACAAATTTCTCCTGCTTCGCGGCATCTGTGGCCACATTATCAGGGGCATAGCGAGATAACTTGCTGAACTCATCCACGTACTGAGCTACAGGACGGTTTCCCTGGCGTAAATTGCAGAACTCATGCTTCTTCATGTCCATAGCTCCAGTGAGACATGGGCTGTGCGGAAAGCTTGCTGAAACTGATCCCAAGTGACGTTGGCTATGGGGAAAGTGGCCGTATAAATCTCCCACCATGAGGTTGCTGGTCCATCCAATTGATGTGCGGCAAAGCACACCTTCTCAACATCTGTGCAACCTGCGGTGGTCAATTCCCTTCCAATGCGGCGTAGCCAGTCATCTGCAACTATAGGCTCGGTGCTACTGGAAAACACCGGCGGCTGCAACCTCAGAAAGCGAGCTAAATTGTCAACTGGAGGCGGGTTGTTGTTTTTGTTGCCTTGGTTCTGGACTAACAATTGCATCAAGGCATTCTGCTGCTGGATCAACTGAGTGAGCTCTGGCGGGAAGGCAAATCCAGTGTCACGTCTCGGAGGCATCTGATGGGTTTAGAGGGGAGAGATTAGAATAGAATAGGGGTCTAGTGAGAGAACACTACCCATATGCACATGAGACAAACACAATCATATCACTCAATCAATCAAGCAAGGGCATACAAACGGTCTAGAACTATCATTGAAAGTGCTCAATTACTACTATATACATGGGGGAACACTACTAATCATTTGGTGGTCATCTAGAAATTTTGATCGGTAGAAGACTCCATGATGTCTGCTCCAGCTTCGTCTTCAAAGTCATCTTCACTGGGGTCGGAGTCGGTGTCATCGATGATGATGTAGTTCTCCGAGCAAGTGGAATCGTCGTCCTCTCCTCCTGGCGCGGGGTCTCCCATGAATACTCTGATCTTCTTTATCAGGTCGTCATTCTTCTCCAATAGTGTTGCAATTTCCTCCTCGTATCCATCGCGTGTAGACTTGAGTTCTTCTTCCAGCTTGATGATCCTTGTCTTCGCCTTCTTCAAATCTATCATGTCTGCGCACTTCTGATTGTCGAATGTGTTGGTTTAACTCCTGAATGAAAGCTGCAATGGATCTGTCCTTCTTGGTGCTGATCATCTCCTATTGCTCATCTCGGCGCCCACATATCTGGTAGATAGTGTCCTTGAGCTCCTTGCTGTAGACTTCTCCAATACGTCCCATGGCAATGTGGGCTGCCATGCTCTTGCCTAGACTCCAGGTTGACGCATCAAAGGTAAACTCTATGGGCTCAGTGATTGGCGCGAACGTCCTTCCTGGAACTTGAACTCGAATCATCCAGTGCTCCTCTTCTGGTAAAGTGGCATTGTAGGTCCCGGTGAAGCTTGGTATTCCGCTGTTCAGGTACCTAGTGACTTCCTTCAAGTGGCGTCCAAAGGGTGCATCTTCATCCGGTTGTGCAAACTTGTTCCTCGAATCTGCCATCCTAAAGAGTAGAAAATGGTGAGGAGTCAGAAATGAGTAGAGAAGAGTGACCTATGGTTTATCTTAGTGGTCGTGTCCTACACTCAGCGTGTGCTCTAATACCATCTTGTAGTGGCCCGACCTCAAACGGTCAAGTCTCTGTGCTTCCGTGTCATCCCTGGATCGGTAATGCTGACACACACAGTACTCGAAGGATTTATAACAGAGTAGCAATCACACACTTATTACATCGAATGTCTCAAAAGAGAACTTATTACAATAAATATGGCATAAGGCCATCTAATACGATAACATCGGAAGGCTTGGAAGATAAAGTTAGTCCATCAACTCCAACGGCATAGCTGAGCTGCACGGCAACGACCTAACGAACCTTACTCCTCGTCTAAAAAGTCTGCAACATAATACGTTGCAACCCGAAAACGGGTCAGCACATGGAATATGCTGGCAATATAACACAGTAGAGCAAGAACTGAATAAATGCTATCACTATATGCATATTTGGCTGGTGGAAAGGCTCTATAGTTATAGTTTTGCGAAAAGCCAATTTTTCCCTACAACAAAGGAATATATTTTATTTAACTATCATGGTAGTTGAAACATCGTTGAGAAGGTTCCTCCAACTCAATCCCAATTAAAAGTAATTATCAACCCAACAATATTAAATTAAAGTGATGAGATACTTAGGATAATCCAAGTACTAGATACTCAAGATGTCCATAACCGGGGACACGGCTAACCATGATTAGATTGTACACTCTGCAGAGGTTTGCGCACTTTTCCCCACAAGACTCGATCTCCCCCGTTGGATTTCTCGCACTACATGGTGTTTGAGAAATGGATGACCGAGACACAGTCTTCCAGAAGCATTAACTCTAACCCCGGGTAGACAGTACCAACCTACATCCCTCTACATCTGCTAGCCTACCACTAGAAGAGGTCATGCAACTTACTCAACTATGCTAGAGCCCATAATAGCTTGTGGCTGCACACAGAAGTTTCTAGCATGAAATATCTCAGTTCCCTTTGAGCCTGGGTGGCGGACCTTAGGATGATCACACGGGTACTCCGGGATATCCTAGGACAACACTGGATTCTCCAGGTGCCCGACAAGCAATCCACCCAGATGTGTATTAAAATTGCCACCTTAAGTTGAACTATTAATTAACAAACTCACATCTTTCATGGATTCACTCACCCAAACCACGTCTACGAGCATAGCATCGCAATATAAGCATTACGTAGAAGTAACTCCCAAGGGTTTTATAATAACAGGGCAATAGGTTCTACCTCATCAACTACTTCCCAATACCCACAAGTTAATCACATCCTAATCATGTAGTGTTTGAGGAGTGGGTCTAATGCATAAAAACTGGGTATGAAAAGAGTATGATCAATGTGTTACTTGCCTTGCTGAGGATCCACAAAACCAAGGGACTCGTAGTAGCATGCTTCGCACTCTGGGAATTCTATCGCAAAAAAACAATAGCATACATAAGCAATCAATCACAGTTGCACGGGAAAAACTCAAATAAGAAGAATTGACCAAAAAGTTCAACTTAAGAACTCCGGTTTGCAAAAAAGAATCAAATCAAACGGAGCAACGAAACTCAAACTGCGAAGGAAACAAGATCCGATTACTAATCTGGACTGAAGTCAAATTTTACAGTACCAAAATATTGTTCAAGTTGATTAAATAGAAAGAGGGTTTCGAGACGAAGATCTAGGCGCTTGAATCGCCTGATTCTGATAAACGAGCGAAAAGATAAACTAAAACGAAAATCGGATCAGAAATCGCGATCGAAAATAATCACGAAAAACCCGAGAGAAAGAAAAACTGACGAACAGGCTAACGAACGAACGTTCGTTGTCTGTGACTAACGGGCGAAAACCGTTCGTTAAAATGAACGTACGGACGAACGTCCGCAAAATAAACTAAACCGAGAAAACCGGTGAACCGATCTAAAAAAATAAACTAGAGTTTTTAAAAAAACCGACGATTTTTACCTAAACCGAAAAAACCGAGCGGCTCCGGATCCGATCGGATCGGCGGCGGCGGCTCCGGCGCCGCGAGGTGTGGCTGCGACGGCAGGGTGGTGCGGCGCGGCGGCGGGGAAGTGTGGCGTGGTGGCGGCGCAAGGCGAGGCGAGGCGAGGCGCGGCAGGCGGCGGCGGGCGGGCGGCGGCTGCAGCTGCTTGCGGCGGCTGTGATGGCGATTTGGGGCGGCGGCAGCGGGGAAGTGCGGCGCGGCGGCGGCGCAAGGCAAGGCGAGGCGCGGCAGGCGGCGGCGGGCGGCTGCTGCTGCTGCTGCTTGCGGCGGCGGTGGTGGCGATTTGGGGCAGCGGCGGTGGGGTATTTAAGAGGGGGAGGGGCGGGGTCGGCTTGGGGAAGGGGGCGGGAGGAGTCCCGGGCAGCGACGGCGGCGGCTGCCGTGTCCTGGCCGGACTCGGGCACGGGGAGGCGGTGGCGCGGGGTTGGGCCGGCCTGGCTCGGCTAGGCTTCGGCCTAGGCGGGCGCTGAAGTTTTTTTTAACAGATTCCGCCGAAAATAAATCCTAGAAAAATAAATAAATATCTAAAAATGCCAAAACAAATTTTCACCGTCTAAATAAAATATTTAGAATAAGATGAACATTTTCTTGGCCCTAAAATGCAATTTTGAAAACATGCAATTTTTCTAATGCAAATAAAATAGCAATAAAATCCGAATAAAATCAAATATTTGATTTTAGTATTTTTCCTCCAATATTTCATTTATTTTGAAGAAGTCATATTATCTCCTCTCATATATTTTAATATGAAATAATTTTTGGAGAGAAAAAAATTAAAACAAATAATCCTCGTTTCAATATTTAATAAAACTCAAATATGAAAACAGTGAAATCCCCAACTCTCTCCAAGGGTCCTTTAGTTGCTTAGAATTTCGAGGATCGTGAAACGAATATGCAATAAAATATGATATGCATGAATGATCTATGTATAACATTCCAAATTGAAAATTTGTGATGTTACAAGTTATGGGTAGGAAATGCAAAATACCAAAAAATTAGTTGTACCTACCAAACCAATGGTTGAAGAACCACCCAAAATCTATCATACTACTGAAGCTTTCTACTTGGATCATCTTCGATCCCTGAAACCCCTACTAACTTAGTTGAGGGCAAATCTTTAGATGAGCATGCTTGTTATGTGCGACACCGCTTATCTCAAAAAGGGAAACTTTTACTGGATCAAATTCATCGTTTGCAATGCTATGCTTGGAATTTATGTGAAATATACGATGTTACTTGTTGTTCTGAAGACCCTAAGAAACACCTTCCCTACCAATGTGAGTTTAGTGATAATGGAATCATATCTTCGTATGCTAAGGGTGTTTATAATTACTATGATGTTCAACAAATTGAAGAATTTGTTGCTTTTAAGGGTGCTTATGAAATTGCTTCTTTGATTGAAATGTATGATGCTACTCTTTACAAATCTCAAAAAATTTCCATTCTTAAATATTTTTATGATAATTATGCTTATAATGCCTATGTGAAACCTTATATTGAGGACTCCTCCGCTGTCCAAGAAGAGACTAACATTTTGCATGAGTCTATGGAAGAAGAAATTGATGAAACTGTGAGCTCATTGGATGAAAAAGATGATGAGAGCGAAGAAAAAAATGAGGAAGAGCAGATTAGCTACCTGTGCCCACCTTCTAATGAGAGTAACTCTTCAACTCATACATTGTATAATTTCCCTTTGTGCTTACCGATGGATGAATGCTATGATAATTGCTATGATCCGGTTGATTCATTTGAAATATTTCTTTTTGATGAAATTGATGCTTGCTATGCTTGTGGCCATGATGCCAATATGAATTATTCTTATGGAGATGAACTTGCTATAGTTCCTTATGTCAAGAATTAAATTGTTGCTATTGCACCCACACATGATAGTCCTATTATCTTTTTGAATTCTCCCAACTACACTATATCGGAGAAGTTTGCGCTTATTAAGGATCATATTGATGGGTTGTGTTTTACTACTACACATGATGATTTTGAGAGATATAATATGCATGTGCTTGCTGATCCTACTTGCAATTATTATGAAAGAGGAACTACATCTCCGCCTCTCTATGTTTCCAATAAGATAAAATTGCAAGAAATTGTTTATGCTATGTATTGGCCTTTACTTTTTGTGCATGAATTGTTCTTTTATGACATGCCGATGCATGGGAAGAGAGTTAGACTTCGATGTTGCATGATATATGTTACTTTGTGCTCACTACTAAATCACAAATCATTGCTAATTAAAATTGGCTTTGATATACCTTGGGATCCGGGTGGATCCATTACTTAAGCACCTTATGCCTAGCTTAATGGCTTTAAAGAAAGCGCTGCCAGGGAGACAACCCGGAAGATTTAGAGAGTCCTTTGATTCTGTTGTGTGCTTTTATAAAGTTTAAAAACAAAAAAATATAGAGGGGAACCTAAAACTTTTTTCAAAAAGAAAAGTGAAAGTAAGAAAGACGAGCATCATTGAAGTGGGGGAGCTCCTTGAACTTTGTTCACGCCCATGGAAACTTTACAAACCTTGATTACGTAAACTTCTCGACAAAAATAATTATCCCCTTGTACAAATCCATTGTACTAGAAAAATAATGTGCAAGATTTGCCTTTAGGATGATTAGATTGCTTGTTTGGTATGTGCGGTGTAAAAATAGAAACTTTGGTTGTAGTGCGTGATTTTATATATTTTTTACTGGAAAGTAAAACGCTTCTGTAATTTTTTGCACAGTACTCCTATAAAAATGTTTATTTTGTCCTAATTTTTCAAAAAAATTAGATTTACAGAAGTATGGTGAATGTTCAGATTACTACAGACTGTCTTGTTTAAGATAGATTCTATTTTGGATGCATTGTTTTGCTCGTTTTGATGAAACCATCGATTTTATCGGTGGTATAAGCCATAGAGAAGTTATAATACGGTAGCTACAATGCAAAAATAAAATATGAATGAGTTTGCAACAGTACCTAGAGGTAGTGATTTGCTTTATTATACTAACGATATCACGAGGGTTTTGTTAAGTTTTGTGTGATTGAAGTTTTCAAGTTTTGGGTGAGATCACGATGGATGAAGGAATAAGGAGTGGCAAGAGCCTAAGCTTGGGGATGCTCGAGGCACCCCAAGGTAATACTCAAGGACTCCCAAGCAACTAAGCTTGAGGATGCCCCGGAAGGCATCCCCTCTTTCTTCTAATGATCATCAGTAATTTTACTTAGAGCTATATTTTTATTCGTCACATGATATGCGTAAATCTTGGAGCGTCGTGTGCTTTTTATTTTTCTTTTAATAATGCACCATGCTGGTATGAGATAGTCCTTGGTTGATTTATAGAATTCTCTTTGCACTTCACTTATATCTTTTGAGTATGGCTTTATAAAATGCTTCATGAGCTTCACTTATATCATTTGAAGTTTGGATTGCCTGTTTCCCTACAAATAGAAAACTGCCATTTGTAGAATGCTCTTTTGCTTCACTTATATTTGTTAGAGCGTGACATATCTTTTGTAGAAAGAATTAAACTCTCTTGCTTCACTTATATCTATTTAGAGAGTCAACATGAATTGGTAATTCACATGGTTAGTCATAAAATCCTACATAAAACTTGTAGATCACTGAATATGATATGTTTGATTCCTTGCAATAGTTTTGTGATATAAAGATGGTGATATTAGAGTCATGCTAGTGGGTAATTGTGGATTGTAGAAATACTTGTGTTGAAGTTTGTGATTCCCGTAGCATGCACGTATGGTGAACCGTTATGTAACGAAGTTGGAGCATGAGGTATTTATTGATTGTCTTCCTTATGAGTGGCGGTCGGGGACGAGCGATGGTCTTTTCCTACCAGTTTATCCCCCTAGCTAGGAGCATGCGCGTAGTACTTTGTTTCGATGACTAATAGATTTTTGCAATAGGTATGTGAGTTCTTTATGACTAATCTTGAGTCCATGGATTATACGCACTCTCACCCTTCTACCATTGCTAGCCTCTCTAGTACCGCACAACTTTCACCGGTACCATACACCCACCATATACATTCCTCAAAACAGCCACCATACCTACCTATTATGGCATTTCCATAGCCATTCCGAGATATATTGCCATGAAAATTTCCATCGTTCCGTTTATTATGACACGCTTCATCATTGTCATAGTGCTTTGCATGATCATGTAGTTGACATCGTATTTGTGGCAAAGCCACCATTGATTATTCTTTCATACATGTCACTCTTGATTCATTGCACATCCCGGTACACCGCCGGAGGCATTCACATAGAGTCATATTTTGTTCTAAGTATCGAGTTGTAATTCTTGAGTTGTAAGTAAATAAAAGTGTGATGATCTTCATTATTAGATCATTGTCCCATGTGAGGAAAGGATGATGGAGACTATGATTCCCCCACAAGTCGGGATGAGACTTCAGACGAAAAAAAAGAGGCCAAAAAAATGAGAGAAGGCCCAAATAAAAAAAATAAAAAAATGAGAGAAAAGAGAGAAGGGGCAATGTTACTATTCTTTTACCACACTTGTGCTTCAAAGTAGCACCATGATCTTCATGATAGAGAGTCTCCTATCTTGTCACTTTCATATACTAGTGGAAATTTTCATTATAGAACTTGGGTTGTATATTGCCATGCAACTTTCCACCGTTCCGTTTTATTATGACACATTCCATCATTGCCATATTGCTTTGCATGATCATGTAGTTGACATAGTATTCGTGGCAAAGCCACCGTTCATAATTCTTTCATACATGTCGCTCTTGATTCATTGCACATCCCGGTACACCGCCGGGGGCATTCATATAGAGTCATATTTTGTTCTAAGTATCGAGTTGTAATTCTTGAGTTGTAAAGTAACTAGAAGTGTGATGATCTTCATTATTAGAGCATTGTCCCATGTGAGGAAAAAAGAGAGGAAAGGCCAAAAAAAGAAGGCCAAAAAAATGAGAGAAAAAGAGAGAAGGGGTAATGCTACTATCCTTTTTCCACACTTGTGCTTCAAAGTAGCACCATGATCTTCATTATAGAGAGTCTCTTGAGTTATCACTTTCATATACTAGTGGGAATTTTACATTACAGAACTTGGCTTGTATATTCCTGCGATTGGCCTCCTCATATTCCCTAGGTCTTCATGAGCAAGCAAGTTGGATGCACACCCACTTAGTTTCTTTTTGAGCTTTCATAAACTTATAGCTCTAGTGCATCCGTTGCATGGAAATCCCTACTCACTCACATTGATATCTATTGATGGGTATCTCCATAGCCCGTTGATACACCTAGTTGATGTGAGACTATCTCCTTCTTTTCATCTTCTCCAAAACCACCACATTCTATTCCACCTATAGTGCTATGTCCATGGCTCACACTCATGTATTGCGTGAAAGTTGAAAAGGTTTGAGAACATCAAAAGTATGAAACAATTGCTTGGCTTGTCATAGGGGTTGTGCATGATTTGAATATTTTGTGTGGTGAATATGAAGCATGGCCAGACTATATGATTTTTTAGGGATAACTTTCTTTGGCCATGTTATTTTGAGAATACATTATTGCTTCATTAGTATGCTTGAAGTATTATTGTCTTAATGTCAAATGATAGACTATTGCATTGAATCACTCGTGTCTTAATATTCATGCCATGATTAGATTACATGATCAAGATTATTCTAGGTAGGTAGCATTCCACATAGAAAATTATCTTTTTTCTATCATTTACCTACTCAAGGACGAGCAGGAATTAAGCTTGGGATGCTGATACGTCTCTGTCGTATCTATAATTTTTGATTGTTCCATGCAAGTATTATACAAATTTCATATACTTTTGGCCACTTTTTATACTATTTTTGGGACTAACATATTGATCCAGTGCCCAGTGCTAGTTCCTGTTTGTTGCATGTTTTTTGTTTTGCAGAAAATCCATATCAAACGGAGTCCAAATGGGATAAAAACTTACGGAGATTTTTTTGGAATATATGTGAATTTTGGGAAGTGGAATCAACGCGAGACAATGCCCGAGGGGCCCACAAGGGTGAGGGGCACGCCCCAGGGAGTAGAGCGCGCCCTGGGCCCTTGTGGCCACTCCGTAAGGCGGTTGGTGCCCTTCTTTCACCGCAAGAAAGCTAATATCTGTATAAAAATCGTGTTAAAATTTCAGCCCAATCGGAGTTACGGATCTCCGGGAATTTAAGAAACGGTGAAAGGGCAGAATCTGGGAGCGCAGAAACAGAAGGAAACAAAGAGAGAGAGATCCAATCTTGGAGGCGCTCCCACCCGTCCGCCGCCATGGAAGCCAAGGACCAGAGGGGAAACCCTTCTCCCATATAGGGGGAAGGTCAAGGAAGAAGAAGAAGAAGAAGGGAGGCTCTCTCGCCCTCTCTCCCGGTGGCGCCGGAACGCCACCGGGGCCATCATCATGACCGCGATCTACACCAACAACTTCACCACCGTCATCACCAACTCTCTCCCCCTCTATGCAGCGGTGTAACACCTCTTCTCCCCGCTATATTCTCTACTTAAACATGGTGCTCAATGCTATATATTATTTCCCAATGATGTATGGCTATCCTATGATGTTTGAGTAGATCGGTTTTGTCCTATGGGTTCATTGATGATCGTGATTGGTTTGAGTTGCATGTTTTATTATTGGTGTTGTCCTATGGTGCTCTCCGTGTCGCGCAAGCGTGAGGGATCCCCGCTGTAGGGTTTGCAATATGTTCATGGTTTGCTTATTGTTTGCGTTGCGTGAGTGATAGAAACACAAACACGGGTAAGTGGGTTATGGCATATGGGAATAAAGAGGACTTGATACTTTAATGCTATGGTTGGGTTTTACCATAATGATCTTTAGTAGTTGCGGATGGTTGCTAGAGTTCCAATCATAAGTGCATATGATCCAAGAAGAGAAAGTATGTTAGCTTATGCCTCTCCCTCATATAAAATTACAATAATGATTACCGGTCTAGTTATCGATTGCCTAGGGACAAATAAATTCCTTGTGACAAAAAGCTCTCTACTAAAACTAACTTAGTTGTCTTTATCTAAATAGCCCCTAGATTTTATTTACGTTCTCTTTATTATCTTGCAAACCTATCCAACAACACCTACAAAGTAAGTCTAGTTTCATACTTGTTCTAAGTAAAGTGAACGTTAAGCGTGCATAGAGTTGTATCGGTGGTCGATAGAACTTGAGGGAATATTTGTTCTACCTTTAGCTCCTTGTTGGGTTCGACACTCTTACTTATCGAAAGAGGCTACAACTGATCCCCTATACTTGTGGGTTATCAGTGACGACTCCGACGACCACTCTGGCGATGACTCCGACGATGACGGACAACCGGTTAGTGATCTATACCCATCTATGTGTCAAATACATCCTAGTGTTTCTCTGGTTACTCCTGTCTCCCCCTTTTTGAAATAGAAATCCTATGGTTGTGTTCTCTCAATCCATGAAATCTGAGTAAGTTTCGTTAGATCCGTGTAGTGTATTGATTGTTTGAATGGTCAAAATGATAAGTGATTAGTTGTTTCATCTGTACAAATGATTTTTGTTAATAATCCGAGTAGGGTTAGTGTTTCGTGCTAATAATTCCTAGCCAGGGCTTGACAATTGATTTTTGAGTGACCTAAATATATGTTTGTGCCATTTTTCCAAGATTGGTCTGTACATAGATGATTGTGCTTAAAAATCAAACCATAATGTTTGGATATGTCTAAAAAATAGCCATAAAGTCCATCAATTCCCAATCCTACTTTACGGCATGTAAATGTTGATTTGATGCCAAATTTTGGCAACTGCCAAATGTTCGCTAGAGATTAGTTTGTAAACTTTAATTTGACGCCACATTTTTTTGCTATATGTATAGGTGCTATCTGATGATGTCGACTGTGAGGATGAAGATGGACAGAGGAGGTACAAGAGGCAAGTTGATGTTTGCTTGAACTACATCGGTATTTCTCCAAAGAGGAAGGAATGATGGAACACAGCAACGGTAGGTATTTCCCTCAGTGATGAGACCAAGGTTATCGAATCAGTAGGAGAACCACACAACAGAACCACGCGACACTACGTGAACGGCACCTGCACACAAATAACAAATACTCACAACCCGACGTATTAAAGGGGTTGTCAATCCCTTTCAAGCAACGATGCCAGAAATTGGCAAGTGGACGTGAGAAGGTTGTTATAATTTGATAGATACATCGCTAAATAAAATAAAGTGCAGCAAGATATTTTTGTATTTTTGGATTAATAGATCTGAAAATAAAAGCAAATAAAAATAGATCGCGAAGGCAAAATAACAAGAAAATAAAGTTTCTACGATCTGATCGTGGAGGAGAATATTTGAGTTACGAGTTTGGTCTACATTTGAAACAATGCGGAATAGTTTCGCAACTCACGCCACCCGGAACACCACAGCGTAATGGTGTGTCCGAACGTCGTAATCGTACTTTACTAGATATGGTGCGATCTATGATGTCTCTTACTGATTTACCACTATCATTTTGGGGTTATGCTTTAGAGACGGTTGCATTCACGTTAAATAGGGCACCATCAAACTCCGTTGAGACGACGCCTTATGAACTGTGGTTTGGCAAGAAACCAAAGTTGTCGTTTCTTAAAGTTTGCGGCTGCGATGCTTATGTGAAAAAGCTTCAACCTGATAAGCTCGAACCCGAATCGGAGAAATGTGTCTTCATAGGATACCCAAAGGAAACTGTTGGGTACACCTTCTATCACAGATCTGAAGGCAAGACTTTTGTTGCTAAATTTGGATCCTTTCTAGAGAAGGAGTTTCTCTCGAAAGAAGCGAGTGGGAGGAAAGTAGAACTTGGTGAGGTAACTGTACCTGCTCCCTTGTTGGAAAGTAGTTCATCACAGAAACCGGTTCCTGTGACACCTACACCAATTAGTGAGGAAGTTAATGATATTGATCATGAAGCTTCAGATCAAGCTACTACCGAACCTCGTAGGTCAACCAGAGTGAGATCCGCACCAGAGTGATACGGTAATCCTGTTCTGGAGGTTATGTTGCTAGACCATGACAAACCTACAAACTATGAAGAAGCGATGGTGAGCCCAGATTCCGCGAAATGGCTTGAGGCTGAAATTTGAGATGGGATCCATGTATGAGAACAAAGTGTGGACTTTGGTTGACTTGCCCAATGATCGGCAAGCCATTGAGAATAAATGGATCTTCAAGAAGAAGACTGACGCTGACGGTAATGTTACTGTCTACAAAGCTCGACTTGTTGCAAAAGGTTTTCGACAAGTTCAAGGGATTGACTACGATGAGACTTTCTCACCCGTAGCGATGCTTAAGTCTGTCCGAATCATGTTAGCAATTGCCGCATTTTATGATTATGAAATTTGGCAAATGGATGTCAAAACTGCATTCCTGAATGGATTTCTGGAAAAAGAGTTGTATATGATGCAACCGGAAGGTTTTGTCGATCCAAAGGGAGCTAACAAAGTGTGGAAGCTCCAGCGATCCATTTATGGACTAGTGCAAGCCTCTCGGAGTTGGAATAAACGTTTTGTTAGTGTGACCAAAGCATATGGTTTTATCCAGACTTTTGGAGAAGCCTGTATTTACAAGAAAGTGAGTGGGAGCTCTGTAGCATTTCTAATATTATATGTGGATGACATATTGTTGATTGGAAATGATATAGAATTTCTGGATAGCATAAAAGGATATTTGAATGAGTTTTTCAACGAAGGACCTCGGTGAAGCTGCTTATATATTGGGCATCAAGATCTATAGAGATAGATCAAGACGCTTAATTGGACTTTCACAAAGCACATACCTTGACAAAGTTTTGAAGAAGTTCAAAATGGATCAAGCAAAGAAAGGGTTCTTGCCTGTGTTACAAGGTGTGAAGTTGAGTCAGACTCAATGCCCGACCACTGCAGAAGATAGAGAGAAAATGAAAGATGTTCCCTATGCTTCAGCCATAGGCTCTATCATGTATGCGATGCTGTGTACCAGACGTGATGCGTGCCTTGCTATAAGTTTAGCAGGGAGGTACCAAAGTAATCCAGGAGTGGATCACTGTACAGCGTCAAGAACATCCTGAAATACCTGAAAAGGACTAAGGATATGTTTCTCATTTATGGAGGTGACAAAGAGCTATTCGTAAAAGGTTACGTCGATGCAAGCTTTGACGCTGATTCGGGTGATTCTAAATCGCAAACCGGATGCGTATTTACATTGAACGGTGGAGCTGTCAGTTGGTGCAGTTCTAAACAAAGCGTTGTGGCGGGATCTACGTGTGAAGCGGAGTACATAGTTGCTTCGGAAGCAGCAAATGAAGGAGTTCATATCCGATCTAGGTGTCATACCTAGTGCATCGGGTCCAATGAAAATCTTTTTTGACAATACTGGTGCAATTGCCTCGGCAAAGGAATCCAGATTTCAAAAGAGAACCAAGTACATCAAGAGACGCTTCAACTCCATCCGGGATCAAGTCCAGGTGGGAGACATAGAAATTTGCAAGATACATACGAATCTGAATATTGCAAACCCGTTGACTAAGCCTCTTCCACGAGCAAAACATGATCAGCACCAAGGCTCCATGGGTGTTAGAATCATTACTGTGTAATCTAGATTATTGACACTAGTGCAAGTGGGAGACTGAAGGAAATATGCCCTAGAGGCAATAATAAAGTTATTATTTATTTCCATATATCATGATAAATGTTTATTATTCATGCTAGAATTGTATTAACCGGAAACATAATACTTGTGTGAATACATAGACAAACAGAGTGTCACTAGTATGCCTCTACTTGACTAGCTCGTTAATCAAAGATGGTTATGTTTCCTAGCCATAGACATGAGTTGTCATTTGATTAAGGGATCACATCATTAGGAGAATGATGTGATTGACTTGACCCATTCCGTTAGCTTAGCACTTGATCGTTTACTATTTTGATATTGCTTTCTTCATGACTTATACATGTTCCTATGACTATGAGATTATGCAACTCCCGTTTACCGGAGGAACACTTTGTGTGCTACCAAACGTCACAATGTAACTGGGTGATCATAAAGGTGCTCTACAGGTGTCTCCAAAGGTACTTGTTGGGTTGGCGTACTTCGAGATTAGGATTTGTCACTCCGATTGTCGGAGAGGTATCTCTGGGCCCTCTCGGTAATGCACATCACTATAAGCCTTGCAAGCAATGTGACTAATGAGTTAGTTGCGGGATGATGTATTACGGAACGAGTAAAGAGACTTGCCGGTAACGAGATTGAACTAGGTATTGAGATACCGACAATCGAATCTCGGGCAAGTAACATACCGATGACAAAGGGAACAACGAATGTTGTTATGTGGTTTGACCGATAAAGATCTTCGTAGAATATGTAGGAGCCAATATGAGCATCCAGGTTCCGCTATTGGTTATTGACCGGAGACGTGTCTCAGTCATGTCTACATAGTTCTCGAACCCGTAGGGTCCGCACGCTTAAAGTTCGATGACGGTTATATTATGAGTTTATTTGTTTTGATGTACCGAAGGTAGTTCGGAGTCCCGGATGTGATCACGGACATGACGAGGAGTCTTGAAATGGTCGAGACGTAAAGATCGATATATTGGACGACTATATTTGGATACCAGAATGGTTCCGGGTGAGATCGGGATAATACCGGAGCACCGGGAGGTTATCGGAACCCCCCGAGAGGTATATGGGCCTTAATGGGCTTTAGTGGAAAGGAGGGGAAAGGAGCAAGGGAGGGGGCGCGCTCCCCCCAAGCCCAATCTGAATTGGGAGGGGGGCCGGCCCCCTTTCCTTCCTCCCTCCTTCCTCTTCTTCTCTCTCCCTCTCCAAATAGGAAAAGGAGGAGTCCTACTCCCGGTGGGAGTAGGACTCCCCCCTTGGGCGCGCCTCCTCCCCTTGGTCGGCCCTCTCCTCCCCCCTTTATATATGGAGGAGAGGGGCACCCCATAGACACAACAATTAATCTCTTGGATCTTTTAGCCGTGTGCGGTGCCCCTCTCCACCATAGTCCACCTCGATAATATCGTAGCAGTGCTTAGGCAAAGCCCTGCGTCGGTAGCAACATCATCATCGTCACCACGCCGTCGTGCTGATGGAACTCTCCCTCAAAGCTCGGCTGGATCGGAGTTCAAGGGACGTCATCGAGTTGAACGTGTGCAGAACTCGGAGGTGCCGTGCGTTCGGTACTTGATCGGTCGGATCATGAAGGCGTACGACTACATCAACCGCGTTGTGCTAACGCTTCCGCTTTCGGTCTACGAGGGTACGTCGACACACTCTCCCCTCTCGTTGCTATGCATCACCATGATCCTGTGTGTGTGCGTAGGATTTTTTTTGAAATTACTACGTTCCCCAATAGTGGCATCCGAGCCTGGTTTTATGCGTAGATGTTATATGCACGAGTAGAACACAAGTGAGTTGTGGGCGATACAAGTCATACTGCTTACCCGCATGTTATACTTTGGTTCGGCGGTATTGTTGGATGAAGCGGCCCAGACCGACATTACGCGTATGCTTACGCGAGACTGGTTCTACCGACGTGCTTTCCACATAGGTGGCTGGCGGGTGTCAGTTTCTCCAACTTTAGTTGAACTGAGTGTGGCTACGCCCGGTCCTTGAGAAGGTTAAAACAACACTAACTTGACGAACTATCGTTGTGGTTTTGATGCGTAGGTAAGAACGGTTCTTGCTCAGCCCGTAGCAGCCACGTAAAACTTGCAACAACAAAGTAGAGGACGTCTAACTTGTTTTTGCAGGTGATACGTCTCCAACGTATCTATAATTTTTGATTGCTCCATGTTATATTATCTTCTGTTTTGGACATTATTGGGCTTTATTATACACTTTTATATTATTTTTGGGACTAACCTATTAACCGGAGGCCCAGCCCAGAATTGCTGTTTTTTTGCCTATTTCAGAGTTTCGCAGAAAAAGAATATCAAACGGAGTCCAAACGGAATGAAAGCTTCGGGAACGTGATTTTCGGAATGAACGTGATCCAGAGGACTTGGACCCTACATGAAGAAAGCTACCAGGAAGCCACGAGGTAGGGGGGTGCGCCTACCCCCCCCCCAGGCGCGCCCTCCACCCTCATGGGCCCCACGTTGCTCCACCGACGTACTCCTTCCTCCTATATATACCTACGTACCCCCAAACTACCAGATACGGAGCCAAAAACCTAATTCCACCGCCGCAACTTTCTGTACCCGTGAGATCCCATCTTGGGGCCTGTTTCGGAGCTCCGCCGGAGGGGGCATCGATCACGGAGGGCTTCTACATCAACACCATAGCCTCTCCGATGAAGTGTGAGTAGTTTACTTCAGACCTTCGGGTCCATAGTTATTAGCTAGATGGCTTCTTCTCTCTTTTGGATCTCAATACATTGTTCTCCCCCTCTCTTGTGGAGATCTATTCGATGTAATCTTCTTTTGCGGTGTGTTTGTTGAGACCGATGAATTGTGGGTTTATGATCAAGTTTATCAATGAACATCATTTGAATCTTCTGAATTCTTTTATGTATGATTGGTTATCTTTGCAAGTCTCTTCGAATTATCAGTTTGGTTTGGCCTACTAGATTGATCTTTCTTGCAATGGGAGAACTGCTTAGCTTTGGGTTCAATCTTGCGGTGTCCTTTCCCAGTGACAGTAGGGGCAGCAAGGCACGTATAGTATTGTTGCCATCGAGGATAACAAGATGGGGTTTATATCATATTGCATGAGTTTATCCCTCTACATCATGTCATCTTGCTTAAGGCGTTACTCTGTTCTTATGAACTTAATACTCTAGATGCATGCTGGATAGCGGTCGATGTGTGGAGTAATAGTAGTAGATGCAGGCAGGAGTCGGTCTACTTGTCTCGGACGTGATGCCTATATACATGATCATACCTAGATATTCTCATAACTATGCTCAATTCTGTCAATTGCTCAACAGTAATTTGTTCACCCACCGTAAATCTTATGCTCTTGAGAGAAGCCACTAGTGAAACCTATGGCCCCCGGGTCTATTTTCCATTATATTAATCTCCTGACAACAAGCTATTTCTGACGCCGTTTTTTTTTACTTTCTTTACTTTGCATCTTTATCACAAAAATACCAAAAATATTATCTTATCATATCTATCAGATCTCACTCTCGTAAGTGACCGTGTAGGGATTGACAACCCCTTCTCGCGTTGGTTGCGAGGATTTATTTGTTTGTGTAGGTGCGAGGGACTCGCGCGTAGCCTGCTACTGGATTGATACCTTGGTTCTAAAAAACTGAGGGAAATACTTACGCTACTTTGCTGCATCACCCTTTCCTCTTCAAGGGAAAACAACGCAGTGCTCAAGAGGTAGCAAGAAGGATTTCTGGCGCCGTTGCCGGGGAGGTCTACGCAAAAGTCAACATACCAAGTACCCATCACAAACCCTTATCTCCCGCATTACATTATTTGTCATTTGCCTCTCGTTTTCCTCTCCCCCACTTCACCCTTGCCATTTTATTCGCCCTCTCTTTTCCGTTGGCCTCTTTTTCGCTTGCTTCTTGTTTGCTCGTGTGTTGGATTGCTTGCTTGTCACGATGGCTCAAGATAATACCAAATTATGTGACTTTACCAATACCAACAATAATGATTTCCTTAGCACTCCGATTGCTCCTCTTACCGATACTGAATCTTGTGAAATCAATGCTGCTTTGTTGAATCTTGTCATGAAAGATCAATTTGAAGATGCCGCTACTCATCTAAATAGCTTCGTCGATTTGTGTAATATGCAAAAGAAGAAAGATGTTGACAATGATATTGTTAAATTGAAGCTATTTCCTTTTTCGCTTAGAGATCGTGCTAAAGCTTGGTTTTCGTCTTTGCCTAAAAATAGTATTGATTCTTGGAATAAGTGCAAAGATGCTTTTATCTCTAAGTATTTTCCTCCCGCTAAGACCATCTCTCTTAGAAACGACATTATGAATTTTAAGCAACTTGATCATGAACATGTTGCACAAGCTTGGGAGAGGATGAAATTAATGATACGTAATTGCCCCACGCATGGTTTGAATTTGTGGATGATTATACAAAACTTTTATGCCGGATTGAATTTTGCTTCTAGAAATCTTTTAGATTCGGCCGCGGGGGGCACTTTTATGGAAATCACTTTAGGAGAAGCTACTAAACTCCTAGATAATATTATGGTTAATTATTCTCAATGGCACACTGAAAGATCTACTAGTAAAAAAGTGCATGCGATAGAAGAAATTAATGTTTTGAGTGGAAAGATGGATGAACTTATGAAATTATTTGCTACTAAGAGTGTTTCTTCTGATCCTAATGATATGCCTTTGTCTACTTTGATTGAGAATAATAATGAATCTATGGATGTGAATTTTGTTGGTAGGAATAATTTTGGTAACAACGCGTATAGAGGAAACTTTAATCCTAGGCCTTATCCTAGTAATTCCTCTAATAATTATGGTAATTCCTACAACAATTCTTATGGAAACTTTAATAAGATGCCCTCTGAATTTGAGACTAGTGTTAAAGAATTTATGAATTCGCAAAAGAAGTTCAATGCTTTGCTTGAAGAAAAATTGCTTAAAGTTGATGAATTGGCTAGGAACGTTGATAGAATTTCTCTTGATGTTGATTCTTTGAAACTTAGATCTATTCCACCTAAGCATGATATCAATGAGTCTCTCAAAGCCATGAGAATTTCCATTGATGAGTGCAAAGAAAGAACCGCTAGGATGCGTGCTAAGAAAGATTGCTTTATAAAAGCGTGTTCTTCTAATTTTTATGAAAACAAAGATGAAGATCTAAAAGTTGTTGATGTGTCCCTTATTAAATCTTTGTTTTGCAATATGAATCTTGATAATGATGGGACTGAATATGATCCACCTTTACCTAGAAGGCATTCCCGAAATTCAGAGTTTTTAGATCTTGATGCTAAGATTGATAAAAGTGGGATTGAAGATATCAAAACATTAGATATTAATGAACCCACTATTTTGGATTTCAAGGAATTTAATTATGATAATTGCTCTTTAATAGATTGTATTTCCTTGTTGCAATCCGTGCTAAATTCTCCTCATGCTTATAGTCAAAATAAAGCCTTTACCAAACATATCGTTGATGCTTTGATGCAATCTTATGAAGAAAAACTTGAGTTGGAAGTTTCTATTCCTAGAAAAGTTTATGATGAGTGGGAACCTACTATTAAAATTAAGATTAAAGATCATGAATGCTATGCTTTGTGTGATTTGGGTGCTAGTGTTTCCACGGTTCCAAAAACTTTGTGTGATTTGCTAGGTTTCCGCGATTTTGATGATTGCTCTTTAAACTTGCACCTTGCGGATTCCACTATTAAGAAACCTATGGGAATAATTAATGATGTTCTTATTGTTGCAAATAGGAACTATGTGCCCGTAGATTTTATCGTTCTTGACATAGATTGCAATCCTTCATGTCCTATTATTCTTGGTAGACCTTTCCTTAGAACGATTGGTGCAATTATTGATATGAAGGAAGAGAATATTAGATTCCAATTTCCATTAAATAAATGCATGGAACACTTTCCTAGGAAGAATATAAAATTACCATATGAATCCATTATGAGAGCCACTTATGGATTGCCTACCAAAGATGGCAATACCTAGATCTATCCTTGCTTTTATGCCTAGCTAAGGGCGTTAAACGATAGCGCTTGTTGGGAGGCAACCCAATTTTTATTTTTTTTGCTTTTTTCTTCTGTTTAGGAATAAATATTTGTCCTAGCCTCTGGTTAGATGTGTTTTTATGTTTTAATTAGTGTTTGTGCCAAGTTAAACCTATAGGATCTTCTTGGATGATAGTTATTTGATCTTGCAGAAAATTCCAGAAACTTTCTGTTCACGAAAATAATTGTTAAAAATCACCAGAACATGATAAAATATTAATTCCAATTGCTGCTGATCAATAAACAAAATTTCTAGGTATTCCTATTTTTTCTGATGTTTTGGAGTTCCAGAAGTTTGCGTTAGTTACAGATTACTACAGACTGTTCTGTTTTTTACAGATTCTGTTTTTCGTGTGTTGTTTGTTTATTTTGATGAATCTATGGCTAGTAAAATAGTTTATAAACCATAGAAAAGTTGGAATACAGTAGGTTTAACACCAATATAAATAAAGAATGAGTTAATTACAGTATCTTGAAGTGGTCTTTTGTTTTCTTTCGCTAACGGAGCTCACGAGATTTTCTGCTGAGTTTTGTGTTGTGAAGTTTTCAAGTTTTGGGTGAAAGATTTGATGGATTATGGAACAAGGAGTGGCAATATACTAAGCTTGGGATGCCCATGGCACCCTAAGATAATCTAAGGACACCTAAAAGCCAAAGCTTGGGGATGCCCCGGAAGGCATCCCCTCTTTCGTCTACTTCCATCGGTAACTTTACTTGGAGCTATATTTTTATTCACCACATGATATGTGTTTTGCTTGGAGCATCTTGTATGATTTGAGTCTTTGATTTTTAGTTTACCACAATCATACTTTCTGTACACACCTTTTGAGAGAGACACACATGATTCGGAAATTATTAGAATACTCTATGTGCTTCACTTATATCTTTTGAGTTATATAGTTTCTGCTCTAGTACTTCACTTATATCTTTTAGAGCACGGTGGTGGATTTTTTTTATAGAAACTATTGATCTCTCATGTTTCACTTAGATTATTTTGAGAGTCTTAAATAGCATGGTAATTTGCTTAAAAAATCCTAATATGCTAGGTATTCAAGAATACTAAAAACTTTCCCATGAGTGCGTTGAATACTAAGAGAAGTTTGATGCTTGATGATTGTTTTGAGACATGGAGGTTGTAATATTAAAGTTGTGCTAGTTGAGTAGTTGTGAATTTGAGAAATACTTGTGTTGAAGTTTGCAAGTCCCGTAGCATGCACGTATGGTAAACGTTATGTAACAAATTTGAAACATGAGGTGTTCTTTGATTGTCCTCCTTATGAGTGGTGGTCGGGGACGAGCGATGGTCTTTTCCTACCAATCTATCCCCCTAGGAGCATGCGCGTAGTGCTTGGTTTTTGATGTCTTGTAGATTTTTGCAATAAGTATGTGAGTTCTTTATGACTAATGTTGAGTCCATGGATTATACGCACTCTCACCTTTCCACCATTGCCAGCCTCTTCGGTACCGTGTGTTGCCCTTTCTCACATTGAGAGTTGGTGCAAACTTCGCCGGTGCATCCAAACCCCGTGATATGATACGCTCTTTCACACATAAACCTCCTTATATCTTCCTCAAAACAGCCACCATACCTACCTATTATGGCATTTCCATAGCCATTCCGAGATATATTGCCATGCAACTTTCCACCATTCCGTTTATCATGACACGTTCATCATTGTCATATTGCTTTGCATGATCATGTAGTTGAAATAGTATTTGTGGCAAAGTCACCATTCATAATTCTTTCATACATGTCACTCTGGATTCATTGCGTATCCCGGTACACCGCCGGAGGCATTCATATAGAGTCATACTTTGTTCTAGTATCGAGTTGTAATCATTGAGTTGTAAGTAAATAGAAGTGTGATGATCATCATTTTCTAGAGAATTGTCCCAAGTGAGGAATAAAAAAAAGAGAGAAAGGCCATAAAAAAAGAGAAGGCCCAAAAAAATGAGAGAAAAAGAGAGAAGGGACAATGTTACTATCCTTTACCACACTTGGGCTTCAAAGTAGCACCATGATCTTCATAATAGAGAGTCTCTTGTTTTGTCACTTTCATATACTAGTGGGAATTTTTCATTATAGAACTTGGCTTGTATATTCCAACAATGGGCCTCCTCAAGTGCCCTAGGTCTTCGTGAGCAAGCAAGTTGGATGCACACCCACTTAGTTTCTTTTGTTGAGCTTTCATATATTTATAGCTCTAGTGCATCCGCTGCATGGCAATCCCTACTCCTTGCATTAACATCAATCGATGGGCATCTCCATAGCTCATTGATTAGCCTCGTTGATGTGAGACTTTCTCCTTTTTTGTCTTCTCCACATAACCCCCATCATCATATTCTATTCCACCCAAAGTGCTATGTCCATGGCTCACGCTCATGTATTGCGTGAAGGTTGAAAAAGTTTGAGATTACTAAAGTATGAAACAATTGCTTGGCTTGTCATCGGGGTTGTGCATGATGAGAGCATTCTTGTGTGACGAAAATGGAGAATGACTAAACTATATGATTTTGTAGGGATGAACTTTCTTTGGCCATGTTATTTTGAGAGGACATAATTGCTTAGTTAGTATGCTTGAAGTATTATTATTTTTATGTCAATATTGAACTTTTATCTTGAATCTTTCGGATCTGAATATTCATACCACAATTAAGAAGAATTACATTGAAATTATGCCAAGTAGCATTCCACATCAAAAATTCTGTTTTTATCATTTACCTACTCCAGGACGAGCAGGAATTAAGCTTGGGGATGCTTGGTACGTATCCAACGTATCTATAATTTTTGATTGGTCCATGCTATATTATCTTTTGTTTTGGACATTATTGGGATTTATTATACACTTTTATATTATTTTTGGGACTAACCTATTAACCGGAGGCCCAGCCCAGAATTGCTGTTTTTTGCCTATTTCAGAGTTTCGCAGAAAAAGAATATCAAACGGAGTCCAAACGGAATGAAACCTTCGGGAACATGATTTTCGGAACAAACGTGATCCAGAGGACTTAGACCCTATGTCAAGAAAGCTACCAGGAAGCCACGAGGTAGGGGGGGGCGCCTACCCCCCCCCCCCCCCCGGCGCGCCCTCCACCCTCGTGGGCCCCATGTTGCTCCACCGACGTAGTCCTTCCTCCTATATATACCTACGTACCCCCAAACTACAAGATACGGAGCCAAAAACCTAATTCCACCGCCGCAACCTTCTGTACCCGTGAGATCCCATCTTGGGGCCTGTTCCGGAGCTCCGCCGGAGGGGGCATCGATCACGGAGGGCTTTTACATCAACACCATAGCCTCTCCGATGAAGTGTGAGTAGTTTACTTCAGACCTTCGGGTCCATAGTTATTAGCTAGATGGCTTCTTCTCTCTTTTTGGATCTCAATACAATGTTCTCCCCCTCTCTTATGGAGATCTATTCGATGTAATCTTCTTTTGCGGTGTGTTTGTTGAGACCGATGAATTGTGGGTTTATGATCAAGTTTATCTATGAACAATATTTGAATCTTCTGAATTCTTTTATGTATGATTGGTTATCTTTGCAGTCTCTTCGAATTATCAGTTTGGTTTGGCCTACTAGATTGATCTTTCTTGCAATGGGAGAACTGCTTAGCTTTGGGTTCAATCTTGCGGTGTCCTTTCCAAGTGACAGTAGGGGCAGCAAGGCACGTATAGTATTGTTGCCATCGAGGATAACAAGATGGGGTTTATATCATATTGCATGAGTTTATCCCTCTACATCATGTCATCTTGCTTAAGGCGTTACTCTGTTCTTATGAACTTAATACTCTAGATGCATGCTGGATAGCGGTCGATGTGTGGAGTAATAGTAGTAGATGCAGGCAGGAGTCGGTCTACTTGTCTCGGACATGATGCCTATATACATGATCATACCTAGATATTCTCATAACTATGCTCAACTCTGTCAATTGCTCAACAGTAATTTGTTCACCCACCGTAAATACTTATGCTCTTGAGAGAAGCCACTAGTGAAACCTATGGCCCCCGGGTCTATTTTCCATCATATTAATCTCCTGACAACAAGCTATTTCTGACACCATTTTTATTACTTTCTTTACTTTGCATCTTTATCACAAAAATACCAAAAATATTATCTTATCATATCTATAAGATCTCACTCTCGTAAGTGACCGTGTAGGGATTGACAACCCCTTATCGCGTTGGTTGCGAGGATTTATTTGTTTGTGTAGGTGCGAGGGACTCGCGCATAGCCTCCTACTGGATTGATACCTTGATGTGATATGGTCAAGGCATGATGCTAAATTTTATTGTATGAGATGATCATGTTTTGTAACCGAGTTATCGGCAACTGGCAGGAGCCATATGGTTGTCACTTTATTGTATGCAATGCAATCACCCTGTAATGCTTTACTTTATCACTAAGCGGTAGAGATAGTCGTAGAAGCATAAGTTGGCGAGACGAAAACGATGCTACGATGGAGATCAAGGTGTCGCGCCGGTGACGATGGTGATCATGACGGTGCTTCGGAGATGGAGATGACAAGCACAAGATGATGATGGCCATATCATATCACTTATATTGATTGCATGTGATGTTTATCTTTTATGCATCTTATCTTGCTTTGATTGACGGTAGCATTATAAGATGATCTCTCACTAAATTTCAAGATAAAAGTGTTCTCCCTGAGTATGCACCGTTGCGAAAGTTCTTCGTGCTGAGACACCACGTGATGTTCGGGTGTGATAGGCTCTATGTTCAAATACAACGGGTGCAAAACAGTTGCACACGCGGAATATTCAGGTTAAACTTGACGAGCCTAGCATATGCAGATATGGCCTCGGAACACTGAGACCGAAAGGTCGAGCGTGAATCATATAGTAGATATGATCAACATAGTGATGTTCACCATTGAAACTACTCCATCTCACGTGATGATCGGACATGGTTTAGTTGATTTGGATCACGTAATCACTTAGATGATTAGAGGGATGTCTATCTAAGTGGGAGTTCTTAAGTAATATGATTAATTGAACTTAAATTTATCATGAACTTAGTACCTGATAGTATTTTGCTTGTCTATGTTGATTGTAGATAGATGGCCCGTGTTGTTGTTCTGTTGAATTTTAATGCGTTCCTTGAGAAAGCAAAGTTGAAAGATGATGGTAGCAATTACACGGACTGGGTCCGTAACTTGAGGATTATCCTCATTGCTGCACAGAAGAATTACGTCCTGGAAGCACCGCTAGGTGCCAGACCTGCTGCAGGAGCAACACCAGATGTTATGAATGTTTGGCAGAGCAAAGATGATGACTACTCGATAGTTCAGTGTGCCATGCTTTACGGCTTAGAACCGGGACTTCAACGACGTTTTGAACGCCATGGAGCATATGAGATGTTCAAGGAGTTGAAGTTAATATTTCAAGCAAATGCCCGGATTGAGAGATATGAAGTCTCCAATAAGTTCTACAGCTGCAAGATGGAGGAGAATACTTCTGTCAGTGAGCATATACTCAGAATGTCTGGGTATAACAATCACTTGATTCAACTGGGAGTTAATCTTCCGGATGATAGCGTCATTGACAGAATTCTTCAATCACTGCCACCAAGCTACAAGAGCTTCGTGATGAACTATAACATGCAAGGGATGGATAAGACAATTCCCGAGCTCTTCGCAATGCTAAAGGCCGCGGAGGTAGAAATCAAAAAGGAGCATCAAGTGTTGATGGTCAACAAGACCACCAGTTTCAAGAAAAAGGGCAAAGGGAAGAAGAAGGGGAACTTCAAGAAGAACAGCAGGCAAGTTGCTGCTCAGGAGAAGAAACCCAAGTCTGGACCTAAGCCTAAGACTGAGTGCTTCTACTGCAAACAGACTGGTTACTGGAAGCGGAACTGCCCCAAGTATTTGGCGGATAAGAAGGATGGCAAGGTGAACAAAGGTATATGTGATATACATGTTATTGATGTGTACCTTACTAATGCTCGCAGTAGCACCTGGGTATTTGATACTGGTTCTGTTGCTAATATTTGCAACTCGAAATAGGGACTACGGATTAAGCAAAGATTGGCTAAGGACGAGGTGACGATGCGCGTGGGAAATGGTTCCAAAAACGATGTGATCGCGGTCGGCACGCTACCTCCACATATACCTTCGGGATTAGTTTTAGACCTGAATAATTGTTATTTGGTGCCAGCGTTGAGCATGAACATTATATCTGGATCTTGTTTGATGCGAGAGGGTTATTCATTTAAATCAGAGAATAATGGTTGTTCTATTTATATGAGTAATATCTTTTATGGTCATTCACCCTTGAAGAGTGGTCTATTTTTGTTAAATCTCGATAGTAGTGATACACATATTCATAATATTGAAGCCAAAAGATGCAGAGTTGATAATGATAGTGCAACTTATTTGTGGCACTGCCGTTTAGGTCATATTGGTGTAAAGCGCATGAAGAAACTCCATACTGATGGACTTTTGGAACCACTTGATTATGAATCACTTGGTACTTGCGAACTGTGCCTCATGGGCAAGATGATTAAAACGCCGTTCTCCGAAACCATGGAGCAAGCAACAGATTTGTTAGAAATCATACATACAGATGTATGTGGTCCAATGAATGTTGAGGCTCGCGGCGGGTATCGTTATTTTCTCACCTTCACAGATGATTTAAGAAGATATGGGTATATCTACTTAATGAAACATAAGTCTGAAACATTTGAAAAGTTCAAAGAATTTCAGAGTGAAGTGGAAAATCATCGTAACAAGAAAATAAAGTTTCTACGATCTGGTCGTGGAGGAGAAAATTTGAGTTACGAGTTTGGTCTACATTTGAAACAATGTGGAATAGTTTCTCAACTCACGCCACCCGGAACACCATAGCGTAATGGTGTGTCCGAACGTCGTAATCGTACTTTACTAGATATGGTGCAATCTATGATGTCTCTTACTGATTTACTGCTATAATTTTGGGGTTATGCTTTAGAGACGGCCGCATTCACGTTAAATAGGTCACCATCAAAATCCGTTGAGACAACGCCTTATGAACTGCGGTTTGGCAAGAAACCGAAGTTGTCGTTTCTTAAAGTTTGGGGCTGCGATGCTTCTGTGAAAAAGCTTCAACCTGATAAGCTCGAACCCGAATCGGAGAAATGTGTCTTCATAGGATACCCAAAGGAAACTGTTGGGTACACCTTCTATCACAGATCTGAAGGCAAGACTTTTGTTGCTAAATTTGGATCCTTTCTAGAGAAGGAGTTTCTCTCGAAAGAAGTGAGTGGGAGGAAAGTAGAACTTGATGAGGTAACTGTACCTGCTCCCTTGTTGGAAAGTAGTTCATCACAGAAACCGGTTCCTGTGACACCTACACCAATTAGTGAGGAAGTTAATGATATTGATCATGAAGCTTCAGATCAAGTTACTACCAAACCTCATAGGTCAACCAGAGTGAGATCCGCACCAGAGTGATATGGTAATCCTACTCTGGAGGTTATGTTGCTAGACCATGATGAACCTACGAACTATGAAGAAGCGATGGTGAGCCCAGATTCCGCGAAATGGCTTGAGGCCATGAAATCTGAGATGGGATCCATGTATGAGAACAAAGTGTGGACTTTGGTTGACTTGCCCAATGATCGGCAAGCCATTGAGAATAAATGGATCTTCAAGAAGAAGACTGACGCTGACGGTAATGTTACTGTCTAAAAGCTCGACTTGTTGCAAAAGGTTTTCGACAAGTTTAAGGGATTGAATATGATGAGACTTTCTCACCCGTAGCGATCCTTAAGTCTGTCCGAATCATGTTAGCAATTGCCGCATTTTATGATTATGAAATTTGGAAAATGGATGTCAAAAACTGCATTCCTGAATGGATTTCTGGAAGAAGAGTTGTATATGATGCAACCGGAAGGTTTTGTCGATCCAAAGGGAGCTAACAAAGTGTGCAAGCTCCAGCGATCCATTTCTGGACTGGTGCAAGCCTCTCGGAGTTGGAATAAACGTTTTGATAGTGTGATCAAAGCATATGGTTTTATCCAGACTTTTGGAGAAGCCTGTATTTACAAGAAAGTGAGTGGGAGCTCTGTAGCATTTCTAATATTATATGTGGATGACATATTGTTGATTGGAAATGATATAGAATTTCTGGATAGCATAAAAGGATATTTGAATAAGAGTTTTTCAATGAAGGACCTCGGTGAAGCTGCTTATATATTGGGCATCAAGATCTATAGAGATAGATCAAGACGCTTAATTGGACTTTCACAAAGCACATACCTTGACAAAGTTTTGAAGAAGTTCAAAATGGATCAAGCAAAGAAAGGGTTCTTGCCTGTGTTACAAGGTGTGAAGTTGAGTCAGACTCAATGCCTGACCACTACAGAAGATAGAGAGAAAATGAAAGATGTTTCCAATGCTTCAGCCATAGGCTCTATCATGTATGCAATGTTGTGTACCAGACCTGATGTGTGCCTTGCTATAAGTTTAGCAGGGAGGTACGAAAGTAATCCAGGAGTGGATCACTGGACAGCGGTCAAGAACATCCTGAAATACCTGAAAAGCACTAAGCATATGTTTCTTGTTTATGGAGGTGACAAAGAGCTAGTCGTAAAAGGTTACGTCGATGCAAGCTTTGACACTGATCCAGACGATTCTAAATCGCAAACCGGATGCGTATTTACATTGAACGGTGGAGCTGTCAGTTGGTGCAGTTCTAAACAAAGCGTTGTGGCGGGATCTATGTGTGAAGCGGAGTACATAGCTGCTTCGGAAGCAGCAAATGAAGGAGTATGGATGAAGGAGTTCATATCCGATCTAGGTGTCATACCTAGTGCATCGGGTCCAATGAAGATCTTTTGTGACAATACTGGTGCAATTGCCTTGGCAAAGGAATCCAGATTTCACAAGAGAACCAAGCACATCAAGAGACGCTTCAACTCCATCCGGGATCAAGTCCAGGTGGGAGACATAGAAATTTGCAAGATACATACGGATCTGAATGTTGCAGACCCGTTGACTAAGCCTCTTCCATGAGCAAAACATGATCAGCACCAAGGCTCCATGGGTGTTAGAATCATTACTGTGTAATCCAGATTATTGACTCTAGTGCAAGTGGGAGACTGAAGGAAATATGCCCTAGAGGCAATAATAAAGTTATTATTTATTTCATTGTATCATGATAAATGTTTATTATTCATGCTAGAATTGTATTAACCGGAAACATAATACTTGTGTGAATACATAGACAAACAGAGTGTCACTAGTATGCCTCAACTTGACTAGCTCGTTAATCAAAGATGGTTATGTTTCCTAGCCATAGACATGAGTTGTCATTTGATTAACGGGATCACATCATTAGGAGAATGATGTGATTGACTTGACCCATTCCGTTAGCTTAGCACTTGATCGTTTAGTATTCTGCTATTGCTTTCTTCATGACTTATACATGTTCCTATGACTATGAGATTATGCAACTCCCGTTTACCGGAGGAACACTTTATGTGCTACCAAACGTCACAACGTAACTGGGTGATCATAAAGGTGCTCTACAGGTGTCTCCAAAGGTACTTGTTGGGTTGGTGTATTTCCAGATTAGGATTTGTCACTCCGATTGTCGGAGAGGTATCTCTGGGCCCTCTCAGTAATGCACATCACTATAAGCCTTGCAAGCAATGTGACTAATGAGTTAGTTGCGGGATGATGTATTACGGAACGAGTAAAGAGACTTGCCGGTAACGAGATTGAACTAGGTATTGAGATACCGACGATCGAATCTCGGCAAGTAACATACCGATGACAAAGGGAACAACATATGTTGTTATGCGGTTTGACCGATAAAGATCTTCATAGAATATGTAGGAGCCAATATGAGCATCCAGGTTCCGCTATTGGTTATTGACCGGAGACGTGTCTCGGTCATGTCTACATAGTTCTCGAACCCATAGGGTCCGCACGCTTAAAGTTCGATGAAGGTTATATTATGAATTTATATGTTTTGATGTACTAAAGGTAGTTCGGAGTCCCGGATGTGATCACGGACATGACTAGGAGTCTCGAAATGGTCGAGACGTAAAGATTGATATATTGGACGACTATATTTGGATACTGGAATGGTTCCGGGTGAGATCGGGATAATACCGGAGCACCGGGAGGTTATCGGAACCCCCCGGGAGGTATATGGGCCTTAATGGGCTTTAGTGGAAAGGAGGGGAAAGGAGAAACGGAGGGGGCGCCCCCCAATCCCAATCCGAATTGGGAGGGGGGCTGGCCCCCCTTTCCTTCATCCCTCCTTCCTCTTCCTTCCCTCTCCCTCTCCAAATAGGAAAAGGAGTCCTACTCCCGGTGGAAGTAGGACTCCCCCCTTGGGCGCGCCGCCTCCCCTTGGCTGGCACTCTCCTCCCCCCTTTATATACGGAGGAGAGGGGCACCCCATAGACACAACAATTGATCTCTTGGATCTTTTAGCCGTGTGCGGTGCCCCTCTCCACCGTAGTCCACCTCGATAATATCATAGTAGTGCTTAGGCGAAGCCCTACGTCGGTAGCAACATCATCATCGTCACCATGCCGCCGTGCTGACGGAACTCTCCCTCAAAGCTCGGCTGGATCGGAGTTCGAGGGACGTCATCGAGTTGAACGTGCGCAGAACTCGGAGGTGCCGTGCGTTTGGTACTTGATCGGTCGGATCGTGAAGACGTACGACTACATCAACCGCGTTGTGCTAACGCTTCCGCTTTTGGTCTACGAGGGTACGTGGACACACTCTCCCCTCTCGTTGCTATGCATCACCATGATCATGTGTGTGCATAGGATTTTTTTGAAATTACTATGTTCCCCAACATGGGCATCACATCCAATATTAGTAGACCGACTCCTGCCTGCATCTACTACTATGACTCCACACATCGACCGCTATCCAACATGCATCTAGTGTATTAAGTTCATGAAGAAACGGAGTAATGCAATAAGAACGATGACATGATGTAGACAAGATCTATTTATGTAGAAATAGACTCCATCTTGTTATCCTTAATGGCAATGATACATACGTGTCTGTTTCCCTTCTGTCACTGGGATCAAGCACCATAAGATCGAATCCATCACAAAGCACCTCTTCCCATTGCAAGATAAATAGATCAAGTTGGCCAAACAAAACCCAAATATCGGAGAAGAAATACGAGGCTATAATCTATCATGCATATAAGACATCAAAGAAGACTGAAATAACATTCATGGATAAAAAGATAGATCTGATCATAAACTCAAAGTTCATCAGATCCCAACAAACACACTGCAAAAAGAGTTACATCATATGGATCTCCAATAGACCATTGCCATGTAACTACTAACTACGAACCCGTAGGTCTACAAAGAACTAGTCATGCATCATCGGAGAGGCACCAATGGACATGATGAACCCCTCCGTGATGGTGTCTAGATTGGATGTAGTGGTTCTGGAACTTGCGGCGGCTGGAATTGATTTTCGTCGACTCCCCTAGGGTTTATGGAATATTGGTGGTATTTATAGAGCAAAGAGGCGGTTCAGGAGGCCACCGAGGTGGGCACAACCCACCAAGGCGCGCCTGGGCGCACCCTGGTGTCTTGTGCTCACCTTGGGCTCCCTCTTCGGTACCTCTTTGGCCCACTGGATGTCTTCTGGTCCAAAAAAATCCACAAAAAGTTTCACTGCGTTTGGACTCGATTTGATATCGATTTCCTGCGATGTAAAAAACATGCAGAAAACAGCAACTGTCATTGGGCACTATGTCAATAGGTTAGTACCAAAAAATGATATAAAATGACTATAAAATGATTGTAAGACATCCAAGAATGATAATATAACATCATGGAATAATCAAAAATTATAGATATGTTGGAGACGTATCAGCATCTCCAAGCTTAATTCCTGCTCGTCCTCGAGTAGGTAAATGATAAAAATAGATTTTTTGATGTGGAATGCTGCCTAACATGCTTATCTCATATTCTTTTCTTTATAGCATGGACATTTGGACTTTTATATGGTTCAAAGCAATAGTCTAGTTTTGACATGAGGACTTTAATACTCAAGCATATCAACAAGCAACCATGTCTTTCAAAATACCAACGCTAAAATAAGTTATACCTAGCCCATTATGCTCAATCATTGATCCATTCATGAAACACACTCGCATATTAGATACACCCGATGCTCAAGTACAATCATAGTGCCCCTTAGTTGGTTCTTTATAAGAGAAGATGGAGACTCAAATAAAAAAATAAAAATTGCATAAAGTAAAAGAAAGGCACTTCGCGGAGGGAAGTAGGGATTTGTAGAGGTGCCAGAGCTCAAAGCGAAAAAGATAGAGATAAAACATTTTGGCAGGCATGCTTTTCCTGTCAATGAAAATGATCAAGTAGTTCCCAATACTTTCCATGCTAGATATATCATTGGCGGTTCCCAAACAGAAATTCATGTTTATTCCTTTTTCAACCATACTTTCACTTTCCATGGCTAGCCGTATCCACGGGTGCCTTCCATACCAACACTTTCCAAGGAATTTATTATTTGACAACTTAAAGTAAATTAATTTTCATTTCGGGACTGGGCATCCCTAATACCTTTGCCTTGCTCTCGTGCAATGACAAGTGAATAAACACTCATCGTAAGAATAACATATCTAGCATGGAAATATATTAGCCACCCCCACCGTTTCATGAGCGGTACGAGCACACAAAAGAGAAGTTTATTTCGAAAATTAGAGATGGCACATACAAATTTCCTTAGAATGGCAAAAGAGTACCGCATATAGGTAGGTATAGTGGACTCATGTGGCAAAACTGGTTTAAAGGATTTTGGATGCACAAGTAGTGATCATACTTAGTGCAAAATGAAGGCTAGCAAAAGATTGAGAAGCGACCAATCAAGAAATGAAAAATCTCATAAGCTAGCATTGAGCATAATGAACACCGAATAATGCACCACAAGTAGGAGAATTTCATTGCATAACTATTGACTTTCGTGCTTGCATAGGGAATCACAAACCTTAACACCAATATTCTTACTAAAGCATTATTAATCATCAACATGACTCACATATCACATCATCATATCTCAAAACTATTACAAGGAATCAAGTTTATTTTGTCCAATGATCTTCATGAAAGTTTTTATTATATCCTTCTTGGATATCTATCACTTTGGGACTAATTTTCATGTGTTGCTTTTGATAAGCTCAAACAAATATAAGTGAAGATCATGAGCATAATTTTTCTTTCTCTCTAATTAATTTAAGTGAAGCAAGAGAGCATTTCTTAAAAAAATTACTAACTATCAAATAAAGCATGAGAGCATTTCTTCAAAAATAACGAAGCACACCATGCTCAAAAAGATATAAGTGAAGCACTAGAGCAATTCCATAGCTCATAAAGATTTAAGTGAAGCATAGAGAGCAATTCTAACAAGTCATGACATAATTTTGGCTCTCTCAAATAGGTGTTTCCAGCAAGGATTCAAGACTTAAAACAAAAAGCAAAACAAGAAAAGACTCATATCATACAAGACGCTCCAAGCAAAACTCATAGTATGTGACAAATAAAAATATAGTTTCGAGTAAATACCGATGGTCGTTAGAAGAAGCAGGGGATGCCACTCGGGCATGCCCAAGCTTAGTTGCTTGCTTCTCTTTGGATAATAGCTTGGGATTCCATGGGCAACCCCAAGCTTAGGATCTTCTTACTCCTTATTCCTTCATCCATCGTAACATCACCCAAAACTTGAAAACTTCAATCACACAAAACTCAACAAAACCTTCGTGAGATCCGTTAGTATAAGAAAGCAAATCACTACTATAAGTACTGCCGCAAACCCATTCATATTTTATTCTTGCATTATATCTACTATATTCTAACTTTTCTATGGCAAAAACTCTTCAAAGGAAACCATAGAATCATCAAAACAAGCACACAACACAAAGAAAACAGAATCTGCCAAAAACATAACAGTCTGTAGCAATCTGAATATTTCGAATACTTTTGTAACTCCAAATTTTCTGAAAAATTAAGACAACCTGAGCAATTTGTATATCAATCTACTGTACAAAATTCAGAACTTTTTGTTGCTTCTGTGATTTTTTAAAAATTGTTTTCCTGGACGCAAAAGTTTCTGTTTTTCAGCAAGACCAAATCAACTACCACCCAACTTGATCCCGAAGGCTTTGCTTGGCACAAAAACTAATTTAAACCACAAAAACACATCTAAACAAAGGCATAATTGGGAAAACACTCAATAACAGAAAGAAAAATACAAAAATAAATTTTATTCATTGGGTTACCTCCCAACAAGCGCTATCATTTTACACCCCTAGCTAGGCATAAGGTTTCAATGATGCTCACACGAAAGATAAGAATTGAAACACAAAGAGAGCATCATGAAATATATGACAAACACATTTAAGTCTAACATACTTCCTATGCATAGGAATTTTATAAGCAAACAAATTATCAAGAAAAGAAACATCTAACATATGAAAAGAGGAGGAATAAAACATTAACGATCTCAACATAACGAGAGGTAATTTAGTAACATGAAAATTTCTACAACCATATTTTCCTCTCATATTAATTACATGTAGGATCATAAGAAAATTCAACAATATAACTACAAAGTAAAGTATTCTCTTCACGATCCACATGCATGCAAAGTTGACACTCTTCCAAAATAGTGGGATTATCATCAAATAAAGTCATGACCTCTCCAAGCCCACTTTTATCAAAAATTTCATAAGATTGAACACTCTCAAAATAAGTGGGATTATTTTCAGCTAAAGTTGACACTCTTCCAAACTCACTTTTAATATTATCGCAAGCATATTCAGCATGAGGTTTAAATAAGATTTCAATATTATAAGAATCATAATCACCCCAATCATGATAATTGCAATCAGTAGTGGACATAATAAAACAAGCATCCCCAAGCTTGGGGTTTTGTATATCACTAACACAATTGACATTAATAGAATTTATAATAATATCATTGCAATCATGCTTTTCATTCAAGGAGCTATCATGAATCACATTATAAATTCCTTCTTTAACACTTCATCACAATTTTCAGATTCATGAATCTCAAGCAAAACTTCATGAAGATAATCTAGTGAACTCAATTCACTAGCAATTGGTTCATCATAACTGGATCTTTTGAAAAGATTACCAAGTGGATGAGGATGCATATCAATATATTATTAGCAAGCAAAGATGCAAGCAAATAGAAGGCTCCAGGTAACCCAGTAGAGATAGCAAACAAGAGATCTGACGAGAAAAAGGCGAACGAAAAAGAGGGCGAATAAAACGGCAAATTTTTGTGAAGTGGGGGAGAGGAAAATGAGAGGCAAATGGCAAATAATGTAAATTGCAAGGAGATTTGATTCGTGATTAGGAACCTGGTAGATGTTGATGATGTCTCCCCGGCAACGACGCAAGAAATTCCTTTTGATGTTTGCTTGAACTACGTCGGTATTTCCCCGAAGAGGAAGGGATGGTGCAGCACAACAACGGTAGGTATTTCCCTCAGTGATGAGACCAATGTTATCGAACCAGTAGGAGAACCACGCAACACTACGTGAACGACACCTGCACACAAATAACAAATACTCGCAACCCGACGTATTAAAGGGGTAGTCAATCCATTTCGGGCAACGGCGCCAGAAATTGTCAAGTGGACGTGAGAAGGTTGTAATAATTTGATAGATAGATCGCCAAATAAAATAAAGTGCAACAAGGTATTTTTGTATTTTTTGGATTAATAGATCTGAAAATAAAAGTAAATAAGAATAGATCGCGAAGGCAAATATAATAAAGAAGAGACCCGGGGGCCGTAGATTTCACTAGTGGCTTCTCTCGAGAAAAATAACAAACGGTGGGTAAACGAATTACTGTTGGGAAATTGATAAAACCTCAAATAATCATGACGATATCTAGGCAATGATTGAGGGAGTCCTAGACTAAGGGGTCCTCGGGTGGCCGGGCTATGTGACATGGGCCGGACTGATGGGCCGTGAAGATACAAGATAGAAGGCCTTCCCCCGTGTCTGGATGGGACTCTCCTTTGCGTGGATAGCAAGCTTGGCGGCTAGATGTTTAGTTTCATTTCTTTGTAACCCGACTTTGTACGACCCTAGCCCCCTCCGTTGTCTATATAAACCAAAGGGTTAGTCCGTAGAGGCTAACACAAACCATACAGGCTAGACATCTAGGTTTAGCCATCACGATCTCGAGGTAGATCAACTCTTGTAACCCCTATACTCATCGTAGTCAATCAAGCAGGAAGTAGGGTATTACCTCCGTTAAGAGGGCCCGAACCCGGGTAAACATCGTGTCCCCTGTCTCCTATTACCTACGATCCTCAGACGCATAGTTCGGGACCCCCTACCCGAGATCAGCCATTTTTGAGACCGATATTGGTGCTTTCATTGAGAGTTCCTTTGTGTCGTCAATAGAAGGATCGATGGCTCACCTTGTCATCAACAACAAAATCACCGCTGAAGGGCCCTGGCTCCTGGGCAGATCCTCCAGCTCGGCAGTTTTACCATGGGCGCCCGCTCGGCCGTTTAGCCGAAGGCGGCCCCCCAAGCTGCCAATAATCATGTCCGCATTGGCCCCGAACACTCCGATAAGATGGATCTGGCAGATGTCTCATCTTTGAACGAACTGCTGGATCGCACCGCCGCCCTGGGGGTCGCAGTAGACTATGATCGGATTGGGCTTAAACCCGATCAGAGGGAAATCAGATCCCCGCTGATCACTCACCAGGTAGCGGTTGTGGAGGAGCAGGCCGAGGACACCTCTACCCCTATGCTGAGAACAAGCTATGTTCGGATCTCTGAGCCCTTCGAGGCGGATACCCATCCTCGGGAAGAGACCCTCTCTCCTCCGAACATAGAACCAGGCGTTGAGCCTAAAAACCCCCAGGACACTCCGGATCCTGGGCCGGTGACCTCAAAAATTCTTCAAACTCCGGACCCCATAGTGGGCCAGGGTTCGGATTTAAGCCCGCCCACCCACCACAAGCAATATTCACCAAGCAATTCCTGTCCTCGGATATATGCTACGTAATGTTTGTGCGGCAGCAACCTCAGGAAACAGTCCATCACTTTTGGGCCAGGTTCCTCCTTGTTAAAAACAAGATCAAAGATTGCTGCGACTGCGACGCGGTTTCAGTATTTTGCCGCAACTGTACGTACGAGGGGATCCTCAATGCCCTCAACCGACGCCTCATATTGCACTTTGCAGATTTGGCACACATAGTACAGAAGTATTGCGCAATGGAAAGCGCCTATAAAGCCCAGACAGCTCGGTGGGACCCGCCCGCCTTGAAGCCACCCACCGGACGGGCAAAAAGGATGCACCCTCACGGGGCACCTAATGTAGCGACCAGACCTCAAATGGTCTGTGCTGCTGTGCACCAGTGTCATCCCTGGATCAGTAATGCTGACACGCACAGTACAAATGGAGGATTTATAACAGAGTAGCAATCACACACTTATTACATCGAATATCTCCAAAGTGATAAGTATGAAAACATGGCTTAAGGCCATCTAATAACGATAACAGCGGAAGACTTGGAAGATAAGTGAGTCCATCAACTCCAGCGACATCACTGAGTATAAGACCACGACCTAAGGCACCTTACTCGATGTCTGAAAAGTCTGCAACATGAAACGTTGCAGCCCGAAAACGGGTCAGCACATAGAATATGCTGGCAAAGTAACACATAGAGAGCAATGAACAATGATAATGCTATACTATATGCATATATGGCTGGTGGAAAGGCTCTATGGTTACAGTTTTGCGAAAAGCCAATTTTATCCTACTGCAAAGGAATAAATTTTATTTAACTATCATGGTGGTTGAAACATTGAGAAGGTACCTCCAACTCAATCCCAATTAAGTAACATCATTAACCCAACAAAATTAATTATAAGTATCACGGTGATGAGATTCAAATGATAATCCAGATACTAGATACTCAAGTTGTCCATAACCGGGGACACGGCTAATCATGATCAGTTTGTACACTCTGCAGAGGTTTGTGCACTTTTCCCCACAAGACTCGATCGCCTCCGCTTGATTCTCGCACTACATGATGTTTGAGAAACGGATGACCGAGACACAGTCTTTCAGAAACAATCACTCTTTACTCTGGATGGACCGGTACACCTACTTTCCCCTACATCTGCTAGTCCACCTCTTCAAGAGATCCTGTAACCTACTCAGCTATGCTAGAGCCCATAATAGCTTGTGGCTGCACACGGAAGTTTCTAGCATGAATAATCTTATGATCCCTTTGAGCCTGGGTGGCGGACCTTATACATACAGACAACACTGGGTTCTCCAGGTGCCTCAATCCACCCAGATGTGAGTTTTAGTTGCCACCTTAAGTTGAACCATTATTAACAATCTCACATCTGTCATGAATATCTCTCAAACCCAATCCACGTCTACGAGCATAGCATGGCAATATAAAAGCAACGTAGAAGTAACTCCCAAGGGTTTGATAAATAAACAGGTAATAGGTACTACCTCAACTACTTCCCAATACCCACAGTTTAATTAGATCCTAATCATGCAAGTGTTTGAGGAAAAAGATCTAATGCAATAAAACTGGGTATGAACGGGTATGATCAAAGTGTTACTTGCCTTGCTGATGATCCGCAAAACCTAGCGAGTCGAAGTAACAAGCGGCACACTCCGGGTACTCTATCGCAAACAAACAAGCATACAATCAGTACTCATCTAATGCACAGGTAAAACTCGAATAAAAGATCCAACCAGAAAGTTCAACTTAAGAACTCCGGTTTGCAAAAAGAATCAACTCGAAAGAAGCAACGAAAGTCAAACGGCGAAAGAAAGAAACTTCGTTTGCTAATCTGGATCTAGGTCAAATTTTACTGTAGGAAAAACTTGTTTGAGTAGGTTAAACGGAAAGAGAATCTCGAGACGAAACTCTAGGCGCTTGAATCACCTGATTCCGATAAACGAGCGAGAAGTTAAACAGATTCGAAAATTCGATCAGAAATCGAATCTGAGAAAATAACGAGAAAATCCGACGAAAAAGAAAACGGACGAACGGTTAAATAACGGACGTTCGTTAACAGAGAAAAACCGACGAACGCGTTCGTTAAAACGAACGGTTCGGTGAACGCTCGCGAAATAAGAAAACCGAAAAAAATCGATCTAGGGTTTTTTTTTAAACAAAAGGTTTTTTTTTACAGAAAACCGGTCAACAACGAAGACGGCCGGCGGCAGTACCTCGACGGGCAGGCTCCGGCGAGGCTCCGGTGGCGGGGCTCGGGCGCGAGGGGCGGCGGCTCCGGCGCTCCCGGCGGCGGCGGCGGGCAAGGCAAACGGCGGCGGCGGCGGGCATGATGCGGGCGGCGGCGGGGCTCCTCCGGCGGCGGTGGTGAGGAAAGAGGGGGGGGGCTATTTATGGAAGGGGGGGTCCGAGGTGCTTGGGGAAGGGGGCACCCGGGGCGGCGGCGGCTCCCGTGTCCGGGACGGACTCCGGCGGCGGCGTCGTGGGGAGAGAGGAGAGGGGCGACGGGGCTTGGGCCGTCGGCTGGGCCTTTGGCCCAGTCGGCGCGGGCGCGTTTTTTTTAAATAAGTTCCGCGGAAAATATTGCGTAGAAAAATAAATAAAAATCAGAAAAATATGAAATAAATTTTCCCCGTCTAGTTAGAAAATCTAGAATAGGGTGAATATTTTTAAAATCAAAAAAGAAAATATTTTGAAAACATGCAATATTTTTAATGCAATAAAAATTGCAAATAAAATCCAAATAAATTTCAAATAATGATTTTAACATTTTTCCTCCAGTATTTCAATTGTTTTGGAGAAGTCATATTTTCTCCTCTCGTTTATTTAAAATTGAAATATTTTTCCGGAGAGAAAAATAATTAAAACCTCAATCCTCGTTTGAAAAATCAAATTTAAAAATTCGAGAAAATCCCCAACTCTCTCCGAGGGTCCTTGAGTTGCTTAGGATTTATCGAGGATTTGTCAAAATGCAACAAAACATGATATGCAAAAGATGATCTATGTATAACATTCCAAATTGAAAATTTGGGATGTTACAAACCTACCCCTCTTAAGATGAATCTCGCCCTCGAGATTCGGGTTGGCTAGAAAACAGGTGGGAGTGGTTTTTCCGTAGATCTTCCTCTCGCTCCCAGGTGGCTTCATCCTCCGTGTGGTGACTCCACTGGACTTTGCAAAACTTGATAACCTTGCTGCGGGTAACTCGGCTGGCATACTCGAGAATCTTAACTGGTTTCTCCTCATAAGTCAAATCACTTTCCAACTGAATCGCTTCCAGCGGCACAGTATCTCTTAGTGGTATCTCAGCCATCTCTGCGTGGCACTTCTTCAACTGCGAAACATGAAATACATCATGTACTCCAGACAATCCTTCGGGCAATTCCAGCTTGTAGGCAACTTCTCCCATACGTTCCAACACTCTGTATGGTCCGATAAAACGAGGCGCTAACTTTCCCTTAACTCCAAAGCGCTTCACTCCTCGAAGTGGTGATACTCGAAGATACACTCTGTCTCCGACTTCGTGAACTGTCTCCTTGCGTTTAGAATCAGCATAACTCTTCTGCCTGGACTGGGCTACCTTGAGCCTATCGCGAATCAACCTTCACTTTCTGTTCAGACTCCTTAATCAAATCTGGTCCAAACAACTGACGGTCTCCAACTTCGTCCCACAACAACGGTGTTCTACACCTCCTTCCGTACAAAGCTTCGAAAGGGGCCATCTTCAAACTGGTTTGATAACTGTTGTTATACGAAAACTCCGCATATGGCAAATTGTCGTCCCAACTAGATCCATAATCTAGCGCACATGCTCTCAACATGTCCTCCAAAATCTGGTTGACTCTCTCGGTCTGTCCATCTGTCTGCGGGTGAAATGCTGTACTAAATTCCAGCCTGGTTCCCAATGTTTCATGTAGCTGCTTCCAAAACTTCGAGGTAAATTGGGTTCCTCTGTCTGATACAATGGTCCTCGGAACTCCATGCAAACATACTATCCTGGTCATGTATATCTTTGCCAACTTAGCACTGGTGTAAGTGGTCTTCACTGGAATGAAATGAGCCACTTTCGTCAAACGGTCGACTACAACCCATATCGAGTCATAGCCTGAACGAGTCCTGGGTAATCCTGTGATAAAATCCATGCCTATTTTATCCCACTTCCATTCGGGTATCGGCAATGGCTGTAGCAATCCTGCTGGCTTCTGATGCTCTGCCTTCACTCTCTGACATACATCACAAACTGCTACAAACTCCGCAATATCCTTCTTCATTCCGGTCCACCAGAAAGTATTCTTCAAATCCAAATACATCTTGGTATTTCCTGGGTGAATCGAGTACGGTGAATCATGGGCTTCTTGCAAAATCAACTTCCTGATCTCCGGATCATTTGGCACATATACACGGTCCTCAAACCATAAGGTATCGTGCTCATCCTCACGAAATCCCTTGGCTTTTCCTTTGCTCATCTTCTCCTTTATCTCTTCAATCTCCTTGTCTGTCTTCTGAGCTTCTCTGATCCTTTCCATCAAGGTAGACTGAATCTCCAATGCCGCTAAATAGCCTCTAGGGACTATCTCCAAACATAGCTCACGTAGGTCCTCGGCTAACTCCTGAGGTAACTCTCCTGTCATGAGGGTGTTGACATGACTCTTGCGGCTCAACGCGTCTGCTACTACGTTAGCCTTTCCAGGGTGATAATGCAATCTCATATCATAGTCTTTTATGAGCTCCAACCATCTCCTCTGTCTGAGGTTTAACTCCTTCTGCGTGAAAATGTACTTCAAACTCTTGTGATCCGTGTACACCTCACAATGGTTTCCGATGAGAAAATGTCTCCATGTCTTCAATGCATGCACCACGGCTGCTAATTCCAAATCATGCGTAGCATAATTCTTCTCATGGGGTTTAAGTTGTCGTGAAGCATACGAAACAACTATTCCTTCCTGCATAAGCACTGCTCCAAGTCCTCGACGAGAAGCGTCGCAATAAACTTCATAGTCCTTGCGTTGATCTGGCAGAATCAACACTGGTGATGTAACCAATCGTTTCTTCAACTCCTGGAAACTAGCTTCACATTCCTCAGTCCAATCGAATTTGGTGTCCTTCTTCAATAGCTCAGTCATGGGCTTAGCAATCCTTGAGAAATTCTCGATAAATCTCCGGTAGTATCCTGCAAGTCCAAGAAAACTCCGGATTTCTCCAACTGTAGTGGGTGATTCCCAACTTGTCACTGTGTCAACCTTGGCAGGGTCTACTGCTATTCCTTCTCCAGAAATAACATGTCCAAGGAATCCAACTTCCTTCAACCAAAACTCACATTTGCTGAACTTGGCATATAACTGATGTTCTCTGAGCTTCTCAAGTACCAATCGTAAATGCTCCTCATGCTCTTCTTCATCCTTGGAAAAGATTAAAATATCATCAATGAACACCACGACGAACTTATCCAAAAACTCCATAAACACTTTGTTCATCAGGTTCATGAAATAGGCCGGTGCGTTAGTCAGTCCAAATGACATAACGGTATACTCATACAATCCATATCTGGTGGTAAATGCCGTCTTAGGTATATCCTGCTCTCGAATCTTTAACTGATGGTATCCTGATCGTAGATCGATCTTGGAAAATACTTTAGCTCCTTGCAGGCGGTCAAACAAATCATTGATCATCGGCAGTGGGTACTTGTTTTTGATGGTCACTTCATTCAATCCTCGGTAATCAACAACCATCCTTAGTGATCCATCTTTCTTCTCCACTAGAAGTACTGGTGATCCCCAAGGTGACGAACTTGGGCGAATATAGCCTTTATCCAGTAACTCCTTGATCTGCTTCTTAATTTCCTCCAAATCCTTTGCGGGCATCCTGTACGGTCTCTTAGATATTGGCCCTGTGCCTGGCAAAAGTTCAATCAAGAACTCAATGTCTCTATCTGGTGGCATGCCTGGCAACTCTTCTGGAAATACATCCGGATAGTCCTTCACCACTGGTACTTCCTCCTGTACAACTCCTGATAAGGAATTCACTTGAGTCCTCTTCGGCATATGCCTGGATACATACTTGATCCTTTTTCCTTCCGGGGTGGTAAGCAAAATAGTCTTGCTGGCACAATCGATGTTTCCTCCATACAACGATAGCCAATCCATTCCCAAAATCACATCCAAACCTTGCGATTCCAAAACAATGAGGTCTGAGGGGAAAACATGCCTACCAATGGCCAACGGTATCTGAAAACATCCTTGGGTGGCCATATACTCTGCTCCTGGCGAGGTTACTAACATGGGGCTTTTGAGAACTTGGGTGGACATCTTAAACTTGTTTACGAATCCCCTTGATATGTATGAATGCGATGCACCAGTATCGAAAAGAACAGTTGCAGTAAATGACTTAACCAAAAACTTACCTATTACTGCATCAGGCTGAGCTTCAATCTCCTCCACGCTCACGTGGTTCACATGTCCTTTGTTGAACGGGTTCGGCTTCTTCCCAGAGCTTCCATTGCCATTTCCATTTTGGGCTTCGGGACAATCAGTAGCGTAATGTCCCGTCTTCTGGCACTTGAAACAGGTAATGTGACTTAGATCTCTCTTGGTTGGGGTAGATGGGTTGGTGCGGTTCTGTCCGTTTCCTCCTCCATTCCCATTACCATTCTTGGAGCCATTATGGTTGTGCGAACTACCTCCTCCATGGGTATGCTGAAACTGTCCTCCCGGCTTCGGGGTAAATCGTGGCTTCTGCTGGGCTCCAGAATTGTACTTCCCTTGTCCATACTTCCTCTTGCGGTTTTCAATCTGCTGTTGCTTCCCTTCAATCATGAGAGCTCTATCTACCAGCTCCTGGTAGTTGTTGAAAGTTGCTACCATCAACTGCATACTCAGCTCATCATTCAATCCTTCCAGAAACTTCTCCTGCTTGGCAGCATCCGTAGCAACGTCATCTGGTGCATAACGTGCTAACTTACTGAAATCCTCCACATACTGGCCTACGGTGCGTCCTCCTTGGCGTAGGTTGCGAAACTCACGCTTCTTCATAGCCATAGCTCCTGCTGAAACATGAGCTGTACGGAAAGCTTGCTGAAACTGGTCCCATGTGACAGTGTCAAAAGGGTGCGTGGCTGTATAATTCTCCCACCATGATGCTGCGGGTCCATCAAGCTGATGTGCGGCAAAACGCACTCTTTCCGCATCTGTGCATCCTGCAGTGGTCAACTCCCTTCCAACTTTGCGGAGCCAATCATCTGCTACAATCGGCTCGGTGCTACTGGAAAACACCGGCGGGTTTAGCCTTAAGAAACGGGCTAAGTGGTCAACAGGTGGTGGTGGCGGTGGGTTGTTGTTGTTGTTGTTGTTGCCTTGGTTCTGAACTAACACTTGCATCAGGGCATTCTGTTGCTGAATCAACTGGGTGATCTCTAGCGGGAAAACAAATCCGGGGTCGTGTCTCGGAGGCATCTGATAGGTTTAGAAAAGATGAGAATTAAGAATAGAATGAGGTCTAGAGGGAAAACACTACCCATATGCTCATGAGACAAATTCAATCAATATCACTCAATCGATCCAAACAAGGCAAAACAATCGATCTAGCGTTACAAAGTGCTTGAGCTATACTACTAAATGGGGAAAAAACTACTACTGATATGGTGGTCTACTAAAAATTCTGATCCGTTGAAGACTCCATGATGTCTGCCCCAGCTTCATCAATCCATTCGTCTTCACTTGGTTCCGAGTCGGTGTCGTCGATGATGATGTAGTTATCCGGACAAGTGCATTCGTCGACTTCTGCTTTTGGCACTGGATTTCCCACGAATGCTCCAATCTTATTCTCCAGGTCGTCAATCTTCCCGACTAGTGCGTTGATTTCCTCCAAGTAATCTTCGCGGGTAGCCTTGAGTTCTTCTTGGAGTTCCTTGATCTTCGTGAATGCCTTCTTCAGTTCTTCCTTGTCCGTGCACATCTGGTTCTCCTAGCGTCGAATATGTTGGTTCTGCTCCTGGATGAAAGCTGCAATTGATCCATCCTTCTTGGTCTTGATCATCTCCCATTGCGTGTCTCGACGTCCACAAATTTGGTAAATTGTATCCTTAAGCTCCTGGTGATAGACTTCTCCAATGCGTCCCATGGCGATGTGTGCGGCCATGCTCTTCCCTAAACTCCAAGTGGGTGCTTCGAAAACCAATCTCATGGGTTCCGTAATTGGCGCAAACGTTCTTCCTGGAATGATAACTTGAATTTTCCAGCTCTCCTCTTCAGGTAATGTGGCGTTGTAGGTTCCGGTGATGCTTGGTATTCCTATGTTCAAGTACTTGGTGACTTCCTTCAAATGTCGTCCAAACGGCGTATCTTCATCTGGTTGCATGAACTTGCTCCTTGCATTCGCCATTCCTAAAAGAGTAGAAAGTGGAGAGGGGTCAGAAATGAGAAGAGAGAAGTTTTCTAGGGCTTAAGCTTAGTGGTCGTGTCCTACAGTCAGCGTGTGCTCTGATACCAACTTTGTAGCGACCAGACCTCAAATGGTCTGTGCTGCTGTGCACCAGTGTCATCCCTGGATCAGTAATGCTGACACGCACAGTACAAATGGAGGATTTATAACAGAGTAGCAATCACACACTTATTACATCGAATATCTCCAAAGTGATAAGTATGAAAACATGGCTTAAGGCCATCTAATAACGATAACAGCGGAAGACTTGGAAGGTAAGTGTGTCCATCAACTCCAGCGGCATCACTGAGTATAAGACCACGACCTAAGGCACCTTACTCGACGTCTGAAAAGTCTGCAACATGAAACGTTGCAGCCCGAAAACGGGTCAGCACATAGAATATGCTGGCAAAGTAACACATAGAGAGCAATGAACAATGATAATGCTATACTATATGCATATATGGCTGGTGGAAAGGCTCTATGGTTACAGTTTTGCGAAAAGCCAATTTTATCCTACTGCAAAGGAATAAATTTTATTTAACTATCATGGTGGTTGAAACATTGAGAAGGTACCTCCAACTCAATCCCAATTAAGTAACATCATTAACCCAACAAAATTAATTATAAGTATCACGGTGATGAGATTCAAATGATAATCCAGATACTAGATACTCAAGTTGTCCATAACCGGGGACACGACTAATCATGATCAGTTTGTACACTCTGCAGAGGTTTGTGCACTTTTCCCCACAAGACTCGATCGCCTCCGCTTGATTCTCGCACTACATGATGTTTGACAAACGGATGACCGAGACACAGTCTTTCAGAAACAATCACTCTTTACTCTGGATGGACCGGTACACCTACTTTCCCCTACATCTGCTAGTCCACCTCTTCAAGAGATCCTGTAACCTACTCAGCTATGCTAGAGCCCATAATAGCTTGTGGCTGCACACGGAAGTTTCTAGCATGAATAATCTTATGATCCCTTTGAGCCTGGGTGGCGGACCTTATACATACAAACAACACTGGGTTCTCCAGGTGCCTCAATCCACCCAGATGTGAGTTTTAGTTGCCACCTTAAGTTGAACCATTATTAACAATCTCACATCTGTCATGAATATCTCTCAAACCCAATCCACGTCTACGCATAGCATGGCATTGATAAAAAGCAACGTAGAAGTAACTCCCAAGGGTTTGATAAATAAAACAGGTAATAGGTACTACCTCAACTACTTCCCAATACCCACAGTTTAATTAGATCCTAATCATGCAAGTGTTTGAGGAAAACAGATCTAATGCAATAAAACTGGGTATGAACGTGGTATGATCAAAGTGTTACTTGCCTTGCTGATGATCCGCAAAACCTAGCGAGTCGAAGTAACAAGCGGCACACTCCGGGTACTCTATCGCAAACAAACAAGCATACAATCAGTACTCATCTAATGCACAGGTAAAACTCGAATGAAAGATCCAACCAGAAAGTTCAACTTAAGAACTCGGGTTTGCAAAAAGAATCAACTCGAAACAAGCAACGAAAGTCAAACGGCGAAAGAAAAAAACTTCGTTTGCTAATCTGGATCTAGGTCAAATTTTACTGTAGCAAAACTTGTTTGAGTAGGTTAAACGGAAAGAGAATCTCGAGACGAAACTCTAGGCGCTTGAATCACCTGATTCCGATAAACGAGCGAGAAGTTAAACAGATTCGAAAATTCGATCAGAAATCGAATCTGAGAAAATAACGAGAAAATCCGACGAAAAAGAAAAGCGGACGAACGGTTAAATAACGGACGTTCGTTAACAGAGAAAAACCGACGAACGCGGTCGTTAAAACGAACGGTTCGGTGAACGCTCGCGAAATAAGAAAACCAAAAAAAACCGATCTAGGGTTTTTTTAAACAAAAGGTTTTTTTTACAGAAAACCGGTCAACAACGAAGACGGCCGGCGGCAGTACCTCGACGGGCGGGCTCCGGCGAGGCTCCGGTGGCGGGGCT